>NW_020270834.1:16437-354373 GCF_002803265.2 Melanaphis sacchari
TTAATTTTGATAACATAATTTGGTTTTAAAATGTTTACACGAGTATGAGGCATGTGAATAGCAGTAGATTCTATATTTCTTTAACTGGTACAATTAAATATGCAATGTTTGATGGTTTTCTTTATGTGGCTTCATCTGCATACATTGTCCAAATCAGAAGTTCGCTCATTAACTACCACCAGAAAGATATTATGATAGCAGAATTCATTTTTCTCAACAATTCCATTTAAAATAATCACTGTCTGCATTGAATTGAATGATACACAAATAAATGTCATGTACATATTAAGTAAAGTTTCTACTATCTGTTATTGTGGTGTATGGACTTTTAAAATTACAAGTTATAGGACATAAGGTAGGTAGTTTCTATAAGTTTAACTGTGGATTCTTAATGATTGTGTAAGTAAATTTTAATTGGAAATACTTGTTAATTTCAATAACCTAATTCGCTTTAGTTTTGTGTTCACAAGTATGGGCATGAAAGTGATGTTGATCCGCTGATTTTTGTACAAGTGAATACTGATTATGTTTGATTTGATGCTTTCTTTTTTGATTACTTCTTTATATTTGTCCTTTACCTAAGGTAAAATCCATAACACTGCTATCATAAAAATATTATTTTGGATAAACTAACTTTTGCTCAAATTATTCTATTGTTTTGTATGGCAAGGGTAATGTTTGATATTTGTACACTAGTTATATAATTATTGGAGCATTAATATCATTAACCTGATCAAATAAATTGTTGGCTTTAATATTTTATTAGATTTATCTGATTTCAAAATTAAGGTTAAAATAAATTATTAATTGGATTTTAAAATTTGAACGTGAATGTGAATACTTTATTTAGTCAATTTGTTTTTTTTTCCAAATAATAATAAAAATTTGTTGTTTGATATAAGTTAAGTTCATTATGCGTTTGTCACTATATAACATTATAATTTATAAATCTAAAAACGTGGAAAACATGAGATCTCTTTTATTATAATTGATAATATGGTGTCTCGGTGTTACTTCATACAACATTCCAAACATTCGCGTCTTAGATGATATATTATCAAAGATTTATGTTATCATTCGTGTTATCATTAAGGATTATCACTGATAATGCATATAATATTAATATGGTTTTAAAATCGATTTTCTGGAAGTTTTGCTTAGAGTAATATATTTTGCTGTACTTGTGTGATGTGTTTGAACAATGTTACTGTTGTTAAAAAAAATTTGAATTTTCAGTGCTCTTTGTATCCGTTTTAAGGGGTACCTCTGTTTTTATATTTTTTATTCAGCACTATCGAGAGTTTCGATAATCGTTTTTTCTGGTCGATTGTATATAGACGTCAGACTAGCTGTCTTGAATTCGCGCGTAGCTGCGTGTTATGGCAGGTTTGTTATAAACGAACCGTCAATGCTCGGTTGCCTGTCGCAACTCGTTATGGTCTTTATTGCGTCATTTTGTTAAAATTGTACCTCATTATAATATTGCTATTGTATCCGGTGAACTATATTCATTACGAACAGCTTTTACTACAATTTTGGTTGTCGGCGGTTTTTCACGGTGAGTCCTTTTTATATTAATTATTATACTGTCAAGTCTTAAATCTCAAATTTCAAAAAGAATATTAATAAATTTGACAAAATGTATCGAGACTTCGAGTTTTGAAATCTGGCTATACGTTAAAATTAAGAAATACTTACATTTCGTTTTAAATTATTTTATGTGTTCAAAACAAAAAATAATATTATTTCATTGTTTTACACAAAATTATCAAAGAACCTTTAATATTTTTGGAAATCTTAAGAGTAGTAAAGCAAATGTATGTGATAATGAACTTAATTGTTAGACTTATGTCATTAATTAATAAAACCCATAATTATATTTATGCTCGTATCTATGTATTATATTCAAGCATAATTATTTCTGCATTAATATTGCATTGTTTTATATTTGTATATATACAAATAAATATCATCATTTACACAGGATGTAGCTCATTTTATTTTGTATAGTAAACACATTGATTACTATCCTTGATTAATAAATTACTTATGTATTAAAAGTGAATAAATGTACAGAAGTTTAAGAGGTAATTTTATTGTGAGGAGATTGTTTATAATATTATAATGTGTATGATGTATATTAGTATCATAATTTGTACTTTAGTGATTTAAATGAAGCTGCGACCTCTTAATTGACTAAATACGCACATATGATATGAACTATGAAGTTCAATAAATGGATGAATACTTCACTGAAGTCTAAATAAATGCTTATTCACACTTCATCTTTGCTTGTTGTAAACATTTTAATTTACAGATTTTAAGATCTATATTATATATATGATAAAGTAAATTTAAGTAGTAATTTACCAAGAGTTATTTATTGGTATAAATAAATTTAATTAAATTGTGTTAGTAAAATGTTTGAGCCAAAAGTAAAAAAATTCAGCAGATTTTGAACAAATTTCAATTTGTGTTTTTCAATGACTTATATAAACTAATAACAATTTATTTCATTAAGTATTAAATAATTCACTGTGTATATAAATGTTAAAGAATAAATAGGTACCTAATACAGTTAAATTTACCAAATATAGATAGCTACCTTCATATATTAATATATTCAATTTTATAAAATATTTTAAATATGTGCTTAATGTTGTATTAATTTTAATGGAAACAAAGAAAAAAATTGTTTTTACGAATTTTTTCTTAATAATAAGATTTTATTCTGTAATAGAAAACTAAATATAATGTTGTGTTAGTCGTTTATCTAATTTTATTATTATATAATATTAGTAAGTTTCAATTATTTTTTGAATACTCTTTCCTTTCTATTTAAATTTATTATTTTATGTTTTTTTGAAAATTAAGTTGTAGATTGTGGAGTATCTATATTAATGACTAATTAAGAATAAATAAAGTTTCAGATATGGTCTATACTCTAAAAAGAAAAATGAGCAATATGACTACTAATAATACTGGTATGTAAATATTGTTATTTTATATAGTTATTGAGTTGTAAAATAATAACTTGTTTTATAATTCTGATGATAGAAATTATCGATCTCAATGATGAAGATGCAGACGTTACTTGGGGTGGCAAAAGGACTCGATATGTATATAACTATACTTTGCAAAGTAACAATTTAATTACTGATACTGATGATTCAGATGTCACAGAAAGTGTACACAGTATTCAATCAAAAACTACAAGTAATTTTTTTTAAACTAAATATTTTGTCACTTTTTATTTTTATGATTTAGTCTATTTTTAAATTTATAATAGAATAGATATATGGATCTTCAATCATTATTACACTAATCTAAATTAACATTTTAAATTTGAGAAAGGAATATAAAACTAATGTTATGATTTTAAAGGTAAATGTATGTGTACAATTTACATATATGTATTTATTTATATTATTAAAATTAGCTCATTTCAATAAATGAATGACATTTTATAAGACTTTGTGATTCATAGTTTATTTTTGCTGTAATTTTTTCTATTTATTTTATAGTATAGGTAAATTGTTACCATCAAAAAAATGTTTACACATATAAACATAATAATTATCATTATCAAATAAATAACATTATTTATAAACTAATATGACGTATAAGTAATGTTTTAATAATCTCTATATTATATAATAAAACTATATGTGCATTCTTCTGTCATACAGAAAAGATGTCATTATTATTAATGATTAAAAATAGTTTACTAAGCACAATTGCTAGGTTTGGATTTTTACAATTATTGATTTTAATTATGTATACTACTTTTAAACAACAGCTTAACTTTTTTTTTTAAATTTAAATATTTTAGTAATTCAGTAATTTGTAAATGTATAAAAGACAGAATAACTAATAAAATTATAAAAAAATCTGATATTTTTTCTTGGTTGACCTTAACCTGGGCTTATAAAAATCATTTTTACAAGTCCAGGCTTAATCTGGCTCTAATAATTTACTTTATAATTATTAATTTTAAGTAATAAAAATTTTTTTATAAATTTCTCAAAAAATTAAAATATTGAATGAGCTACATTTTACCTATAGTATTTAGTATCTACTCGTCTGCTTATATCCTTAAGTTACCATAATAATAAAAATCAAAAGTATGTATGTATTTTATAACTATTAAAAAAAAAGTTGTACTTTATACATTAGAGTAATTACTTTATATATATATGGTGGTTAGTCGTAATATTCATGTTATGAAAAAATCTGCTTTTTTCTCTTATTTTGTTCTTTTTTCTTAATTTTTATATATTTTTCTTGAAAATTTAACTTATTTCTATGTATATTATATTTGGACTAAAAAAATACTATATTATTATTGTCAGAAATTATAAAACCAGTAATGGTTGACTGATAAAATAACTATTGTTATTGTGCCGAAATTGTATAGTTTTATTTACAACTAAGGAAAGGGAAAATTATTTTAATTATATCTGCGTATTTTTATAGCAAATTTTAATACTTAAGTTGACCAGTAAAAAATTAAATTTAATAAATACTATTTAAGAATTTATTTTGCTACAAAATCTGAGCCCTAGTTATAACTAATAGCTGTGCAACATTTTGAGCACTCATATACTTAAAGAATAAATAAAAGTTATACGTAAATTAAAAATTAGTGATTTTTAATTTTATTGAATAATTGCAATAATAACTATTTGGATATTTTAAATAAATCCTTTTTTAGTGGAAGCAATTAGTGAAGCGGATCTTTCAACAGATAAAAGTTGTGCTAGCGATTGTGAATGTGCTGATCAGACCGAATTTGATGTGGTCAGCACTTCATCATCTTGTCTGATGAATATAGAATCAAATACTTCAGATTCTTCAACGTTAATAGATTTTAAGGTAAAACACAAATTGATTTTGTTCAAAATGTTTTTATAACTGTATTAAATTTCTTAAAAAAGATATAACATTGTCTTAACTTAAAATTATTTCTTTAGGAAAAAAAAATTATCCACGTATGTTGTTTCTGTTTTTTAAACATTATAGATTAATAAATTTGTATTCAAAAGTTTTAATTTTGTTTATTCAATGTTAACAATAGAAGAATTGATCTATTATAACATTTAAGATTGTTACAAAAAATTTGAATTTTTTAATTCAAATTTGATAAGTTATATATTTGTACGATTAAAACAACACATACAGACGTATTTTTTTGGTATGCAATATAATATATTTATTTGTTTTTAGATAACCAAAAATATTATAAATTGTGATAAAATTGATACAGAAAATGGATACTTGCCAGACGATACCGACGTTCAAGTAACTAGTTCTAAAACACATTTGCCTCCACCAGCTTGTTTCAAAACATGCTTACAATGTAGGAAGGAAAATCCTAATCCTTATTTCCAATATTGTTTTGTTTGTTTTAGAGTAAGTATTGAATTTATACTTATGTTAATAATTTGAACTAATCGTGAGTCTTTATTGGTAGATTACTCTACATTTGAGATTATCTGTATGTTTTAGTAGGCCAGTAGTGTTAATAAATTGACGGGTATATTATTTTCATTGTTATAACTATATTATAATTTCATTGATTTATAATAATTGGAAAAAGTTATTATTTTCATAATTATTAAAAAATACTATTTATAAAGATAAATGTGATAATTATAATTTGTTAGTTTAATTTTCAATTATATAAGATAAAAAAAAATAAAATCAAATGTGAAAAAATGAACAACACTAGTTAAATAAGAATACTTTATTGCGGTATCATTAAAAATTCATTTAATTAATAATAGTTTATTTTATGTATTATAAATTATAATATTATAATATTAAAAATTATATCACACAAATATTGTATATATAAAAATAAAGTCTCAATTTCTACCATAATATTTTCTAATTTTGAACAAATAAAATTACTAATGCTTTTCAATATTTGTTTACTACTCCTATTAATTTAAATTCATTCATTAGTAAAATGGGTTTTCATGTCTTTTTTTATGGCTAAATTGTTAAAATTAAAATAATATGAAATATTTTTAAAGCATAACAATTAAAGCTTTTCCTTTTAAATTATATTATATGAAAAAATAGACAATTAAATCAAATATCTAGTATTAAAAGTTATAAAGAAAATAAATTAACATATAAAAGTTTGCATAGCATTCTTTTATTCTTATTAATTTGTATACTTTATTAAATTTTTCTAATATTATAATTCAAGTAAATTTTATTACATGGCTATAATGTATTTAATAAGATAAAAGACCTAATATTTTGTGTTGACTATCACACAATATCACGTTTTATGGAAATTATATATTGTTGACTAATACATTGATAATAAAATATATTATTTGATTATTTTTATTTTAGTATAGAATGGATTTTTTTGGAACTAAGCCTCGTTCAAAAACAAAAAATGTCAAACGCTTAAATGTGTCTAAGCCTACAAAAGACAGCAACTTTTTTCAAGATTTTCAAAAATCCAATCAATCAAATTCTCTACAAGGTGATTCAACTCAGACGAAAAATGTTGTAAACAATATTACTCCAATGAATGAAAATATTAATAATATATGTAACATATGTTATGTTATGCCTAAAAACGGTGTTTTTAATCATGGTAAAATTGGTCATATTTATTGTTGCTATTCGTGTGCTAAAAAATTGTGGAAGAAATCTAACAAATGTCCTTTATGTAATGTTAAAATTAAATTTGTGACAAAAATGATAATTGTCTAAAAATTTATAGTTTTTTTAAATATTGTAAAGTTCATTTTTAATATTAATTTATTATTGTTTATTATTTACATTATATAATTATATGTTATTTTTATATTCTATTTCATAATATAAGAGCCATCTCCGGTGGGTAATGTGGTCAACCTAACCTAACTGAGTATTTAGAGATATAATTTGACTGTATCTCACAATAATCAGTTGCCTATTAAGATTACTCTTATATGAGAAAAAGTATAGAAAATCGTTAAATATTCAATTTTTTATAATATAATAAATTTTGATAATTTTGTACTTTATTTTTGGATATTTAATTTTTTTATAACTTAATGGTTATTTTTAAACTGGTTTTTAGATTTGTCATTGGCTGTGTTTAATATATTAAAAATTTTTTCTCATAATATTTTGTAATTTAACAATTGATACAACAATTAGAATTCATAATGATTAATATTAAATATGTTAAACATAACCTTGTTTTGAGTTTTATGTTTGTTTTCACTATTTTTCTTTATTTATGTAGTGTGTTATTAAATTGTCCTACTTTGTAATAAATGAATCTTAAGTAATTTGTGATATTGTTAATATTTGATTGATTGTAAGAATTATATGTTCTTATTTTGAAATTATAGAATTGTTTAGTAGTGAAAAATAAAAATATTTTACTTTAATTTTGTTATGGTATTATATTTAATAAAAAAAACTGTTTCTTTATTATTTTCTAGCAAGACATCTACAAGATTTAAAATTAAAATCGTGGAAATCAATTTTTATTTTTATTTATGGGAATCTATTGATCATTAATAGCTTATTATTTGTTATGGTTCAGTATATAAAATTATGCTAATATTATTCAGCAGTAGAGATATTTGTTTTATCCAGCTAATTCTAGTCTTTGGATTTATATTATTATAATTATTATTGATCACTTGATCAGTACGACGGTCTACGTAATACGTTATTGACTTGAGAACTTGCATCGTACAATGGTTCAAATAGGTTTGTTTATGACCAGAGTCAATGAATAAGGTGAAATATATAGTAAACCAAACAGCGATTTATATGTGGTTTAAAATAAATGTTTAATATTCAAATTATTTTTTTTTTTTTTAGTAAATCAACCCTAAGGTTGGTTTTGCAATTTTCCGAAGTTTCTCCATTCATCTCTATTTTCAGCTAGCCTCTTCAGTTCCTTATAGTTTGCTAGACCTGCATCGGAAATCATCTTTTTGATATAAGACGTTCTTGGTCGTCCTCGATCTCTTTTGCCATTCATCTTCCCTTCTATTATAATATACAGAAGTTCTTCTTCGTGTCTTAAGACATGACCAATCATATTCCATCTTCTTTCTTTTATGGTGCTAAGTATCTTCCTGGTTTCATTTATTTCGTTTAGAATGTTTTCGTTAGTTCTTCTTTCTACCCAGCTTACTCGCAACATTCTTCTCCAGCACCACATCTCGAAGCTTTCAAGGAACTTTTGTTCCGTTTTGTTTAATACCCATGTTTCGCATCCGTAAAGTGCGACACTCCACACATATACCTTTATCAGCCGTTTCTTCACACGTATACTCATGTTTTTAGAGCACAGTAGGTTCCTTTTGTTCATGAATGCTGTTTTTGCTTGAGCGATCCTTGCTTTTATATCCATAGTACATTTTCCATCTTGGCTAATTATGCTACCTAGATATCTAAAGTTTTCCACTTGATCGAGAATGTGGTTATCAATTTTAATTCTTAATCTATGAATACGATTCTTTTTTTGACACATCATTATCTTGGTTTTATTCCAATTGATTTTAAGGTGATAATTTTGGAAGCCCTTTGCTATTTCTTCTAACGCTCTTTTGAGATCGATTTCGCTGTTTGCAACAAGAGCTATGTCATCGGCGAATCTTAAAAATGATATCAATTCTCCTCCTACTGTCACTCCAATTTGATCTCTAGTGAATGTTTCTTTAATTTCATTGATAGATTGTTCTACATAAATATTGAATAATTTTGGTGACAGTAGACACCCTTGTTTTACTCCCTTTCCTATTTTGGCTGTTGCAGACTTGTCTGACACTTTTATTATAGCTAATTGCTCTTTGTATATGTTGTATATTAGCTGTCTGTCTCTATAATCAATGTCTATTTCTTTTAATGTCTTAAAAAGTTCCTTCCAGGGAACTGTGTCAAATGCCTTCTCCAAATCGATAAATGCGATAAATGTGTCGTTGTTAAATTCGATCTGTTTTTCAATTAATGTCCTTAGGCTTAAGATCGCTTCTCTAGTACCCATGTTTCTTCTAAATCCGAATTGATCATTGCTTAAATGCCTTTCAATTTTATGTTCTATCCGGTTACCTATTATTTTTACTAGGATTTTAGCCGAATGTATCATCAGACTCAGGGTTCTATATTCACTGCATTTTTCAGCTGTTGCTTTCTTGGGGAGAGTAATTATTATGTTTTTTTTAAAATCTTCCGGTATTTCTCCAGTTATATAGATGTCATTAACCAATTTAAATAATTCGTTCTGGATTTTTTTACCTGCATTTTGGATCAATTCTGTTGATATATTGTCTACACCTGGAGATTTCCTAATTTTCATCATTTTAAGGACTTGGTTGAATTCTTCCCTCAAATTATTTATATTGACTATATATATGTTGTGACTGCCAAGACGTCTATCCATTATGTTGGCGGTGGTAATTCGTCTACGGCTAATTTGCTGCTAACAGCTGTTAACGATAATAAATCCGGCAGTCTGAAGAAATGGGCTAGGACGGGCAATGACCAATGATTCGTTTGATCGCTGGATATAGGCAATCAGATATATGTATATAGTTTATATACGTATCGATGGACGGCGGCGCCACACTTGTAGTATATATTATTTATGTATAGTGGGCGTAATAATAATTACAATATGGTATATTGTAATAATATTTCAACGACCGCGACACGATGTCGCACTTAGCACAATTTAAAATATAAATATAACTGAAGTAGTAAATTAATGATACGCGTCGCACGGACCAAAGCAATTTGCGACAGGTCGCTCTAAAATTATAAGTCGGCGAAAACGCACTCGACACCCAATGCTCAAACGCTGACGGAGGCGAACTGATAATTAATGAGCGAGAGTGGTATCGACAATAGCCGTGGTTATGTAAGAAGTAGATCGTCGAAAAGTTCAATATACTACGCGATTACGCTGACCGGTGAGGACCGCTAAAAGGCGACGATTTGAATAATAAGGTTGTGGAGTTAAATTCAGAGTCTAATTTTTATAACACTGGTTAAATTTGATTCATTGTCATCGCAATGAGCTAAGGAAGATTCTTCTAAATATAAAGGCAAACGTAAAGTTTTATTTGCTATTGTCATATATTTTAATGACAGTCAAAATTTCGGAAATTAATATTGCAAATGTTGTAGGCTTATAAAGTTATAAAATTATATTTATTATTTTTCATTTTATTTGAGTTTTAAGTAGGTATTAAAAAATATTTTGGATTTTATTTTCTATTAAAGTTTTTATAGTAAATGTAATACGTTTTTTAATTCTGGAACTGTAGCCGTGGTAATTTAATTTCATTTGTTCAATTTAATTGTTAGTTGTAGTTTAAGTAATTTATTGACTTATTTTTAAGTGAGTATTGTATTTTTTTTATAGTATTTGCTTTAAGCTTGAGGTGCCACTATTGTGGACAGTATATTTTATTCCTACCTATGCAATTAGTTTCTAAGACAACTATATTTAGATTTTTGTTATTCAATTAATAGTTTTAATATTCAATTAGTAAATTAATATTTAACAGTTTCTGTACAAAATAAAATGAAATCCTCGAAGAAAAAAACAAAAGAAACGGTGAAAGTTGTACCGTCTGATGATCCGGTTAAACCAGACGATCAGTTAATTCTAAGCCAAGAAGTAAACTAAAATATATAAAAGCGTAGATATATAGCGATTAGGTAATTAATTAGAAGTTTAAGAGTTTAGCTAGTTAATTAATTTATTAAATGATAACATACTGTGTCAAAAATGCAAATAATACAATTATAATTTTTCATAGAAATAGTTCTGTCTCTGGGGAAAAAAAATAGATCAGAAAATGTTTTTTTTGCGGTAAATAGATTAAAATATTAAAAAAAAATTTCAAAATGTCTAGCTAATATGTCTCAGGCAATTATAATTAGTGAGAAAAAATAGATTAAATGTTTTTAAAGTACTCGATAGATTAATTTCTCCAAAGCTTTTATATCCAGAATTCTTTAATCTTATAACAATAAAAGAAATATAGATTCTTATATGTTTTAGGACTTAGACGAAGCTTATGCTAATGGACTTTTTGTTAAAGAACCACCCACACCTCACGCTAAAGTTATTTATAGCAATAGACAAAAGATGTTTTTACCAAAAAAAGAAATCAATAATAGCATAAAACTCTTTGAATTGAAAACTACATTATTCCATTGCGAATCTCCAAATGCCATTATGCAAATTGAAAATGAATTATGTAGTAAGACAGTGAATGTTAATAAAAATTTATGAATACATTAACTAACTGTTATTTTTAAGGAAAACCTGAATATATGGGCCTAGATGAAGTAATAAGTGAAAATATGAGAGAAGAAGTAGAAGAGCAACAATATGTTAATCAGTTAGGAATGTTAGGACAAGACGTAATTGAGGAAGAAGTACAGTCAGTTGAAGATGTTTATGAAGATTATGTGGATGAAAACATGGAGATGGGAGAGGAAGGTGAAGAAGAGGGCTTATCGATAGATCTCAAGAATCAACTTGAAGAGGAAAAAGAAACACCTGTAAAAAAAATAATATCTGACGAGTCCTTTTTAAGTTTGCCAGTGACAAAGTTATGTACTGTGGTGAAACTCAAAAATAAATTCAACTTTTTTGATAGAATTTCACAAACTAAAAAAATTCTTATGAGGGTAAAAATAGATAATATCATATATTTTATTACTATAATTGTCTGTTATATTATTCACAATAATTCTTGTAATCTATAGAATAAAGAAACTCAAACCCCTATAACTAAAAAATTTGAGTTTGGTGCGTTTGTGTCACTAGCTAATATTTATGACACTTACGAAGTTGATTATGCGATACAAATGGAAGAAAAAGAAAGAGAACTGAAAAAGAAATTGGCCGTACATATGGGAAAGAAGAAAACTAAACCTCGTAAAAAAATACACATTGAACACGATGACATTAAATATGAATTGTTGAAGGTTTCTAAGATTGTTGAAAAAATTATCAGTTTGAATGATACAGATGCCATAGCACAAGGTTAAAGAAGAAATTCTAATTTTTATAAATCTCACTGTATATTAATCATAAAATTATTCTCATATTTATTACAATATACATTTATGATTAGATTTTCGATATTATGAGGATCCATCAGATCAATTTAGGGATAGAGGAGAAGGAACCTTAATGTTAATGTGGACAATGGTATATGAAAAAGAAAAAAAACTAATTGTAACTGATATAGCCTGGAGTCCTGATTATTTTGACATGTTTGGTATAACGCTTAGCATTCGTAAGTAAGAATATTTGAATTTTGTAAAATTAATTAAGAGGAAATAAACCTCAACTTAATCCGAGATCCAATTTATTTTTAGACACCGATTTAAGGTAATAATATATTAATTTTTAAAACTGGTTTAAATGTATTTTAATGTTTGCATTAAATTAAATCTTTATTATACATAATATAAGTATATATAATTAGTTTATTTTTTAAATCTTAAAAACAATTTACTATGTTGTACACTGATATAATTTTGTTATTCATCAGTTATAAAAAGTTTACCTATATTTTAAGTTGAGTTAATAAAAACAAGTAGTAAGTACGTCAAGTTTAAATGTTAAATTGTAATTGTTGTTGACTAGTTTTGATTAAAATAACACTTGGTGGATAAATAGAGATATAATATTAATTTATAACACAATAATGAAACTGTTTTACTTCTAAAAAACTAATTAGTAGAGTTTTAAATCAATTATTATTATTATTATTATTCATTATTTATGACTATTACTATAATTATTTTTAAAATATAGTTTATTAATATCTAAAAAAAGTTATATTTAAAAGTAGGTATTACAATATTTTATTAAGTTATTTAAGCTTAAGTATATAAAAAAAAAAATTAACAAACACGAGATACTATATAGTTATTTCTATTCTATACATATTTTCATATTGTTATTCACTTGTAGACTGTAGTAGATTACACCACACACTTAATTTATGTTTGCTTAAAAAATTGTCTTGCTATTCTTGTACTCTTATAGTAAATGATCCAACCTGTGTCCTAATTTATTGAATAAAAAATAGGGACATGCTAAAATTTCAGAAAATTTAGTTGAGATACTTAGTTGTCCCCATCCGCTCTTTCAAGTGAAACATTATCTAAACTTATTTCGTAGGTAATATCTTGTCTAATCAAGTACCATTATGTCTCCTTTGAGAAAAATATGTTCTCATTAGATTTATATCTAAACATTTTTAGCTATCCCTGATCTTGTCGATTACTTTTCTTTTCTATCTAAAGTCAACTTTATTTATCTAATTAATGTATTTTATTTTTCACTTAAGCAAAACGTTTCATTATACTCCTTTCTTTGCGCGATTCTGATTAATCAAATATTTATCTATTCAACTAGATTTTTGATGATCTAATTAACCTCAGTAACGAAATCTCGACATTAATTATTAATCCTACTGGTTTTAGTTGATACGTTTTTAGTTTCCAATATTTATAATATTATAGCTCAAATTCATTGCTGTATGTTGTTATTATTTTTCTTTATTTTATATTATTTATAATACGGATTTTTATTTATTGTATTTTGTTGTTTTTTACCTTTTCTTTTATTTTTGGGAGAGTTAATATCAATAAAATAAATTAACTAGTATTTTGGAGACTAAGTTAGGAACATAATTTAATATTTATTTTTTTTTAAGTTTTTGGTATAAGCAATTGAGACAAAAAAATTAATGTTTAATAATTATTTTCAAAACACTTTAATGAATTTAAATAAAGTACATGTGTTCTAATGAAATACATAAAAAAAATTCAAGTATTTTTATACTTATCTATTTAAATATGATTTATAACTGTATGAAAAACAAGAACTATTATGAGTCGTGACTAATATTTAATTTAAAAGTTCTCAAGTTTGTTTTAATCACAAAATAATATTTTCTACAACTATATATTATGCAATTATTATTATTTATTAAGTAATACGTGAAGAGTAAATCTTGAGCTCGTTTTAAAGCATTTCGTGAGCACGGAGGAGTGTGAGGTTTGATTTAGTTAAAATTTAGATAAAGAATGAGTGCAAGATATTTTGATATTATTAAGACAGGTAAGATACGAAAATAGAAACACACCATTGGCACTATTTATCTGCTTAGTAAAATAAAATTTAAACAACGATTAGTAAGTGAAGATGAGTATTATGAAGTACTAAAAATAGAATATATCTTTTAGAATACGTTAGTTATACGGTTGAAACGGTGTTTATGATCATATTTTGATTTATAGACGATATGCTAGTAATTTTAAAAATGTATCAAATATTTGTGTAGTAGGTATGTATGCTATATTTTAGCTTTATTAGTTAAATAAAATATTATAAACCATATAAATATTGGCGTGAAATGAGTGTTGGTACCTAATTATTATTATTAATTTTTGGTGCAATGTATGACACATTTAGCACAGAGTGATTTGCCATTTACTGACAATCCAGACATTGGGAACGTGTGCTTGTGGGTTTTAAAGAATTCATCATACCCAGATTATGTAGCACATACACAATCCGGAGCTATGTGTTTGAGTTTTCATCAAGATTTTGGTAATATCCTTGCCGTTGGACTGCGTGACGGAAATTTGGCCGTATACAACGTGAGCTTACTGAAAAACGAACCAGAGTACTCGACAAATTTAGCGGGTACCAAACTCATGTCTAGCGTAATGCAGGTATATATAACACGAGTTTTTCTAAATAAGTTTTGTTTACTTATATTTTCACTAGATATAAATGAAAGGTCTATTAAATTTAAATGTTGTTTAGGTAGTCTGGTGTAAGAATTTACCTACTGGTGAGTTGAATTTTTTTTCTGTATCCGAGGATGGTTTGGTCTGCCAATGGATATTGATGCAAAGTGAATTGATGAAAGTCGTTAGAATGGCTCTGGTCATAGATATGTATCCAGAAATTGAGCTTGGCGGTATCAAACAAACGTACTACGGTAATATTATGCATATTCTCGCTTGTTATAGTCCTTTTTTTCTTTTTTCATGTTTTTTTATACTTACATTACATTTGACAGCCAGGGGTACGACAATTACATTTAATCCAGCAGATCCTGAGATATACTTAGTTGGTACGGTTGAAGGTTATATATTTAAATGTAATATGGAATGGTCTCGTCATGTTCAGAGATTTAAAGCTCATCAAATGCCGGTAAACCGAATCGATTTCAACAAATTTGATCCAAATATATATCTTACATGTAGTGAAGATTTTGAAGTTAAATTGTGGGAAGACAAATCAGAGTGAGTTAAACTTTAATGTAATTCTAAAATTTGATCACGGTTAAAATATGTTATACTGTGCACTCTTTTGAAATGATTTATCACCACCATATGTTTTTTTATTTCATTTCGTAGCTATGTAATTATCATTATTTGTTGCTGTTTTAACCTATTTGTAGCTATTTCAAATGTTTTTTCATAACATTTTTTTTCTTATGTGTTAAAAATTATTACCATTATGATTTATAATATTTTACGCTCAGAGCGTTATCATAAAAATAATTTGTCTACTAATTAGGTACTGTGTGTGTAATTTTATTTATCGGTAACGTTATTACTGTCGATAATATTGAATATCGTCTTAAACCGTGGTTTGTAATTAATAACTATACATTTTAGCGCTTTGAGCTTAACATTGTAGTGCTTCACGTTATAAGCTTATAAAGTTATAAGGGTTATATGGAAGAATATTCAAAATGTAAAAGCCTTTTCGTCATAAATAAAATTATAATCATAAGAAACTGATTTTATTAAAACATTTAGTTTCTTACAAATTTACTTTAGTTTTCCACATAACCGAGGAGGATGGTTATAATATTTTGGGACAAAAAGGATATTCTTTTGGTTGATTTTATAGAATGCGATACAACAATTAACAATTATAGCTGTTATATACTATGGAATGCTCAACAAGTTGAAACGTGCAATCCAAAATTGTCGACGTGGGAAATTCTCATCCAGCATAATCACGATAATGATAACATGCGTCTTCACACCGCTGCCAAATCCAACTTTTTGACAACCATCCGTACACTTCTGACTAACAACTACTTCTTGTTCTTGTACTTCAAACAGAGGATCGATGGACAACGTTTTAAATACGACAAGGAATTCAAAAACACCATTGTTAATTGGTTTAATTTTTTGACGGGGAGCTTTTATGCAGACTAGTTAATGAAGTACAGTGGTACGAAAAATTATTAAAAGCGAACAGCGATTATGTGGAAAATTTAAGTAGATTTATAGGAAATTTAATGTTCTAATAAAAATTAAAACCTTTTTCTTATGATTATAATTTTTTTTTTATGACGAAACGACCTTTATTTTTTGAATACCTAGTATGATACCCGGGTAATATTCTTTGTAATCATGGATAAGATTTATTTTGATTTATTTAATGAACTAGCTAATCGGTTTGAAGTCTCTTTAATTTAGATAAATACGTCTGTATACCTTTTTATCGGTAAACATTTGCATGTGTTTTTTTTTTTATAAATATTGTATATTAATCTCTGTTTTACCATTTTTTTTTTTTTTTTTTTTTATTACAGAGTTCCGATGATAATCTTTGATTTGCAAACGGGTTTGACAGATGTACGTTGGTCTCCATTCTCTAGTTCAGTATTCGGTATTACCACTGTGGACTGTCGTGTTGTTTTTTACGACTTAGATGTAAGCACTAAAAAATCTATTTGTGATCAGCTCATTCATCCCACAGAGAAATATCGACTGGTTCGATTAGCTTTTGACAAACGAGTACCAATGATTGTGGTTGGAAGTTCAAGGTAATAATAAGCCTCAGATAATTTAAAAATTATATTAGTATCTTTTAAAGAATTTTAATTACACGTGGGGATCTTGGAATTTGTTTTTATAGGTGTACTATTGTTACATATAAATTGTCACCAAACCTTCGTAAAATAATGAAATCTCCAAAGAAAGGAGTTCATATTCCTACAGAAATATTGGAGTTGGAAAAATTACATGCAGTGTTGAATTCTATCAGAGAATAAACCATTAAATTTATTCTGATTTTTTTTTACGATGACAATAATTTAATTTCTTTTTCTATTTTAATTTTGTCTATTCGATTAAATATGTAAGTAACTATAGGTCACTGACCCCACAATAACAAAATAATATTTTAAGAAAAGCACCTCACTTTCAGTCTTTAGAAACTATTTTGCATGAAACCGATTTGTATTAAAATTATAAATAAGAAGTACCTACCAAAGTTAGTTACCTATAATAGTAAGTTAATATGATATAAATATTTAAATACATATTTAAAATCAAATTCTATGGTGTAGGTGTATAAGTTATACAATGTTGGAAACTTGGAAATAAATAACTAAAATATTATCTAGATAAAGATAATATATATGTTTCGATGTCGCCGGTGTCGATATACTTGTTCTATTTTATATGTATATAATTTAGTAACAGTTAAAATTAAACAATGATGGAGTCACGAATTTAAAGCTAGTATAAAAAAAATTTATAGTGTCAATGTATTATTTTTGAATTAAGTGTATGAGTATTATTATATTTAACAATATAATGTTACTAATTACTAGATACTAGTACACTATATTATGTTTATACAGCTCCGACGGAATTATTCATTGGTGCCCTGGGCGAATAAACAAATATGCACTCCTCACCATATAAATTGATTCTATAATTTTTTCAGTTTTAACATTATATTATTGAGGCGTCCCCCCTTTTCAACAAGCGCCCTAAGCGTATCAAGTCACATACCCCTAACACCGGTTCTGTGTATATTTTAAAACTTAATCCCGTTAAATATTAAATAAAAATATATCTTCCTATTTTGTATAAACTTATTACTGTGAAAAAAAAACAGTAAAGGTGTAGTAAAATTCTTATTTTTATGTTTACTCGAAAATACTCGCTGTGTATACGTAATATACTGTATTATTAAGTTGTTTAAAATAATAAATACTATATAAATTTAATGCCTTAAATTGGTTTTACATTTCAACAATTAACTTTTAATATTAGTTTTTTTTTTTGTAATAGTAAGATATTTCCTCTTAAAATTCTTTTAGTCAGGTTATACATTTCTATTTCAATCAAAACTATATAAATGCATTATGTAACATGCACGAAATAAAAAAAAAAATCCACTACATGATTGATTTATTATATTTTTCTCCAAGGTATAATTTTTGTTTTCCAATTGCACACTCCATTGGTATATATAAATTATTTTTGTTTATAAATGCCAGTACTCAATTAGCATTTAAGTATGGGACTCAATTAAGTTGAACACTTGATCCTTGTTATAAAAACATATTCGTAGGCTTGTAGAGTATATTATGTAGACACATACCATCAACAACGTGGATCACAGATTTCTGTACTACACGTACGTGTGTCGTGCAGTCAAATGCTAAAAAGTAATCAATAATTTAAAAAACAGTATTTGTTGTGGTATATTTTCTAGAAGTTGGTGTCGTCGTTGTCAGTTATAGACGTCCCCCATAGATAAATTAACAAATTATGTATCAGGTATCTATTACGATC
Source organism: Melanaphis sacchari (assembly GCF_002803265.2). Lineage (NCBI taxonomy): Eukaryota > Metazoa > Arthropoda > Insecta > Hemiptera > Aphididae > Melanaphis > Melanaphis sacchari. Next base: position 35,074 of record NW_020270834.1, read on the forward strand.
ACGGCTGTTGATGCTAAAAAGTACAACACAAGTCACATGATATAAATCGTCTTCATTTTACAGACACGAACAGTGTAACGTACATCGTAAAATTTGTAGTAGGTCAAAGGAATAAAAATGTAAAAAAATCGAACCGGAAGGGGTCATAATAAAGACATTCGATGATAGTCCAAACAAACACTCCTAATAGCGAGCGATTGACGAGTGTACCGTACTACCGTGTGCGTGAGCGACGAGCGTTGATGTTGATAAGTGATAACCGATTTATCAAAATATTATTATTTACGTACGGATACGTCAGTGATTACGATAATCAAACCGTAAACATTGCACCATAGCGGTGCGTTTTTTTCGCAACGGTTCGAGCAAACGAATTTCACGACCGAGCACCGACATAGATAACAATATCGTATCATAGTTTCGATCGCGGAGTGGATAACTACTGTTACTGTGTATAATCTTATGATTGTTGCCGAAATGTACGGCCTGGCTGGCGGCTACGACTTACTTTGGTATAAGAAATCAACTAGCGTCGCGCGGCTTTATCGCTACATTCGTAGCACAACGAGGTATCGGTAAGTTATTGTCGACATAGACATCACGATAACGTGTGATTTTAAATTTAAACAAGTGTGAAAGCTACGGTAGTGGTTTGAATTTTATAGTCAAACGTTTAGGGCTCAACATTTTAAGCAGCAGACAGTATTTTTTTATTTGTTAATTCCACATCAAACATAATTGTTGGTACATGTTATTGTAAGTATATTATGTTGTTTAACTGTAGAGCCGGTAGTCCAATGTTCTAAGTAATTCACATATTAATTTAAAACTAAAATATGACAACAGATCAAAGAATTGTTGGAATTCTTGTTCTTCAATGTAGTTAATTTGAATTATTTAAATTTATACCAATTTAAAATCCATGGCTAATCAATTTTGATGTTTTTTTATTCGATAAAATTTATATTTTGCCTGCTAGGTTTCAAAATTGTTACATAAATTATTACGTAATAATTCAACAACCTATTGCTTGTTTATGTTAATTTTTGGGTTTCTGTTTTGGTTTAATCAGGTTATGTTGTTACTTTTTAAGATTTATGTGATATTATGCGTTCAAAATGATAAAATGTATTCTATAAAAGTATATAGGTACAAGTCTAATACAATGATATAAAGATAGCCATCAAACACTATGAAAAGATTTATAAGAACTGTACAACCCAAAAACGTGTAATAGTTCCATAAAAATGATTATAATAAAAATAATAAGGCAGAGTTTTAAAATGTATAAAATTCTAATAATCTAATAAAATTACATTAGTGACATTAGACCATATTTGAAACTATAGATCATAACTACTTAATTGAATTATTTAAAACACTTAATTTAACAGGAATGTACTATAATTGTTATTATTGTCTGTTTATTTACAGTTAAAAATTAATAATTCAAGTCGGATAATCATTCATATTTAATAATGCTTCACAAAGTTGTGCATTTCAATTTGAATAAAATTGGTTTTGTACAAAATATTTATCAAACATGTTGTTATTGTGGAACATTTAACATAAACAATGATGTAACAAAATTTTTTCAACATAATTTAGGTATTTATTATTTTATAACATATTTACAGTGACAGTGTAAATTTATTTCATATGAGCTAAAACATTTGATAGAAAAATTAAAGTGATAAATAAATAAATAATTTAAGTTTTATTACAAATATATTTACATAATATACCTAATTAAGGTATCCTTAACTTAAAAATAAAATAATTTTATGATTTCTAAAAAAGTTGATGCTGTCATTGTTTATTTAAAAATCATAATTTATTGATCAAGATTTTATTTTCATTAATTGCTATTATTTTTAGGTTTACCTGAAAATGAAGTCCGGAGAATCATTAAAAAGTATCCATCATTTAATAATGATTCGTATTCTTCACTATCTGACAACTTTTCTTTATTAATGGTATTATTATTTGTAATAGAAAACATTTTACATTCAAATAAATTTTTTAAGAGATTTGTATAATTATAATATATTTATTAATTAGTTAACCTATCTATATGGTATTACTATTAATATTATATGAACACGTTCGCTGCGGCTCAGTTTTATACATATATTTCAGTGCTGGTCAAATTTACATTTTTTTTTTTTTTATAACACCCAATAGGAAAAGAAAAAATTTGAGGCACGGATTGCATAGACTTATACAGTAATATATACTGAAAAGTGCTGATGAATAAAATAAGATTAAAACGCAATGTTGGCCAAATTGAAAATAGTTGAAAATGAATGTAAAAATGATGCCTTAAGGCGTCATCTGCATATGGAAAAGATCGAAATGATGCCTTAAGGCATCACTCGTAGCAAACGTGTTAAGCAAATAAATACAATTAATTATAACTGTTGTTTTAAGAAGTTAATTCAAAATTTTTATTTTTGATTAAAAAAAGTGAGATACTTTGAAAATTGTTATCAAATTGAATTATTATAGGTAGTTTCTAATTATATTAAATCTGTGAATATTTGTTGATTAAGTTTTTTTTTTTTTTAATTATGGACTATATTTTTTAGAGTTTTGGGTTTTCCAAAGATGATATTCTCAAAAAAATTCAAGTATTAACACTTCATTCAATCACTATTAAAAATTATACTATGCTTTTGGAAGAAGGAGGTTTTATTAAGAATAAAATTGATTCAAAAGTATTATTAAGGTAGTTTATTATGTGTTTGTTTTTTTATTGTACAGTATAAATAATAGGTATTGCTATTTTTTTAATTTTTTTTGATGCTCATATTTTTAAACTTGTTATAATTTCATTTACTATTCATCTTATTTCTTAAATACTTTTTGTACACAATATCAGTGTTTTTTGTTACTCATAGGATTTTCAAATTTAAATATTTATATTTGCTTTCTTTTTTACTGGTAGTTTGTTATTTAAAAAAAAAATTAGTTATTGGTTTAGCATTAAATACAATATTTATAACTAATGTAATTTATTTTTTGTTATAGATTTAAATTTATATCAAAAAAGTCTATTCAGTCATTAAAAAATGAAAACTACATTTATAAACATATCGATGTTGGACATCATATATTGTCATTTATTAAATTTCCAACTGGATTATATCCAAAAACTTGTGATGAGTCTCTTTCATGGAATCAGGTTCAGAAAAATATATTTAAATTATACATTGAATGGAAAATTAAAATGAATGTGGAACACTTAAAACATGCACAAACAGTTTACCACAGATTATATAATAAAAGTTACAGACTTATGGATAAAAGTATCGATATTTTACTTAATGAATTTAATTTTACTGAAGAAAAGGTAAATATTTAATTTATCAGTTAAAATTTAGTGTATATAAGTGTATTTATTTTGTATAGATTAGAAGACATTCTTATTTAATACACAGTGATCCTGACAATACACGAGCGATTTTAGATAACTTTAAAACTCTTTGTGGAATGGATGTAAAATCAATTTTAAGTAAGCATCCCAAAATAATTATTACTCCATGGAATACAATTGGACAGATTAGAAAACATTTTGAGGTATTTGAATAATATATAAAAAATATAATTGCATAAATAAATTAGTATGTTATTTTGAAAATTGTCAAAATAAATATTAAGATAAACTGTCTATGGTTGATAAAATAAATTATTAATTTAATTAATTTGTATGATGAATAATGGACTCTTTACATGCTCAAAAATCAACAAAATATTTAATAAAACAAATAGTACAACTCAATAAATAACATACTAATTTTTTTTTAGTCATGAATTCAGAATCGTCATGTTATACATATTGGATGTCCCATCTGTATTTTTTGAATCCCGAACTAAGCGTGACTGCTTAGCTTAAATTTTATAGATTATGCACTTGTAAAACAGAGACAACAAATTAATGTGGATGTAACATGCTCTTAATGTAAAATATATCTGTTTAAAGAATTATAAATGTAGTATTTTTGTATAACAGGATTTTGGAATTCCCGAGTCTTCATTAGCTAAAGCACCAGAAATCTATACATTAGGAAGTAATACTATTTATGAAAGATTATGTAAATTAAAAGAAACACCAGAGTTGGCATCATTTATAAACAATCCACAAGTTGCTAGACTCATTTATTACTATACAAAAGTAAATTTACGTTTGAAGTATTTACAAAGCAAAAATTGTTTGTCATTAAATTTATTAGTTACAAACAATTATTCATTTAACAGGTTCTTACATAACTCTTTATATTTTTGTATAATTTTATAGTTTACTATTTAATAGTATATAGTTAATTAATTTTATTGTATTTAATAGATTTAATTGCAATGGCAACGACAAAGGAAAAACCAATGATATAATGATATATTTGACAAAAGAATTGGGAGAAGACAAAAACAAGTTACGATCATTATTAGAACGTCATCCATATTGGCAGTATATTTCATTGTTAACAATACGAAAATCTTTTGAGTTTCTAAAAAAAAATAATTTCACAAAGAACCAATTATACCATTGCTCACAGATTTTACTGTATCCAGTGTAATATAACTGTTTGAAAAGTTTAATATTATTTTTTAATTATATTTATTGAATTTTTAGACATAAAATTAAAGATTCATTGGTATCCACTGAACAAATGAAGAACGTCTCCTATCTACGAAATGCGTCTGGATCTATCAAATCTGAATATTTATTACCATTAGTACTATATAATTTGGAAAAGGATTATCATTTTTCAGGCGATGGTGTTTGGAGCACCAATGAGAAAACTGAAAAAATGCAACTATCAGATACTCCTAAAGCCACGTTTGAGGATACAGAAGAATTGGATCATGAACCATCTACTAAATTACTTTGATAGATTTTTTGTTTAATTAAAAACGTGTTTATAGTAATCAAGTTAGCTGTTAAATTATAAGTTTAAACATGATTACATGACAAATTCTAACATAAAATATGTTAATTTGTTCTTTAAATTGTTGTAGTATTAATTCGTTGGAATTTATGATGCTTAATGATAATTTATAATAAGATAATATAACTCGACTTTAAATTAATGCAATTATTTATTAAGTAATTATTATTCATTTAAAAATTAAAGTATAATAAGTAATAACTATTTGACAAAAAAACATAGATAACATTCTCACCTTTAAGTTTGATAATAGGTCATTTCTTTTAAATATTTAAGCTTAATATACAAAATTTTAATTACTGAACATTTATTTTGATATAATTTGTGTTAGTAAGACGTCATATGATTACAATATCCTTTTAATTATTTGAACTCTTTATAACTCATAAAATAGAAATTTTTTGTATATTATTTATCTGATAATATTTTTAATTTGTTATGATTTTGTATTGTCAATTCTATCGAACAAAATTTTGATTTTCCCAGATAAAATTTATTCATTTAATTTGATTTTAGTTGAAGTAGTTTGATTGTATATTAAGTTTTACTTTCATTTCAAGATATACCTACTTAAGTATATGTTATATATTAGTTGTACTATCTCTGATCTTAATACAAATGCCTAATGAAAACATAAACAGTTTGAATGTTGAATTCTGGAAAACAATTTAGCTTGTAGAAAACATAGACAATATTGGGAATGGCATAATTAATTATGTGAGGTCCATACTAGTTGTACATTAAAAATAACACTTAAATTTTTAAGTAATGTCATTGATTTTAGAATATAATTATATATTTATTATATTTTAGTATACTTATTCTAAGATGAATGGGTAATATTTTGTATTTTTTGGTATTTTTATGCATATTATATTAATGTTTTTACATTATTCATAAATGAGACTGATAGTTATATGCCCTAAAAACCTATAAAATATGTATGCAGTTATGCCCTAAAAATTATTAAACTATGTTCTTAAAAAAAAACAAAAACACGATAATCAATTGCAATATTTTATTTTTTATTCAATGATTTATAAAAATGTGTGGTATTCTCTTCATCTGCAAATCAAACAAAAATGTTTCATGTTTTTAATAAATAATTATTTAAACAAAACAACACATTAATTAAATGATTAATATTTTAATTTACATCCAATGTTATTGCATTGAATAATTACTGATTTGGATAAGTTTTAAAACATCATTGATTGTTGATTGTTTTGTAGCTTGAAAAAGATCGTTTTACATCAACGAATGCAATAGGTTCATATTTGTAACGTAACCAATCATTGCTTGTCAAATCTTCTGGGGTACCTTCTAACATGGATACTTCATTAGATAATACTTTTAAAATTTTCATAATAATATGAAAACTATTATTATTTTTTTTTCTAAATATCTTCATGTTTTTCTTTTATGTCTGTGCTGTTAGTACCACTAGCTTCATATATTTTACTTTTTGCAGTTTCTATTAATTTAATTGAGTCTTACCTATTTTAATAAAAAGTTGTATTACGTATAATAACTTTTATGAGTGAGTAATACTTATAATAAATAATATTGCTCTAATAATTTTGTGATTCTCGATTCATTGATTCTTAAAATTCCTAAATATACTTCAAAAATGTATAAAGTCCTAAATATGTACTGTAAATGCAAAAATATGCAAAATAAAAATAACATTATTAGGTTATAAAATAAATATTGGTATAAACTAATTATCTTTTTGACTAACCAATTAAAATATTTAAATGCATAAAAGTGTCGAATAAGTAATAATATTTAATATTAAAAAAATACTTTTAAAACATAACAGTTATTATATTGTAATTTTTAGAATATGTTTTTAAATTTTGTGATTTGTACAACAATTGTACACTTCGGAATGTGTACAAAAATCATTGTACAAATTGCGAAATGTACAATTCCGGACTTTGTATGTAACATATATATATATATATATATATATATATATATATATATTTATCTAACATATACAATTTTTGTGTCACAACGAAAAATGTTTGTCATTAAATTCTTCCGAAACGGTTTGACCGATTTTCATGAAATTTTGTGTGTATATTCCGTAAGTCTGAGAGAGTGATTTAAACTATTTTTTCTTACTCTTAGGTGTAAAAGGTGGCTCTCCACAAATATTTTTATTATTGAACGGGAAAAATCATAACTATTTATTTTTTTTTGTTGGCAACTAAGGTTACTGCTTATGGTAAGTTTCCACATATTGACACTAATAACAGAATAGTTTAATTCTTTTTGTGTATGCAAACTGATTTAGTATAGTAATTAAGCACTCCAATGTTATCAATTAGTGTGTTTTTACAATAAATAATGCCAGTTAGACTTAAAGGGTCTGATTTGGCCCGTCAAACGTCTTAAACTATAGTCAATAGAGATAGAAGAGCACAAAGAATAGACGAACAAATTCAACAGGATAATGAAGATATGCGTGTGAACGTTGCGCGATTGCGTGAGGCATAAGCTTAACAAAATCAACAAAGATGGTAGGTATCTATTTTTCAAAGGGTTCATTGAATGGTTATTATACGTAGATGTAATATTTTTAGAAATCATAGTGTTTAACCTAAGCCCATTTTGAATTTAATTCACTCTGCGTACATCTGTTCCAATATGAATATCTATTAAGACTGTAAACGATGAGGGTCATTAATCATTATACATATATGGAAACAAATTGTTGTCAAAAAGTATTGTTTATAATTTGCCAACCGATTCTAAGATTTTGTCCATAAAATATTTGTTGGATTAATTGATAATTGATTATTATAGCTAGAACCACCACAAGGCGGCGAAATAACTATAGCATTCGAGTATGGGCCCGATATTAAATACTACATTCATTTGAAAGTGGAGATTGGTGCTATGGATAAGGAATGTCCGAATTGTAATGCGCTTAGGTTTAAAAATGAGCCAGCCGGTATGTGTTGCGCGTCGGGAAAAGTGCAACCGCCGGAAATTAAAACACCACCTGAACCATTGAACGGTTTACTTTATTACTTATCGGCACGGATCTAGGTTCTAACTTGTTCCTGAAGTCAATTCGAACATTCAATTCATGTTTCCAAATGACATCGTTTGGAACAACAGAAATAGTTAAAAATAATGCTCCAAATGGTCAAAAATTTAATTCAACAATCAAAATCAAAGGCAAAGTTTATCACAAAGTGAGCTCATTGCTACCAATTTCAAACGAACCACATACATTTTTACAAATTTCTTTTATGGGCGGGGAGGATTCCAAAAGTGCATTCGCCAAACGCGTGGATGCTCGTTGTAGCTACAATAACCTTAATTCATCTTTTGCTAAACGCATCGTCGGTGATCTGGACGCTTTATTGAATGAGCACAACGATTTGTTGAAATTATTCAAATCACACATGCACAAATTACAAAATTACAATCACGCTATTTGTATGGCAAAATAACGTTTGCCGGGTTAGCTATAGTATATATATATTATGTATATATATATATATATATATATATATATATATAAATAGTTATAAATATAAATAATTATGATATTTTAGTTTGGTACTTGTCAAATTTTAATATCATTTTATGATCCAGCTTAATTTGATCTGTTGTCTAGGATATTATACATCTTGTGTGTTATAATAGATTATTATACTAATATTTTACTATACCTAATCTATATAGGTACCTAATAAGTAATAGACTGGGTATATATTACTTATAGGTTGGGAAAATTGTGACAAAGGAATTTTGAATTTTGAATTAAAAACAAAATATAAATATTAAGTATAATATGTTTGCACTCAAAGAAATATATTTAATTCAATTGTACAACAAACATAAATTCACATTAATAATAATGTAATTCAATTAAATTGATTTATTACTTACCTACGTATATAACACTAAAAAGTAACACAGTATTTATCAAACAACTTTTTTGCTTTTAAACATTTGTCACAAAAAATAAATAATTATTAGAAATAATTCACTAGAATAGTTGTAAATTTTCGTTATAAGTGTAATAATGCTGAAATTATAATATAAGAATTTTATAGATATTATAATGAAATATCAAATCAAATAACTACATTTTTAATGAATATGAACCTTATGAACAACAATATTACATTTTTATGCTTTTTTTAAGACATTATTCCATAAGATTCATAAAAAAATAAAAAAGTCTTATCTAGAGAAACTGATTACCTCATCTCCCATTGTTACACGCTTCTGTAACGATGTCTCATTATGAAGAAAAATAATATATATATATATAAAAAAATGTGATGGAGCTAATCTCACTTCATAAATATAAGATAAGACAAGCACCAATTTTTTTTTTCTATAACTTGTTTAACACGTAACATAAAATATCGTTTATTTAATTATTTTCATGTTTATTTAGAAAATTTTTTATTATTTTGTAAGTAGTTTAAAGTATAAGATCTATATGTGAGTACCTAATTAAAATTATGTACAAAAATGTAGGTGTAATTTTTATAGATATAATGTATTAAATTCAAGTAACTACATTAAACAATATAATATAGGCATATATTTGAATATTTTAAAATATTTTTTATCGATCATTAAACTTAATATAAAATTTTAGTAAAAACACATAAAGCTATGTATTTTTAATACGTACCTATATAAGTATTTATATTATAGAGGTTAAAATTAATAGCATCGTGTAGCGATAAACTAAAATATATTGCATGGTCTAAAAATCATTTTTATTTTGAAAATATTTAACATTATTTCTTCTGCTTTCTTGAGAATTGAGATGTTATATTTTTGAGCTATATAGTAGATACCACAGACCACTGGATGTATTAATGTAGAATGTAGATAGTGTTTATTTAGATTTTTAGTTAATTAATATAGGTATTGAACTTATGCCTAGACAATAATAATTTTTATAGGTAGTAGCAAATAAGTGTAAAACTGGTATTAATTTCTATTTATACTATGTCATTGTAACGTGTTAATAATGAATCAAAATAATTAAAGAGGAATACCTAGGTACCTATTCTCTTAAAGGTTTTCTACTTTTCTTCTACTCTTTTTAGTTATTGGTGATCAGTGTTAGGACTTATCTAGATAAATTTATCTAGATAAATTATTTAGATAATTATTTTTTTATCTTTTATCTTATCGAGATGAATAATTATAAGTCATCTAAGTATTTATTTTAGCTAAAAGTTTCACTTATCTGGATAAATTTATAAGATAAATTTTTTTTTGAAAATTAGCTACATTTTTTTGAAAAAGTTTTATATTTTTTCTCATTGTCTCAGGCACAATTTGTACGTAAAATAACATCCTGGGCTAAAAATATGTTATTCTGAAAATACTATAAATTATTCCTATTTAATACTTATTAAAGTAATATTACTTATCATATAGTTATTTATTAATAATCAAATATCAATATTGTGTTCACGGTTATAAATATATATAAAATATACTACCTAATCCATTTATATAAATATCCTATATATTTTTTTTTTTTATTAGTTCAAAAAAAAGAATCCGCGACATCTATCATGGCCATTATCCTATATTACCGTAGTAGTTACTTGTATGTCGCGCCTCGCGACCGGCGTTATTTCCCAGAATTTTGTAAATATTTCAAAATTATAATAGAAACGGATGATAAGTTATAACATTGATTATACATAATATATTATATAATATACATATAATAATGTATACGATATTATATATCAATGGTTATAACCACCGCCGTCCACCAAACAAAATTCCATTGAATATAATATTATTTGTTGAAAAATAAAGATAAACCAGACTATTTTTTCCGTATTCGCTATGCGTTCATCTGAAATTAATATAATATATTTAATAAAGAATATTATTAAGTAATAAATTATATATATATATAATTCACATTGATTTATTTATATACACGATATTCACGATAATATTGATAAGTCTGACAAGGAATTAGGAAATATGTAAGATGCTATTAATATATTTTTGTGCGTGTATTTTACGAAGCATTCTAATATTATTTTAAAAGTAAACAATTCTCGGATTTTTCCCAATCGTTATCGTATTGCATTTGTCATTTATTATTTCTTGATTTCTTCAACATAATAAACGCGATGTCGTGCAACGAGCTACGAAATTTAATTACATCGCAGTGACTGAGTGACGTAGTCTTGGTCTCTAGTCAAACGAGTGCAGACATTACAGTATAAGTATAAAACATTAAACAATTAGAACATATTATTAATATTATAATAAAATGGAGAAGTTTTTGGTACATCCAACCACCAGTTCAAATAAACGTAAATTGATTAAGAATAAAATAAACATATTATACAGGCATGTACTCATATGACAGTATATATAATTTTTAAAATTAGTTATTTTAATATTTGTATAATTATCTGTTATTTATCTAGCTAAAATATATTTATCTTTTATCTTTTCGACAGATGAATTTGATTTGTTCATCTTTTATCTGTATCTTAGATAAAATGTAGTGTTGTTATCTTTATCTTTATCCAGATGATTATTTTTTTATCTGTTCCTAACACTGTTGGTGATCAACCTCTCTTTTATTAAATATTATGTATGATATAATAATTATATATTACCTATATAATGTTATAAATTTATAATAATGTATTAATTATTAATTTATATTATTTATTTGTATAGGTACTAACTTTTTAAGCAGTTTTTATGAGTTTTTGGCATGGTGTCAATTGATTTCTCAACTTCCTTACTTCCTATATTTTTTCATATTTACCTGGTTGTTATGTAAATATGTAATATCTTGTGATAAATTGTAAAATATGTATATATACATTAGTATACATTAATATAATGTTAGTGCAATAAAATATATAATGTAATAGTGTTTAATAAACTAATAACCATAAAGAGAATTTTAATTATTTTTTGAGGTGATAGCTTGTGAATATGTTAAATTCATTTGTTCAATTTTACGTAGTATGTTGGTTATACAAAATAATTAGGTAGGTATGTTATATTCTCTTATGTGAAACTGAAATAGTTTGTGTTTTATGGAGGTGGATAAGTATATAGGTACCGATCATCATTTATCAGTGTAAAGTCACGGAGTGCTAAAGTAACTATTACACAGACCTGTAGTGACGGGTTTTACCCCATTATTACTCACATACCTACCTGCAGTATTACCTCACACATTACATGCTTATTTAATTTAAAACATATATTTGAACTAAGAGAAAGTTCATACGTGCTGTTGAAGACATTTAAATTGTAATAAGTAGGTACCTGTTGCAAGTTAAATTAAATTTAAACTTTGAAGACATTTGAGTTCAAATGTTGATTAAATTGCTTTAAAGTGTTAAAATTCATACCGAAGAAAAAATTTATATAAATAAGTTTTATACTAAAATTTGTTTTTAAGTAAAAATTTAAAATTCAAATAACAATTTAAAATTTATTGATCTATGATATAAATTATTCAGGTAAACTATATTTGAAATTCAAAGCCTTTCAGTCTATGTGTGCTTATGTAGATAGGTTCCCTATATTTTTTTTTTACTGTTAATTTCAAGTATCGATTTTAATTAATCTGAATAATGGACATTATTGTAATATATAAGTATACAGGATTACAGCCGAATAGATAAATACCTTTTAAAAACCTCAGCTGCAGGAAATAATGAATAACAATTATCGAAATGGGATTTTTAGGGTAGATACTAGATACAAATATTGCATACATGATACATGTAATGCGTATTTTTTAATAAAATTAAAATTAGGTCATAATTTCTGTCACGAGTTTTTTATAGGGATAATATTATTACAAATTATTAGTAGTTATATAATTTACAGTCGTAATTATGAAACATGGAAACCGGAAACCAGGAGTATCAATGGTGGGCAAATTTAACCGGAGTACCTACCTTATTAGTTGCGTCTTGTAAAAAAGTATACATGAATTAAGTCTCACTATATTGTTAGTTGAATAAATTATACATTAAAAAAATAATTGTTATTTATTTAAATATTAGTTGTTTTAAAACCCCTTGTCGACGCGTATATTATACTTCAGAAATGTCACTATTATTATTATTATCTATTGTTATGTTATCTTATGATCGCCAATGTCGATCCGATCCATGTACGAATGTTACCTATTTTAGTGTGTGTTTAACCGTGTATCCATGTACATATGCGCGTCACCGTGTCTGTCTCAGTATTTTTAAAATAAATTATACATTTCTATATTAATGAAAATTATATATTAAAAATTATACAGTCCATTAAAAACCAGCGACAACACCCCTGAATAAAATTCATAGATTGCGTCACGAATTTTTTGTGATGCAATTCAAGTATATCTATCTTTTTGCGGAATGCAACTCATGTGGTCCTTATATAACAGAGATTGAATAAGATATATATACGTATATATGAACATTGAACACATACACGTGACAACGCGATACGTTCTTATAGTTTTATGATGAGTTTTCTGTTATATATACCTATTATATTTGTAAAATGCTCGTAGTTTAAAAGCATCTATACACGATATATATTGGATGGGAGTGTTGAGATGATAAATAGTCAATAGTGCTGTCCTATTCGTGAGAAATTTCTATCAACGATCTCCCCGAACGTCGTATAGGCGCACAACTATTTTTATTGTCCAAACTTTTGCCATTTGGAACCATTTCTACAGTGAAAATCTGACGGGCAACTTTTCGAATTTCCATTTGGGATTCCCCTCGAGAGACATTTCGAACCGCGTGTACACTTCCGCATTCTCGTTTGCAGTTAAATATCGTTTTAAATATTATTATCTGACCAGTGACCGGCCCTCACAACAGTATAATATATCGTTATTGTTCACGTACAAGCCGTCGACCAATTGTTTGCTTGTTTTTTTTTTTTTTTATTTCACTTAAATAAAATGGTTTCATTTTGTTCAATCAATTCGATTTCAAATGGACAGAAAAAATGTTATTTTGTAGTGAATTTCACTATATTTTTGAATCATATATCAATATGAGCATTATTTAATAGAAAAAAGATATACAAAATAATAATAATAATAGCATACATAATGCTTAGTGTTTATTTCGGTAAAAAGTGAATGAATGAATTTGTTGAGTATTCCTCACAACTTACCTTAAACAGTGTTTTTTAAACCAAAAAAAAAAAATTTCAGCGTTAATAACAAAAAATAATAAATAAATATTAACAGATTGTATAAAGTTGGTAAAATTAATATTAAAATTCATCACATACACAGAATATTTTTATTAAGTGATTTTGTTCATTTTAATTTGCATTGTTTATATATTACCTTATATATTTTATTATTGATTTAAGTTGTTATTTAATTAATTGATTATTAAAATGTTGGCAATTTGAAAATAGGTATCTAGTATCTACTTATGTTCTAAGTATCTATACAGAGTTAGTTTTTAATAGTTAATAGTTGAATGAAAATTTCCGATTTAACTATTGAAGGTATTAAACAAAATATTTTAAAGATAAAATCGTCAGGAATTAAATAAATCATGTTTCATGAAACATGTTGATAGCAAATATAATTAATAAATACGCAAATTTAAATATTAAAGGTGAGTCATATATTTTTCTTAATATAAATTCAAACATTTTTTTTTTGATTTATTTACATCAAGATACAAGTACTTTTTTAATTATTAACAATAATTATTTCTAAAATAATTTAAATTCAACATAGTCTAAAGTAAATATTATAATATATTATTCTGTATTCAAAAGAAAAAATACATCCAATATTGTAATGTTACACTAGGTAAAGCTAAACATAAAGATATTTTATAAAAAAGTATTTAATGAAATTACGTAAAAAGTGTTTCTTAAACTTGTTTTACGTCAAAAATGTGTTAATATTTGGTATCTTACAAGTTTTAGTTATTTTTAATGGATAATGCTTATTAAAAAAAAAAACGCCCATTTATTACATGATAATTGCGGGGGTATTATTATTAAAACAATCATATTTACATTATATTTCGGTGTATTTAGACAGTAAGCGGAATAAATCTTTTATTCAGATAAAAACCATAAATACTCACTATTATGATTTAGACAACATAAAAATTGTTGTAATTTGAAATTCGGAAATACACAGACTAAAAGATAAATTTATTACTTGAATATGTTTAATGTACAATTTTTTTAAATGTTCATAGCTAAGTCTGTAAGTTAGGTTTTAGGAACAATTAAATACATTTTGTCTCTGTGTATTTCAAAAAAAAAAAAAAGTATACCATTGTTATGCTGTAATGATGAAAAAAAACGAAAATTTTTTGGTTGTGGACATTTCTAGAAACTGTGTGTAATTATATAAATTACATTTCATTAATTAATATGCTATGTAATTTATTATAGTTAGTAAAACTACTATTTTATTTGATTTATTATTTTTACGATATTAGGTATGATACTCCTATTATTTATAATCGAAAGTTAATACATTTTTTTTAGATTAATACAGTGATTATAGATAAATTTGATTAATTAATTAATTATGTAATGAATAAATAAATTATATTCAAAAAAACACATAAGTACTTACCGCGTTAATTGTCCCATGTTATTGATCATGTGAATTATACAATTTTCCTTGTTTTAAAATAATTTAAATTAAACTTATACACTTTGTGTTATAAATATCTATAATATTATGATATATAAATTAATTTTCTGTTTTCAGAAAGTAAGTAGGTATACATTTCAATTTTAAGTCTGAACTTTGAATGGAGAACTAAATAATAGGTATGTAACTCGTGTATTAAAATAGCACAATTTTCATACTTATTTTATGCCTTAAATATTAAAAGTGGTTCGACATAAAATTATATAAATATAATTCCTACGTACATTAACTAATACCATAATAATTTATAGCTTAAAATACATTTTACAAAATAAAAATTACACAGAAAATATGTGTCTTATAAATATCTTATCTTAAAGGTAAATTTTATCATGTATAATTAAAAAGTAGATACTCATAACTTTTTGAAAATAATATCCATAATACGTTTATTATTTACTGTTTATGAAATTCTTATTCTTCATTACGAGTTCAATTTGACACTGATTTAATAGTATTATATTATATACTTAATAATTAACATGAAATTATATTTATTATTTTCGTAGTTGTTGATCTCTACGATCGACATTATTTTATTTAACTAGGAGAGACGCAGCAAAAGTTTTTGGCGTCATTATTCTGTTAATGAGGTCAAAATTGTTCCTTAGCTAAATTAATGTCAAAAGATAATCGATTTATTAAATTAATTTTCTTAGTAGTATTATTAATTTATAGTTTTTAGATATGTTATACCATTTTATTACTATTAGATTAGAGCGACCTAACTATATGATATCTAATTTTGATATTATAATTTGTCTAATATATTATAATTATTAGTGTATCAAACATTGATTATTATAAACTAATCAATACAATGATAATTGCCACTTTTGACGAATATAATGTATAAAAAATCTAAAAATAATAAATATGTAGGTAAGTAACATTGTTATCAAAATTAGATGATGTTTCTTAATAGATTAGTTTTATTTTCATGTTTTCAGTAGGTGTAGATATCTATTTTATGTTGGTTCAAAGTGCAAAGTGTCACAGTATAAAAATTTGAATTTAATAAAATATCTAAAAAGTGTCATGTGTTAAATATAGAAGTTAAAATGCTTTAAAATCAAAAAACCGTAATTATTATACCATAGTGTTGAAGAAACGAATGTGTTTTGATTTTATTTATATTATGTTGATTACTTTCTTTTAGATAAATTCATGTTTTTTTTTTAAAAATATTTTAAACGTTTGATTATCATATTTGTTTTAAGTAAGTTTAAATATGTCACATGTTTCTAAATATTATTTTATAACGCACAATCTTTAATATTGTGAATTTTCCTAAAGAATAATTACAAAGTATTTAGTGTAAACAATTGACACAGAAACATTTGAAATACACACAAAAACATTTAAAACTAATTTAACTAAATATTCAACCTTTAATTATATGACGTAGAATTACTAGTGTGAACAAATTATTTTTATATGACAATAAGGTCTAAGGTTAGAATGGGGTAAAGGCTTAACCCGAGGGACATTTCCAAAGAACTGGTGAAACAAAAATACTATTGTATTAAAATGTCGACACAAATAATAGTCACATTATAGCGTGGTAAACGATTGAAACCATTTCAGATGTCTGCATCCATGAGAAGATTTATTTTATAATATTATTTACACAACAACATAAAATACACGTCTTATTATTCATTTCTATTTCTAATTGAATCGTTATGTTTTTAATTCTTCGCTTACTCATACTGTCGATTGGCTTAAGTTCGTAGTGCGCTGCTTTATTTTGTTCTAAAGAGATTTATCATCATAATGCACCTTATAAAATTTAATTTAAAGTTTTTAAGTAAACGGATAGAGACATATTGTATTAAACAATATAACGTATGGTTCTGCGTGTAATTTTCTAAGAGAACATCATGTCTCCCAAAATGAGACTCCAAACGTGGGTTGACGTACATAGATAATATATCATAATATATGTGAATGTGAAAGTAGTCATCAATCATATTATACATCATTAAACTTTAAAATTATTTTTTTAAATTGTTCATTTATCGTCTCATAAAATAACACAGTGAAACCTCCACAAACGGACACTTCCCAATATATGGGAACGGGGACAATTCACTACTTCTCAATGGGAAAACCTCCAAATAGCGGACTTTCCGAATTATGGACATTATTTTTATCTTTATTTGAAATTAATACTTATTCACATTCGTATGTACTCTCGTAATAATGTAATTGTGTCATCAAACTTGTTATGGGACGATATAATTACGACGAATTCGGTTATCAGTGAAACAGCCATGGTGATGGTTTCTCTATCAAATAACAAATTAACAGGACGTTTTTGCTATAAAGAACGTAAGTTATTTCATCGATAGAGGTAAAAAGTAGTACTATTTTCACTTTTGCTGTAACTTTAGCGAATAATATTACTATTAAGATTGCGTAGAAACGGTGTATTAATTATAAACAGACAAAGCTCATCGATTATTTTTCACAAAAATAATTTAAAAAATACTTGTACTTAATTAAAAAAATACATATGTAGTTATTGGCTGTAAAAATATAATTAAATAATAATGTGTAATTAATAATAATTTTCAAAAATGTAAAAATGTAATAATTTGCAATAAATAGTAACATTATACAAAAACGAAAATGCAGATGATGATCAAAAAACTATTTATTGTGTTATAGGATGTTTTTATGTGATTAATCAGTTGGTTAGAATCAGTAAATTCTCTGCATGAAAGTTTTTATAAAGTTCACTAAAGAATGACAATGGACCAGAAAAAAAGCTATTGCACTGATAAAACGATACCTAACAAATTTAAGACACAATCTTATAAACGAACTTCAAAGATTAAAATTGGTATATTCAGCCAATTTTAATATTTTAAATACTAACTGATTTTAAATAATCGGTATTCTATTTAATTTTTTCTTTAATAAATAAAAAAAAATAATATTTTAAATATTTTAAACCAAAAACTAATTATTTTTTTTTGTTATACAGATTTATAGAGGTGTCATCAAACTTCAATTTCTAGTTAAATACATGTAAGTCAAGTGGCCTGAAAACGATCAGTTATAGGCTTCGAAAAAGTTTTCGCTGACCCTATCTCTAAAAGCTATTGATGTTGCGTACTTCAAAAGTATAGACGTACAAAACTGTCATATAGTTTGAGCAAATTTGAAATGATTTGAACAAAAAATAAATTTCTTCCGTTACAGTTGTCCTGAGGAAATGTCATCTATACGTGTCTTGCGTGTTATGTAAACTATCCGAGTCCATTTTTTTTGCACCACTGAATAATTATTACAACCCGTAGTTTTGTTATGTTGAATAATTCATGTGCATAAAAAAATTTGGTATTTAATATAGAGAATATATAATTTATACGTAATAGGCGTCTTTAATTTATTATAAACCATTCGATAAGTCTGACCAGTAACCATAATACTGTTAAGCTGTAGTACGAAATAACATTGCCAGACAAATACATTGTTTACATTATATTATGTATATCAGCCAACCTATACAATTTAATGTTCAATAATTTCAAAATTTAAGTAGAATTATAGTAATTTTGTTGTACTATATCTAATGAGATACTTCAAAATTGAATTAAATAAATATTAATACCTATCTAAAATTATTTTCATCATTTATTCGTGAAGTAAAAGTGAAACATTCTATACCGACAATGTGATTTTTTAATACGTCTTTATTTATTAGAATTTTATTTTTATATATTATATGCAATTATTTTGATTAAAAATATGGCTTGTATATTTTTTTTTAATTGGTATATTTACAAGGAAATGTACATATTTTATTGCAATGGAACAATTTTTTTTATTTACCATGCAATGTAATTTTAAATGTAATAATATAGATATTACAATGAAATATATTTTATTGGTATCAACTGATTACTGAACTAAATATCAAGTTACATAACTATGAAAAATAATATATTTAAAAATTAACTATAAATTTCACAACTAAATATTTAAAGATGGTTTTATAATATCATATACTAATTATGATAATAATATAATAATATCAAATAATTTTTACTAATATAAGTAGTCAAAATTATTATAATATTATATTTAAATATTGAACTCTTGAATATTTTCTTAGCTTGAATTTTTTTTTTTTTTTTTTGATAGAACATTTTCTTACTAAATATAATATTTTTATATTTAATATGTGTATTAATACACATATTATTTTAAAGCCTATTTTGTGAAAACAAGTTGTTAACTACTATTTCAAACGACTAAAAACGTGTTAAAATATAATAGCCGTTCATTAATAAAAAATAAATTAACATGTGTTTAATATTTGTTACCTTTATTTGCCTTATAGAATTATTCAAATATATATCATATTTTTACCTTTAAAAAAAGTATTTATAGTGTAAATGTTAAGTTAAATGTAGTATGTAAGCACGATTTTTTATACTAAAATATTATCATAGATTTTTTACTTCTAGAAATGTATACTTGTCTAAGGCGATGAAATTTGAATTAAAACTGTTTAGTTTAAAAAAACCTTTTAAGAATGAATTTATGATCAAGAAATGGTCTAAGTTAAAATAAAATATTTTTTATGGTATATTACAAAAAGTTGAAGATATGTTCTTATATGCTGTAATAAAGATAGTTTTTTGGTTCTAACATTTTTCAGACAAAAACAACTTCAATAAAAGCTAAAATAATAAAAAATAAGTATGAATTTAAGTTTGAAAGAAAAATCTTAAAAAAAATAACATAATTCAACCAGTTTAAATTACATACGAGTAATATACATACTTTTTTCTGAAGGCTTATTTTAATTTAGTTAAATTTTAAAACATATTATTTATTATTTATTAGGAATACATTTATTAAAGTTAATATAAATTTATTTAATACATGTATTTATTTTACATTTAAAATAAATATTCAAAGTATTACATCTAATTTGTAAATACAAATCTATACGTATAACGGTTAATTTATTATTTGTTAGTTTAATTTTTGATTTAATGTCAGTGAGGTTATTTTTAAATATATTTTTATACACATTTCTACATTTAATTAACTTTATTTTATTTAAAAATTGTATTTTATTATAGTGTAATTAAATATTTCAGCGATTAAGTATGTAAATATATTGTAATTTATACCCCTTTGGCCTTTTGGCCTCACAAGTGAATGAGCTAATTGAGAAGTAAACTAATATATTTTATTTTTACACTGATATTGTTTGCGATATTACAAATATATTTATATACCTTTGTACACGACCTGAAAAAAATACTAGTATTTAAGTAGGCATTTCTATATATATGGAAAAATACTTATATACTCGTATTTAGTATAATGTTTGTTATTGAGTTTGTGTACAAATAGATTAATTTATTCTTATTATATTTGGCATGGTTTTGAACTTAAGATGGTTTAAATAAAATAAGTAATAACATTACCATTACTTACAAGATACTTATTAGTGTTTATTAATTAGTGAAAAATTTTAATTGAACGGTATGTTTATATACACAATTCATAAATAATTAAATTAGAAGTGATTGAAAAATGTATAGATACTTAATCAAAGTATTCTATAAACCAGGATTGATTAGTATTTAAAATATTAATGAACTGCAAAATAATAGAATGAGTCAACGATGAACATAATATTATTATTCTTAACAGAATTAAAGAAATACAATTTTTTTCAAGTCAACAATAAGTAAAATTTGTCCACAGATATGTGGAAATTATAACTATGATAAAATGATAACATATTTATGCATAGTAATAGATGCAATGATTGAATTAGATACCTGATGATACTATGGCCATAGCCATTACAATATAAATTATTTATCATTTCTTTTTCCACTTAAATCATTTTTATTGAATAAATAAAAATCTTTTATTTTTTAAAATTAAATATTAAGTTTTCTTAGGAATTTTATGATTAATGTAGGTATTGTTTAATTGTATTGCTGAAAGATCAAAATGGCCCTAATTACTTGATGGCTAAACATTTTTTGACATAAATAGCAATTACTAAAAGTAAATTTGAATATATACAATATACTTTGTAAATTTAATTAACTTTAATATTACAAAATCAAACTAGTGCATTTGATTTAAAACGATTTAAGATGTTTTTTAGTAAACATATTGTGAGATTGGAATCTACGTAATATAATACCTAGAAATTTATATGTTCTAATAAAAAAAAAAAAAGAAAGAAAGAAGTAATAATAAATAAATAAATAATGTTATTTGACATAAATTGATTACTTTAAGGAAAATTAATTGCATGTAATAATCCCTTCATCTGTTCTCGCTTCGAACAACAAAAAAATAAAAAATAAATAAATAAAAAATCGAATGACAAATAACTTACATTGTGCCAATTGTTAATATCCCATAAAGATAATTAAAAAAAAAAAAACATTTTATATGAAAAGGGTCTGTACAGCAATTTATCTTACTATAAAAAAAAATAATAATCAATGATTTTTCACGGTGTTTGATTATTTTTAATTTATTTAATATTGCTATATTATAAAGTTTAATTTAACACATTACTATTGAGATAAAATGAAAAAAAACAAAATAGGTAAATGTAGTCATTGCATTATCGGCTTAAAAATTAAATTGATTACATAAGTGCTCGTTTAAATGTCAATGAATTGATTCAAATTTAAAATTCATTTATTATTTTTGTAGGTGAATTTTTGAAGCGATTTACCGGGTTTAAGACAAGACTCTTATACGAAATAAAATACACAATTACAAAGATAGAAAAAAAATGTATGCACATTATAATCCATTGGTCATTTTAACGATTTCAACATTTAATTTCTATATTCTATACTGCTTTAAATGGGACTTTTCAGAACGTACATTTTGGTAACAAGGTTTGTGCGTATTAATCATTTGGTTTTGAACAATTTTATTATTATGCTGCCTACCTACGTAATAATATGAACTGTGCTGGACTGTGCGTATCAATTATTACTTTTACCTTCTCCCCATTTTCTTTCACATTAATGGTATAATAGGTATATGTACAGCCGTAAGTGGGTATTTGGTTTTTGGTTTTTTAATGGATACTTATGTTGGCTGGTTATTGTTATCAATATCAATTAATTGTCCGACGAGTGGTTTTGAAAGTAAATTGTGCGCATGCACACAATAACAGATTATATTATAAGCGTTCGTAATAAATTTATAAAAGCGATTCGTTGGTACATGTCCTGGGTCCGTTGACCAATGAGTAGCGGGAGCTGCCGCCGACCCCGTGTTTACGGTTTATTTGCACCGAGCCTCTGATGAACAGCTCTTTGAACGTTTCCCGGAACTGCCTGGACATGCCGCAATAAATGGCGAAGTTGATCGGATAGCTGACGATTATGAAGAAATTGGTGAACAACACCAACAGGTTGGCCACCGAATAGTCGAGTATTTCTTTGATACTGCTTGATATTATGTGCAGCACCTACAGAACACAAAATTAAACGATATCGCATAATATTGTAAAGTACCTTATATAATTACGGGCGCGATACGATTGCGCGCGGTCCTTATCAGCGGTATCTTTTTAAGCGTACGATTGCGCGCGCTATATTATTTTAACTTTTAAGCAACGTTGCCAAATATATAGGATATAGGTCCATGGTAAATCCGTACGATACCATAGTAGATTATAGTAGATTATTAATTACTTATTTTTGCCGATATCAGACAAACTTCCCATCACTAAGAATGAATTGGTTATATTATTAAAAATATTATCTTTATTGTAAATGTCCATACATGTACGAATATACCTATACTATAATCGTGCATGATGTGACTATATCAATTAACTATCAGTTGTGTTCGGTGTTTGAATTGTGTTACAGTGTAAAATTTTGTGTTGATTTTTTAAAAATGGAAAACGAAATTCGACGTATTACATCGGAGAGGGGAAATGATTTGTTGCTAGTCAATGGGCACAAATTTAGGTGTATCAGGCAGCGGGCTGATGGATATGTAAGATGGAGGTGCTGTAAAAAACAGTGTACGTCCACAGTGTTGATGACGATTGATGATTTAATTATAGAAAATGCTAGTGAACATAACCATCCTGTTGATCCGATACAAAAAATTGATCGACAAGTGTTGAGAGAAAGTTGCAAGCGAAAAGCTACAAGTAATATATCTACCCGGCCAATAAAGTTAATTAGAAATGAACTTATGAATAGCGTAAGTACTGAATTAGAACATAAAGATTTAAAATCGGTTAGAAAGGCAATGTATATTGAACGAAGAAAAAATCTCCCTCCCTATCCAACATCTTCTGAAGATGCAATTACAAAAATAAATGAATTTCAAGATGCAGATTTTTTAATGTTTAGAGGGGAAAAGTTTGTACATTTACCCGAAGATTCTACTTTTATTTGTTTAACCACTAAAGAAAATCTTCAATGTCTGACCAGTTGTACCGATGTATTTACAGACGGAACATTCGAATATGCTCCAAAATTTTTTTTGCAATTATACACCATTCATGGTTATAAAAATGGCATTTACGCACATTTGGTGTATTTTTTTTTAAATGATAAATTTAAAAATACATATATTAATGTATGGAAGTATTTAATCAGTATATGTGAAAAACAATCACTTATTTTTAAAATTAAAATACTTCACATTGATTTTGAAATTGGTGCTATTGAAGCAGTAAAAGAAGTTTTTCCGGCTGTACAAATTAAAACATGCCGTTTTCACTTGGGACAAGCTTGGTGGCGCAAAGTAAGTTGAATCAAATAAAAATATTTTTAAAAATTACAATGTCAATAATCAAAATCAATTTTCAGATTAATGGTGAATCAAAATTAAGAACGGCATATAACGATAAAAATAACGATTTACAAATATGGCTCAAATCATTTTTCGGACTTTCTTTTATAGCTCCAGATGATGTCGAGGATGCTTTTGTCGAACTTATAAGTGTATGTCCAAATATTTCAGTTGGACAACTTTTTTCGGATTATGTTTTGGAACCGTATATTGAACCGGGTTGTAAATTTCCACCTATTTTATGGGCTGAAACACCATCATCAAATCCTAGGTAAATATTTACTAATAATAGTTTTAAAAAAAAATGTGTTAACTATAATATTATATTATTTATTTTTAGGACTACAAACGGGGCTGAAAGTTTCCATAGTACATATAATGCACAGTTTAATAGTGCTCATCCACCAATATTTGTCGTTATAGCTACCCTTATGGAAACTCAGGCAGAAACAGTTACCAAATTATTAACCATTTCCAAAGGTATAATAAAACCAAAATCGAATGAAGAATCAAGGAAAATTGAAAATTTGAAAAATGAATACAAACATTATGTAAACAATAAAACACCAGAAAATTTACTAAAGTATTTGGCCATAGTTGGAAATAGGCATCGGGGGTTTAAAATTTAATTTAAATATTAATTTACGAGTATTATATTTTTTCAATTATTAAATTTCTTTATTTTGTATTATTTTTTATTATTTACGTAAATTTTTTAATTTTTTTTAAATAACATATTTTTAATATTATTAACTTTTTGTATTTTTATTATTTACGTAATACATTTGGCAACGTCGCACTCAATTTCACGCGCAATCGTACGCCTTTGAGTAATTAAAATGTTGTCTTTTGTTATTCTGGCACTGCGCGCAATCGTATACCTAAAAAGGTAAACCGCGCGCAATCGTACTCCGCCGATAATTACGGTATCGTCTTAATGTTATTTTAATATTGATTAAACGGTGGGACATGCATTGGAGATTTCGATAGATCACAAAAAACAAATTCACTTTTCATTGTTCGTGGAAACGCTATGGTCCGTTTACGGGAAATAATATTATGAAGACTTGTGACATTTGATCGCGCGGATTTATACTTAAGCCGGTAGAATTGGTTTAAGTATAAATCCAGAATGCAGAATTTAGATTGTGGTCTTAGTTAAACGTCATATTATTCAGTACCTATAGATAATCGTTGAATCTATAGTATTTACGTAAATTATACTTGTGAGAAAGAAATAGTTTTACATCATTAACATATATTTATAATAAAAAAACTCTCTTTAGGTGCCCACTGTTCTCAGTATAGGTATCGGATTACATTTAATTGCATATTTATTCTATCATATAAAAAGTGATACTAATAAATAAAAATGAGAACCATGATCGCGTTCTCAGTTAGTATGCAACTTTAAAAAATACGATTCATGAAAAATCAGAAGAAAAAAAAACTAACGGATGGAATTTCGATATACCCGAGTGAAAAGTACTTACTAGATATATGTTGGTACTTGCAAGTAGACTAGGATTATTATGGTATTGGAAAATTAGCATAAATTTGTATTCAAATAATTAGAGTAACAAGACCTTTCTAAAAATTATACTAAGCAGTGTTATAAGGTATAGTATTTAGTATTGATCATTGTTTAGCGTACTCAGAAAAATACATTGCATGGTTGCAAGTATAATTTTACAGTTATTAAAATTCAAAAGTTTATGAATTCGATGATAAATGTTTAATATTGCCTATAGAGAATTGCATCATTATTTTATTGATTTTAAATTTATAGTTTTATATTATTTACACATATTATAGCCCTCTTAAAATTTTTCACGCTGAGATGAGTAAAACGAAATGGCAAACATACTCGATTTTCATCGCATCCGGTTGTTTTTATTATTATAATTTTTAGTTCAAAAACCATTGTCTAGTTTGAATCAATTCTTTTGAAAAGACTCTTAGATTAAATTTAAAAAGTTTTAATATAATGTACTGAACTTAATACTTTTGAATTTTGATATTATTATGCATGGAGAAAAATAGAATATGCATTTATAAACATTCAGTATTATAACTGACGTTTTACCGGAAGAAGATAATTTTTTTAGTAGTGCTAATAACAAACCGGAAAGCATTCAATTACAAAAACGAAAAATACTTCGAAGAAATTTTTATATGTTTAGTTTCATTTTATTTTCACTCAATATATTTTTATAGATAGAACAAAAATTTGATTTACATAATGATTATAACGAGAAATGTTTACAGTTAAAGTTAACTGTTGAGGGATGGTATAATATATTTTTTATTAATTCCAGTAAGCTTACTTGTTATATGGATAATTAATATTTATTGTAATATAATAGTTATTTATTTATACAATATTATTCCTTTTGTAATTTTAAATTTGAATCCACGCAATATGTAATCTCATAAAAATCTCAAATACACCGCATATAAATATACATTATAGATATATACTCGATAACCAACTGTTCAGGAAGTTTTCAGTATTTATTTGACTATTTTACTTCAATTTTCGTACTATAATTTTTGTCCTCATTTTATAGAAAACACGAGTTTTTATCAATAAACAATATAAATAAAAATATCGTGTTTAAAGCGTTGTCTGTAATACAATTATTTAGTACTTATATGACGTAGAAATAAATGGATAGATATTAATGATAAAGATACACGTACAATATTCTAGAATATAAATATAAATAAAAATACATTTTATAGAAACAAATATATTTAAAAAGTTTCTTCGTACTTATGTAATCATAATTGTAAACTTTTTTTTTTTAAATGTTAAAAGAGATAAAAATAATAATATAAAAATTAAATAAATGTAACCATTAATGATTTAAATATATTTTCCTTTATTATTTTAGTAAGTTAAACTAATATTCATTTTTAATCAGCTAATAATATTTTGATTGAATTCATGTGTTTCATAAATTCATAGATTACAAATAATGTAATAAAAATGAGGGTTTGAACTAGAGTTTGATATGAAATTGTGTTGGCAGAAGATTAAGATCATCAAAAAATAAGTTTTTAAATCCATGAAATATTATTAAGCCAAAACACTAACTATTTTAAAAGTTCATAATTTTATTTTTGTCTACAGAAATATAGAGTTATAGATTTTCCTAAAAGTTAATAATAACTTTAGTCTAATATAGATATTCAAGATGGTGTGTGATATTTTTCTTTTTCTTACTTTTATTATTAATATTATTTTCTTTGGATGTTTTAAATGTGCCCTAGTATAAAATTTCTAAGGATACTTAGGTAGGAAAACATTATTAATTTTAAACGATATAATATTCTATAAAATATTATTTTTTATAGCACGTATCTTTATTAAATACCTGTAAAATAAATGTTAATTTTATAGAAAATTTGCTTTGGTGAAATACCTGCAGATACCTACATATTTTTTTAGGTTGATTTATTGATTATAGACTGATAAAAATTATAAATCATGTTTAAAAACATTAATTTGATTATTCCTTGTATGAATTTATTTTATTTACTGATTTTTTGTATAGTTTTTTTTTTTTAGTTTTTGTTCTTCAGATAGTAATGACTGTATGCATTTATTGACAAATTATAAATAAGTAATAAACGGTTTTGGCATATTATTAATACGCTTTTTGTGTTACAGTTACAAAATGAATTGTTTTTAAAATTAAAACTGAAATATAAAATCTTGAAGAATGATCAATATAATATATGTTATAATTATTAAATATTATATTAAATATTAAACATACTTATTACTTTTTATCTTTCGATAATGTGACTTAAGATTTCTATTAAAATAGTATTAACCTAATGCTTAATATATGTGAAATTTATGGTAGGGACTATCTTAACTATATTATTATAATAACATTTTTTTTTTTTTTATAAATCTTTATCATCAAATGTGATAATTAATAATATAGGATGAGATGGGGGGGGGGGGGAGGGACTTCGGTTGCTTAGCTCTTCTTCCAAAATCATTGAACATTTTTCAAAATATTAAATATATATCTATTTTACAACAATGTAAAGAAAGTTTTAAGCTCCCTCCCTAAAATTCAATCAAATATTTGTCTATGAGTAAGTGACTTTTCAAGAGATGTGAGGATATTGTATCAAGTTATGAAATAAGGTGATGTATTGGAGGTTATTGAAACCAGATTAAACTGAATAAACTGAGCACGGTACTTAAAGAATAAAGAAATCATTGATGGTTATCAAAAGTGAAATAAAGATACACATATGTAGCGTAAAGGCAAAGACAGTAGGTTGGTATTTACTTAAATATTTGATATATATTTGATACTTGATACCAATATCATTATAAAATAGTAAATTGATATTTATGGTTGATACATTGTATTTTATCTTATATTAAGGACAATATGATGCATTAGTGCATAAATATGAGGTTTTGTGATTATTAAGCTATCTTTTGAATGTTAATAATTTAAAATTTTGTTTTTAAAATTAATAAACCATATTATTTTTAAAGGTAATCGATTTGCACCATAAAAGTTGAAAGTTTAGATTAAAAAAAAAAATCTGATACAAACAATAACATGTATTATAGTTTGTATAAATAATAAAAATGAAATATACAGACATTTTTTTAAAGAATAAAAAAAATGTAAAATCAAAATGTTTTGCGAGTAAAAAAAAATGATTCATCCTATGGGCTATGGCAATAATTGATTTCAATTTACATTTTTCTGAAAACAATATACATAGGCTTCAAGTGTTTTAACATATTTTTTTGTGTCATGTGTTCCACAATTTTGTCAATTTTTCAAATTTGTGTTCTATTCTATAAGCCGGATTGAATTTTATACATTACATTAATGCTATTGAACTAGGATGGGTTTTTTTTTTTTTAGTATCTGTGTTAGGTTAAATAAATAAAACAAAGTAATTTAAGCGAGTAAGATTAATTATTTGATGGTGAAATAAGGTTTTTGATATGATATATTGAGTTATCTTTTTAATTAGTTGTTAAATTATATAATGGCTGATTTTATGTATTTTGATTAAATATCGAAGAATTTGTTTGTTTTTTTTCAAGATAAATTAATAATTTTTTATGTCGATTGGTTAATAAAAAATTATTGATCAACGATGTTTAGATAGTAATATTATTTGGTTAATATATAGAATAAAACATGATATTTCAATATATCAAAATTATTATAGCTTTTTATGTAAAATATTGTAACCATAAATATTACCTACCTATTCGACTAATGGATTATTTATGTATTTCAGTGATGAGTAAATTATATTTGTAACTTCTAAAAATAAGTATAAGTAGGTAGATAGATATTATATTACCAACGAGCCAACGAAAAGAAAGATCAATATATTTTTATAACACAATTTTTATTATTTGTAAATCGAAAATAATAGTAAAATAAAATATCTATATGTTCTGTATAAAAGTTATTAATTTCTGTTAACACGATTAATAACAATTTTTGAATAATTAATTACATTATGTGCAGCATAAAAAAAAAAAAAAAACAAAAAAAAACCGATAAACAAAATAAAAATTTAGCATATTACAGTAGTAATTATTAATACCTATATATCAATATATAAAATAATCAAGATTAGGATTATTGTATGTACAATGAAAAATTGAAAAATATACAAAAAATTGTCTGATTAAGCATTTTTTTGTTGAATTATGAAATAATTTAAACAATTAATGTTACTAAATTTTCACGCATAAAATATTAAATTTAAACAACAAACTCGTGTCATATTATCGATTATTAAATGAACTTCAACAACTATAGTCCACAGCATGTTTAAGGTAAAAATCTTAAATTTTATTCAATTTAACTTATTGTATAAATTTATTAATAGTAAACTTATGAAATATAAAATAGTGATTACAGATCTTCATTAGATAAATACCATTTTATACTCGTTTTTTAAAATGAATTCTCAAAAACTTCAATTATTCAATCGTATGCATTTTAATTAAAATTTGAAAACATATATAAAAAAAAAATTTTCTATTCAATCCAATTTAAGCTAAATTGTAGACATAACTATATTTGGAAAAAAAAATGTTAATAAATAGAAATTTTAGCTTTGGATACGATTTAAATATTATAACGTACAACTTGTTTTACTTGATTTATTTTAATTTTTGAACGAACACATTATCTCTCAATCAAAATAATTTATTTTTATATTTCCCGCGATAATTTTGTTAAGTGTAGTGTTATAATGGTATATTATTTTCAATGTTTATTTATTTTGGATAAATACATTTTTACTAATATATTTTTCAAAGGAACTTTTGAGGAAATAAAAAAAAATAAAATAAACGTTGGTTACAGCTAAATAATTGGAGCGAATACAAATGATACACTGCTGCCTGCTGGGCGTTTGTATCGTGACCCAAGGCAGTGTTATATTTATTATTATAAATTTAAAACTGATATGAAGTTCAAAATTTATTGTATAAACGTGTTTATGGCAAAATAAATAAAAAAAGTCACTTTGTTGTATAGTAGATTTCGAGTGTACCTCGTTATTGAGTAGGTAACTATAATGGATGTGTTAAATTTGAATTCAATGATATATTATTGCTTTGGGATAACGATTGTGAATGGAAATGACGTGTCAGTTTTTATTTCTAAGGATATTTTGTATTTTATGATTTATTTATATCACTATTTGTAATTTAATAGTCTATATTCTATTACTAGTTCGAGTGGTTTAACTAATTTTGCCAAGAATATCGTTTACTATATTATAATATTTTATTGTTTAGTTAATTGAACATCGTCTTACTGTAGCATGATGTACACGTAAATCGTGGTATAATTAGTCTTAATATTTTGGAAGTATAACTATCTATAAAAAATAATAGTTGTAGGTAGGTTATGGTAAAAAGTTGCAAGTCTCTATAGTTAATGTTTATGAATTAAACCATAATCGCTCGATAAATAGAAAATAGTTATTTCTCATTTAAATATTTAATTTTGTCAAATTTTAATCTTCGAAGGTCTTTAAAAAAACTATGCATTTATTTTATTTTTTTTATTGTGATGAACTTATGACTTATGTGAAACCTTGTTAGTATATTTATTTTTTTAAGATTTAGCTATTAAAATAAAATATTTTATCAATGTTTAACCACATATTAATTTGTAAAATATTTTCACGGCTTTGTAAAAATTTAAATTTTAAATTCTTATAAAAACAGTCAAAAACCAGTTAGGTACGAGTATAAATATTTCCGTAATTGTTTGTTTTCAATTATTTTAAAAAGTACTATGAATTTTTTTAAAGTATCGAATTTGTTATCAGGAATAACCAAATAACCATCAAAGTTTAAAGTGATAGCATTTTTACTGCTTCAAAACGCACACACACACTTTGATGTAAAACCAATACATTCATCACTCAGCTCAGAATATAAAATGGAACTTACTAATATTAATTAACCTATATGCTAGACTGATAATGTTAGAACGAGTTGTGGTAAAACTAGAATATATTATAAATAATTTAAGTTAAAAATTAAAATAAATATAATTTATTCATTTTTATTTTTAAATAATTATGATTGCCAGATTGTGGTCTTAATACGTAATTTTACTGGTAAAGATGATAAAGTCCGAATGGATTACGTTTCATAGCTTTTGAATGGATTGAAGTTAGCTTAGTGGTTTTCTTAAGATTAATGTTATAATACAATGTTTGGCATTTTATTGATAGAGGATTATTATAATTATTAATTTAAAAATATTTCTAAAAGATATTTAAAAAAATTATTATGGTTTATTTCAGAATTGATAATTATATAATGATATACATTTTTTATATAATTATATAAATTAACATATCATGTAAAATTGACATAATTTTATGAAAAATTGTGGGAAATATATTTTAAAGTATTAAA
Organism: Melanaphis sacchari; assembly: GCF_002803265.2. NCBI lineage: Eukaryota > Metazoa > Arthropoda > Insecta > Hemiptera > Aphididae > Melanaphis > Melanaphis sacchari. The sequence goes on from NW_020270834.1 coordinate 67,526, forward strand.
CTAACGTTTTTACAATTATTAGTGTATTTAGAACGTAAATGTAGTGTATACGTGTATTTAATATGAACCAAAAATTAATCATTGATTGTTATTATGCTTTAACATATTATGGTATTTCTGTTAGAATTAAATGCTGATAAATTGGAGTGATGAAACTATTATATACGTTTTTACAACTTGAATAGAAAAAATTCTATTTAAATATCATTAAGACCGCATTAAAATATTATAGAGATAAATGTCTTGGCAATTTTTAAGGCTTGACTTAAAACGATAGTGATGAAAATAGTCTTTCGACAGCAAACAATTATGTCATAAATAATATCGTAATATAATAATATTAATATTGTAGATTAATAATGAAACATGCGCTGGAAATTTTTTTATTTCACAATTGATTAGGATCATAATAATATAAATCTATGTAAATATGAAGAAAGTAATAAAAGGTTGTGATCAAATTGTAGAAATAAAATAATAACGATATTTGCAGTGATCGACTGAATGTCTGCTTGCATATTTATTTTTCCAAACAATTTAAATAGTAGCTAACGACATTCCCTACTAATTAATTAGAAGATTGAACATGTTGAATTTTAGATAACATTATAGCTTTGATTGCAGTTTATTTTTTATTTCAAGACATTGAATATATTGAAAATTGTTATGATCATGCTACTCAAGTCTATTCAGTTATTATTGTAAAAATAAAATTACCTACTATAAAATCAAACAAATCTTATTGAGTGATGAATTGTAAAAAAAAAAACAAAAAAAAAACTGTGTTGAAGAATATTATTCAGATAAATTATATTTAAAAAAAAATTATTGTTCAATATCTTATACAATTTAAATCACTTATGTTTAATATAACATTTTATTTGTGTTTAATTATTTCGATACGTCATCTTATATTAAATGCTGTCGTGTATTTATTTTATCGTAACGAAATTATTTCTTTTACGAACCACTAGACCTACATTTATTAATAAAATGTTTGAAGAAAATAAATATGATAATATTATCAATTATCATACATTTCAAGTGTGAAATCAAAGCACTTTGAAAATTTTTTTTCTATGTTAAAGTTATTATTTTAATATATCACCATTAATTTTCAATAAAATGTGTCTGACAAATAATTAAAAATGTTTGAACCTTAAAAGTCATTATGTAAATTTACTCACCGTTACTACAGCCAATGGAATTTCAGTCATTAGGAAAACCGTCACAACGACAATGAGCATCAATGTTGTGCAATTAGAATCTCTTAGACGTTTGCATTCGTTCTTTCTGTTCTCTTTGAATAATTTGTCTCTTTTTAATTGCGCATCTCTCATAGCTCTGAAACAGTAATGATAAACAGTATTATTGCATGATAGATAATTACAGAACATATACCTCATAATATTGAATAAAATAAACCATCTTATTTTGAAATATTTTTAAATTAAAATAGCATAAAGGAAGGGTATAATTATTATTTTTCATAAATACATTTTACAAATTTTATAAAAATAGGAATAGAGTGTTTTGACATTTTTGTTTATGAAAAGGTAACTTAGCAGGTGAATTAACTGTACTAACTAATATTGCATAAATTACTCATGAAAAAATAATAAATATTAAATTCAAATATATTTTCATTTCATTAACAAATTATTATTCAAAATAAAAATTTATGAAGAAGTTATGTATTTATTGAAACCAAGAGAATATTTAAAGCATATATAAACTTTGTTTACTTTTTGATCAGTGTTAAATTTTAAAATTAATTATTGGTTTAAAATAAAATTTAAAATATAAATAATAAAAATGTATCCTAAAGTAGATTTCTCTCGAAAGGACTATTATTATAAAGGTAGACCACAGGTGGTCTGATTTTATAAATGTGTGCTATTACATTACATTAGAAAGAGATTATAATCGTATTAAGAACAAAATTCTGAGTTGGGCTTATAGTTCAATTGGTATAGTGTTTGCGTAGTATTTGTAATTTATATTGCCTGTATAACATATTATCTGCAGTTTATATTGACAAACGAAAAATAACAGCCATAACTCATAAATACTATTTATATTGACAGTAATATGATATAACATTACAGTTATATTAAATAATGATAACTATAAATGTCAATTTAAAGAGAAATGTGAGAAATTCATTAAATAATAATGTTTTATTTTTTATTTTTATTACAATTATCTTTTTCTATAAAAAATATTTTCGGATAGAAAAAATATTGTTCTATGTAACGTATTCAAAAATTATAAATTTGACTAAACTACTAAAAGATTATTTTATGATAATGGAAAATCACGGAAGATCAAGTTTTTCGATGAAATAAAGACTAGTACTTATAATTTTAAAGATAATAATATGTTATTTAAATTCTATCGAATATTTTAATGCGAATATTTTTTATTACTTTTAAATTTAATAACACTATACGTTATGATGATCGAAATTAAATGATTTAACTTCTTTTATTTTAACGTTTACTTTTACATTATAATATTTTTGATAAAACTTTTATTTAAGCATTATGTATTATATATCACGATATCCCACAATGAAATACTTTTGCGTATTAAAGTATATTGTTTTAATAATCATAATCATAATATTATTAGTTTATTCAATATATTTTATATATTGTTCTTGTTAAAAGTCAATTTTATCCACTAATGATTATTTTATTTGTATAAATATATTATAATTTATAGTGAATAATGTATAATACTTTTGCGATTGTTGATAATTTTAATTCAATAAAAATACAAAAAGCAGACTTTCATCACAATGATTACTTATACAATTATTATTGTTGAAGGGTATTGGGTAGTTATTGTTTTATTAAATTCAATAGATATTATTGTATTAAAATTCTTTAAAATATTATATGAATTCTGATCGAAATAATTTCAGTGGTTAATTTATTTTTATTTTTGACGTATTTAAGTGTACATTTATAGAATAATAATTTTCAGATAAAATCTTTTTATTGTAGCAGGGGTTGAAGTAAGCAGTTTAACACAAGAAAAAAAAAATAATCCATAACTCCTATAGTTATAATGAACAATCTATTTGGTAAAAATTCATTTTAAGTAATTTCTATTTTATTTTAATTGAAAAAAAAAAGTACAAGCGTATATTACAGTTTTATAAATGATAAACATATTACAATAAAAGTTCAAAAATGTAATGTTGATAACGGTTGTATAATTAATATTTTATTAATGAATAAAATTGTTAAAATGTAATCGTTGTTGTAGATTATTATCCATATACTGCCTTGGTGAAAAACAAGTATTTGGTACTTCGTATACACAATAATATGATTAAAGTCAGAGAAGTGATTATCCCATTTCCCTTTTTAAAATGTTCCATTCGCTATAGACTGTTATTGATATATATATAAGATATGACTGGTCCCGATAGTATAAAGTATTAGCTATACTCGAAGACAGTGGTTCTCAACCTTTTTTTTTTACTAAACCTTTTGTTATTTTATAAAATCCCGGAGTTTTTTATATATTTTAATATGTTTGAATGATTTATATTTTTAATCATTTTGTGGCATATCAAGATCAGTTAGTAGTTAAGAACTACTACTTTAATTTTTTTAAAAAAATGATGCAATGATTTGATAAAATAACAAATGTATCAATAAGTATTAAAATTTTAGATTATATAACTTTCTGTATTATTTTGATGCTAAATTGTTCCAAAACGTCAACCATATAATTTTCAGACAAATTTATATAATATATAATCTATCTATACATAACAATTAGAATAAAATAACAATGAAATGAATTGATAAAATTATATTAAATATTTTAAAACTTAGATTTTTAGATTTTAGATGAAAAGAAATCTAAATTCCTTTCAAATAATTACGAATAATAGTAAAACCATAAATGTTTACTATATCTGCTGTTCAACTTCATAAGCTTATTTTATGTACAAACTAAAATATACTTTTACAAAATAATATATTCAATACATATTCATCGATTATTTTTCCTTTATGTTTCTGATATAGGCACCAAATATTTTAAACACAAGTAGGAAAAAACTTGAATCAATATAGACAAAGAAATTAAGATTTTTTTCAGGAAGTGACTGGTTCGTCAAATATTTCACAATTTAAAATTGAACAAATATTATTCTAACTCGTTATAGAGAAATGTTAAATTTATTAAAAAAAAAAATAAATAAATTTATAACTCAAGTTTTTGAAAGCAATAAAAATATTAACCAAAGAATAACAAAATCATCAAGATTAAAATCTATATAGATTATAATATTACAATCTAATAAACGTAATATTCAAACACATCCTACTTTAACCTATTAAGTAGAAACCTGGTACTGAACAAATAACAAAAAATGAAGCAAATAGTACAATTTAATGTATGTAACCATTATCGATCTGATAACTACTATTAAAATACCGAAGGTACCGAAAAGTCGAAGAAAGATAACAATAAACTAACTGACCAATTATTTAAATGAAGTACTGCTGTGAACAGCACTTACTAGTTGTCGGAAAAATTAAAAGTCTTACAACTAATAAGCAAATCAAGTCACGGAAATTATCCGGTAACATGGTAGATACATAGCTTCAATTGTACTGATGATTTTTAGATGAACTATTCATAACAATTTCCATATCGTTCAGTGAACTTACTGTTATGGCTAACGGAAACACGTTTTCTTCAGCGCCATGACACGCGGCTTCGTGTTACTATCATCTTGACTAGCCAATTATAAAAGACCTTTCTCAAGACCAACCTACTGTAAGACATCTGGACAACGTGCTCGAACCCCCTCTGTCGACGCACAAAACCGTCATATAGTACTTGCCGTTCGATAACATGATACCCGTCATTTAACTGAGTGGTCACTATCGTGAATCTCCTTCACTCTACCTATTATACGATACATTCCGTACGAGTTAGTGCACGCCCCATCGACGCTACAATACGGGACCATCGTCCGCACAAGACCACTTAAAATGATTCAACCGGCTAGTATAGCGACTTCATTCTTTTCATATAATATATATATATATATATTTATTTAACTATACAATTAATAACGATAATTACCAGTTAGCACAATGGTAATACGTCTTATCTTATATAAATCAGAATAGTTAAAACATTCGAACTGTTTTAGTGAATCGATAGGTATTTATTTATTTTTTTTGTGATATAGGATACCTTTATTTCTTTGATAAAGAAAGAATGAAAATTTTATTGTAATATTATTAACATAATTTATCAGTAAATAAAATAATTTTATTCGAGACTAGCACTAAAAATTTAGTGATTTATTGGTGTATACTTATCGGTTATTGCAACTATTTTTCTTTACGTGGCGTAATTTAAAAAAAAAAAAATTGAATTAAAAATGATTAAAACTATAATAAAAATTAGGAATAAAATTCAAAATTAGAAAATTATTAACTAGGAGAAAAATGTTCAGTCATACAATTTAAAATGCCTATACATGGATTATCGAGCTTTTGACGCCACATGAATTCAACTAAATAATTTTTTAGATGTTGATGTTGACAAGTCGTAGTGTCGTGTACCTTTTGTTTCTTGTTGCACCATTTAGAGGATCTTCACAACCTTTCAAAATTCTGTATGAAAGCACCAGTTTAAAGATTGACAACATTTTAAGTGTGGTTAATGGTTAAATGGTTAAAATCAGCATTCTGTAGTTCATTTATTTTATAACCACGACAAAAATCAAAAATTATAAATAGTTGTACCTAGGTATTTTAAATTGCATGGCTGAACATTTCCCTCCTCTAGTTAATTATTAATTTTGAATTTTGAATTTTATTTCTAATTTTTATAATAGTTTTAATAATTTAAAATAATTTTTTTTTTTAATTATGCCGCTAAAAGGAAGGTAGTCGTGATAACCAATAATAGTATCGATTTATTGATTTTTTAAAACATTTATTATATTTATCATATTCTATGCATATTTAAACTTGAAAAGTCCATCAGAAAATATTTGTAATATAAATTAATACGATTAAAATAAAATACAGTTGCATGTTGTTACTTGCGTCCCATAAGATAGTTGATAAGAATTCGTAATATTACAATAGGTAAGTTGTGTCCCAAATGCTCGGACGCAACTTACTTATGATATTTATTGACAGGTTATTTGCATCCCAAACGATAATTTTGGTTAGGTATCAACAATCTTGCAATTATATTCTAAATAATTATATCTCTAAAGATTCGCATTCCTCTTCTCAAATATGGATTGAGTGTTTCACTAGTGTTCGGCGAACTATTCCCTTACGTGAATCATTTTATTCGAAATTTAATTCTTCATTTTATCACTCACACCTTAATATTTTTTTGTTCATCGAAATACTAAAATAATTTCAAATTAATGCATGAATTCTAATGAACAAAAAAAAAAAAAAAATTATTGTAAGTATAGTGACCAAAAAAATAAAATTAAATTAAATTTATTGAAACTCGAATTGCCAAACTTAACAATAAATAAATTAACAGTACGTTAATTAGGTTTAACTAATGTATGTCCTAATTATTTACCTAATATTAATTTATAACAACATTTACAGATTTTTTTGGTTCAATTTTTTTAAAATTATATGTCAATACATATGTCAAAAATATACTTGTGTTTTATTTTCGTATTATCTACATATCGTTTTGAAATTAGTGATTTTGTGAAATATTTCAATTTTTTTTTATAATTATTAAATATAAAAATTTACGTACTTATATCTATATGTTTTTCTTATGTAGATATGCCTAACTATAAAATTATATCGTTACGAAATTATAATTCGAGACGCGATTAACACATCAATATATACGACAAATAAGTTGTATCCAAACTGTTTGAACGCAAGTTACCTACTATTATCAATTTGGGACGCAAGTAGTATGCACCATAAAATACAATTTTAAAAATTACTTGACAAAATCATTTTATTATATTCAATCTTTTTTTGTATTTTATTTAACAGTATTTGACTCAATATAAAATTGTGCATAAATTATAAGATTTCAACTTAAATTTATGTTAAATATCTTTAAAAAGCGTTAAGGATGTGTATCAAAAGAATAACTAGCTACTGTTTTACAATATGCCTAAATTTATAACGTGCTCACAAAATTTAAAAAAAAAATTTAGTCCCATCTACTTATTTTTTCAAAACAATTAGGTACTTGATATATTTTTTAAATATCCAAAAATGTGATCATATTTTTATTAAATATAAAACTGGAGGATATTTTTTTATTTATCTTGAAGTATAAATTTAAATTTTAGTTTTTATTAATGAAAATTTTTAATCTTATGCATGTATAAATATAATTTTAATCTTAAAATAAAGTTTGAAAGCTGTACATATTTTGAATACTGGACTATAAAATTTCTGATTAAATAAAAATAAAACAAGTCTGTTGTGGTTATTACCACAATAATTATTAAACGATGTAACAAGTTCCTGGTCGGATTGAGGTAGTTGTAAAAAGATAGTTAGTTAACTAGCAGAACACTTATATTTTGATGTATGAGCAAGTAAGATTATTTTGTTAATATTTTAAGCAATAAATCATGTACAAATAGCTAATTGCTATTATTTATAAGTTAGTAATGAGAATGACCAGGTGCGGTGATGTGGTCGTAACTAAGTTTACGACGAGCAATAGTCTTATAAAAATGATGAATAATCAGTCTAGTACTGCGACTATCTTCTGCCTTAATACTAAATGCTCTACTCGTATTTATACAAGTTCTAGTAATGATGGGTGGGGAAGTAATGTTATTAATAATATGTCGATTAAGGAAATAATATGTAATGTTAAGTTGTTAATATAAAATATACTGTTTAGTAGATATCAGAAAAAAACATGATATGTTTTTACTCTTTAACCTCTTTATTCTTGGGAATGCATAATCTACTTACACATATACCCTAATATGCTAATTAACTATATTTAATTAATTGAAATAATGTCTTAAATATTATATTAACTGTATATTTGGTTTACTACAAATGTATTAAGAATTATAAAGAAGTTTTAGATTATATCCTGTTTAATAGATAATATAATATGTATATTGTATATAAATTAAGTTAAAGAAATCAATTAGTGTTAATCAAAAAATATATCTATAAATTATTATATTTTAATGTAGAATGAAATACTTTTTATCATCCTAAAACTTAATTCTAGAAAAAAGAAGTATTAATTAATTAGGTCAATATAATTTAATATGGTATCTAAAATGAAAAAATGTATACAAAAATAGTATTTATATTAACTGTAGTTAATACAATATAACTTATAAGTAATTGATAGTAACGAATTTAACGAATAACTACCCCAAGTTGTATTTTTTTTTGATTTGTTATTTAATTATTTTTTTTTAAATATCTAACGTTAGAGATCTATACAATAATTTTTTGAGCCATTGTACAAGATTGGTCAGTGGTGTCGAAGAGGAAATATTTACAATGAGAGAATTGGAATTACTATGAATAAGATTATTAAAATTATTTTATTGAATTTTCAGTGGTTTGTTTTTTTAAATGAAGTTGAAGAAGATAAGGTTTGTATTCTTGTAAAAAAGTAAATACATTTTTTATTTTAGTAGATCAATGATATTTTAAATTTGTTTCAATATTAACTTTACCTGATTTTATTTTTGTGAATCTATTATGGCTATAACATTTAAACAAGAGAACAGACTTTTCATATAATATAATATCGTGTAAGTTATAATACTTTAACAATTTTAAAATATTTAAAAATATGGAAAAAATACATCGAGTAGGTACTGATATAAAGAAGCTTTTTCAACGATGAATAAATATTAAACAAAATAATCTAATTTAAATTATAAAAATAAATTAAATATTATTATAATATAGATGAATGGAATAAAATTAATTCGTAATGATTTAAAAATATTTAATGCATTAGATGATCTATTTATAGTTCATAAATTGTATATTTTATTATTGCTCATCATTATGAATTTACAAAATTTTTTTGTATACTGTTACTACTTAAACAAAAAAAAAAAAAAACAACTGTAATTACCAATTAAAAAAAATAATGTAATTTAATTATCTCTATTTGGTTTCTGGAATTTTAATTCTTTACACTATCTAAACTAAATTAATATTTAAGATTTTTAGAAATTTATAATTAAAAGTGAGATCCTTTTAATGACTAAAAATCGTTTCATTAAAATTTTAAAATGTACATAGGTAAACGGTTCTCTTATTATACTTGGTTTTATTACGAGCCAATGCTTTTAGGTAGCAACTAACGTTAATCGTTCAGTACATATATTTTGTTAAACTAATTAATAAAATATAATAATAATGCGACGTCAGGCTTAGGATAAACCCATTACTAACACTTGGATTGATTGTATTAATATATTTTGAATCACTTACCTGAACAGTAAAAGATTTAACACGACGAGAGATATGCATGGGCCAGTGTGTACGAAGATTACACGGAACGCATAGTACAGTGTGAAGTATACGTCTAGTGTGACCCAATGTTCAACCCAATATGCGTGCTTCATCTTAAATTAAAAAAAAACAAAAACAAAAAAAAAACATGTATATATATTAGTGAGCTTAGCTAATTTGTAATAATATATTCAATATGACGATGGACAGTGTACATGTTATTTTAAATATACAAATAATTGTATATTTGTTTTGTAATTTTAAGTTCCAGTTGACGTCAAATAATGTAATAGACAAGGATATACCTACCGATGGGTGGTGGTACAAATAGAATTTACCAAATAACTACAATCAAGATGTATAGTGTCTATTTATCTCTTTTAGTAGAAATAAATATGAATTTAAAAATAACCACTTGGATGAAATAAAAAAAATCAAACTTATACAAAAAAAGCATTATCAATAATTTATATTGATAAGTACACGTTTGATAAAATGAAATTAAACTAATAATTTTAGTTTAAAATACTGTCAGCAGTCTTTATTTGTAATTAGAAATTTTACTTTAACTTACATTTCAACGAATAGCTAGGTAAATTAATTATTTTAATAGATATAATTAAAGATTTATTCAATATATACATTACGACATGAAATTTTTTTACAATATAGTAAATACATTTTAAAAAGGTATTAAAATAATAATAAATATTTAATTTTTAAAATTATTAGTCTCAAAGCTACTATATAACAAAAATGTCAAAATATTATTTTTCATAATGTTTTTATAAGAATAAATGTAAAAATATACAGTAACAAGTTTTAAATTTTATAAATATAAACTTTAGCTACTTTAATAAAATTCCTCACTTTAAAGATTGAACGTCTTATTAATAAAATTGAATCAGTCGTCTGGTCTGTAAGTACAATATTGTGTTCACGGTAAGTAGCGGAAACGATGGAATATATACGAATTTTTTTTTTAACTCTGATAAAACGTTTTTATTTGGTAGCTAAAGCTATTTAACATTTTTTAAAAGATATATATTTTTTAAAACCTTAGATACACGATGCATGATATTATTACTTTTATTAAATTGTTTATACGCAATATGATGTAATATAATATGAGCTAAACCTCTGTTTTGTAATATTATGTAGCTGTAAAGCTGTAACATTGTTCAAATTCAGTGAAGTATAGTCCAATAGATGGATTATTATGATCATTATCGTATGGTTAGGTTAAGGTATTTCAGATGAATATTATTAAGCCCAAATAACAGACACGAGTAGCTATAATATAATATAATATTTGTATGTATAATATTTACGATTGGGACGTTGAAAAAATGACACAAAAGAAATTTCCAACAAATTATGGGTTGGTTTCAAATAAACACGTTTTGGTTCGAACAGTCTAAATATCACCAAAATATAATAATTCTTGTGATGTTGTGGAAAATTTACAAGTCACGTCTGGTTTTTATCGTCATTAGAGAAAAATATTCGATAGGTGTTTTGATGAAGTTATCAAACCATTGTATTCTTAGAATGTCTGAAAAATAATCCGTAGAAAAATGTCTGTCGTATTTGTTGAGTATGAATTATTATTGTGAAGTAGACCAACGTTCAAAAAGTTTTGGAGTTTCAAGTTAGGATTTTCAACATGAAATAATTACGTTTTTAAAATTAAACACCATTTGGAATTTGAGCAAAAATCGCTTTTACTATTCTTGTAGTATTCTTAGAATATTCTTGTTAATATACTGTGTTACATTTGTATGTATGTACTAGAGTGGTATAATTATATACAGTTGATATTTACTGTTGTATGACACGTGCAACTTTTGGGAAACACGCATGACTTAACATTTTAATTCATAAATTAAAAAGATGTATCTATATAAATACATGTTTGCTTCTTGTTTTTGTACAGAGGAAGCGAATTTAAATTTTAGGATATTAAAAGACATTAAAATATAAGCAAGTGTAGGATATATTTACTTATAGCTTATTTTAATAACAATTACTCATATTTATACCAACATATCTTCGTTTTAAAGTTTTTTAACTTTGTTCTATAGTTAATAATTGCTTGTGGAAAATATCTAACATTCAGTTATAATGGCGTTGTGTACTTAATGTTAATAAACTATTAAATTTAAGAAAAATATGCAAAAACCATATTTGTCGTTGAAAAAGAAAACATGTTAAGTGTTTGAACAGTTTTGACATCGAGTTTATAATTCATGATAATATGTTATAAGTTTATGCACAAGTACTTTTTATCCGAGAGTTAAGTTGATGGCAACTGAATTTAATCAAACAAAGTTTACAATAAACTTGATAAACATTCCAGAAATTGGTGAGATAGTTGCTTTACATGACCAAGATATATTATTATAACGCCTCCATAACTCAACCATCGAGTAACTCTCTACTAAATTAAAATTAAAGTACATTCCCTCCCCCAACACACAAACCCACATACACGCGTGTGTGTAAATTCATACAATTTACTACGAAAATTAAATACTATAAGAAGCACAACGGCCTTATCAAAAATATTCTTCAATAAATAATTAAGGTTTAAATTTTAAATCAATAATAAACATTTTGTTGTAAAAATTATTTCACAGTTCTAAACGTACTTTTTAGTAAGATTTGTATTCACAAAATAACTGTAAAAAGATTTTTAATGGATTACAAATACTCTTATGAGGTGTAATCTATCATCTTAATAATTTTTTACGATAATAAAAAATTCAATTAATAATAGCATTTCAAAATACATAAGATGTTTATTATTTTCTATAAAATAAGTTACGTGAGAAAGAGTTTAAAAAATGTTTTTGTTATAATTAAATATTCAAGTAGAATATTTAAGTAAGATTGATATTTAAATAAGATGACATAATATTTGATAAAATGACACATCTTAGAAGTTATGAGAGAGATATAATAAACTGCTATAACATAATATACAATATACATTTATTAATAACTAAAAAATTTAAAATTTAATCAATAGAAGTTTGAATATTCAAGAAATAAAATTAGTTCCTAGGTTAATTAATAAAAATAAGATTTTTTTGAGTGTAACTAAAAAAATTGATTATAGCGGTTTGAGTAACCTTTTACATACATAGAGTTTTGTCATTTTAAATTTCAAAATAAATATGATAAATTATATTTCATCTGTAGACAAATGATTTCATATATATTTTTTTTACACATTTAAAATCTTAAAAAAATTCATTCGTCACATCACCGAAAAGGGAAAGTTTTTACTGTGTTTTTGTGAAAGCTAGGGTGTCGAAACAAATACGTGAAAAAATGCTGTCGAGAAAACTGCATGATTATAACATGTGGTTGACTTAAACATACTCAAAACTCTTGCTTTAAAACAAAACTTTTTCGATTAATTTTAAAATAGCTTTTATTATTGAAGAATTCCCATTAGTGAGTGATTTAAAATATGTTAGATGGTGTTAATTTATTATTACTTATGAGTTATGACATTTTACTATTTGTTTTTAGGAAATATTGTCTTTAAATGTCTGATAGTTATTTACAACCATGTTAGTTACTTGAGTTAATACATTATATTGTCGATTTAATTGTTTTGTAAAATAAATATTTGAGTTGATCAAGAGTATTTAATGATTATTTTAATTTAAGAGAATAGTGAATATGAATTTGTTGGATGCAAACTGAATAGATGCTGATAATCTGTTATTTAAACACTTTTAAAAACTTGTATCCTTTTGTTAAGCTTATAGATTTTATTGGATATTTCTTCAAGTTTTACTTAGAATTTAATATAACTTTCTTGAGACTTTGTATACTAAATCCTCGCTAAATAACAGATATTAAAAGTTTTGAAAACTCGGGTATTGGGACTTAAAAACTATGGTAAAATATATTTCAAGTAATCGCCTATCGCATGAGCTGCCTATAAAAATTATTTTTTTTTTTTAATATTTTAGCATAATAATTCCATTTTTAAAATTTGTATACTCTCAACTAAAGGATGGTTCCATTTAAACTATAAAAGCTCTGTTTTTTAATTTGATGTCGTACACCTACTGAAAAAAAAGGTTAGCAGAAAACTGTAATTATTTATAATAAACATTTAGCTGGGCTCACATACACTCATTTCAATTGATTATGCCATATATATGTTTTTTTTTTCATACAATAGTAGAATTTTTGAATGCATTAATACTGGAAAGATTTACACAACAGTCATAAATAAAAGGACAAATTATGCGTAAGGGTGTATCTCACAAGCAGACCATTTCAGTATTTGTTTAAACAACGATGAATGCATATAAATAGTATTGTTTTTTTCTCATCAAAATTAGAGAGGAATAATAATAATAATAAAAATAATAATATATTTTGATTCATACGTGGTAAGTATATCGTATAGTAAATTTTTTTGTTTTTAAATTTTTAAGATAAGAATTTTTTTTTTAAATTAAAAATTCATGTTATTAAATTGTAATGGGATAGTTTTTTTTTTTTTTGAAAAAGTTCATTAGTAGTTGATTAATAATTTATGAGTAAATAAATATATTAATTTTTTTGCTATATTTGTAGGTACAATTTAAGATAATTTATACAAAATTTTAATCACAGTGTTTTATTTTTAATTATAACACAAAAAGTAACAAAGATGCAAACTAACAATTTTTTGTTTCTTTTTCAGTGAGAAATACTCAAACATTGTTATGTTGAGATTAATAACTGCAAAACTATATTTTTTGACACGAATAGCATGAGTGTAACTAACTTTTTTCAAATATTATTTGTGTTATACTTCAAAATATTGAAAAACATTTTTGGCAGAATAATTTGTACTTCGAATTGCTGAATATACCTTTAGATAAATGTAACTTAGAAAAAAGCACGGATTAATGCATATTTTATTTCAAAACTTTTTTTGATACATTAAACTAATGTATGTACACTAAACTAATGTTAATTATCTGCTCAAATAAAAGAGTAATAAAATAAAATAAAAATTCGAAACTGAAACATTTCATAAATCAGAAGTCTATGGTCTATGTTTGTATAACCATTAACCAAAATAATTTTTTCATAAAAAAATAATATTGCAAATTCTTAAATTAATGTCTGATAGCTCATATTGGATGTGTCACTGCGTGTGACCACAATCATCGAAACAAGTGATCCTGTAATAATAAATATTTATACCAGGAATATAGTTTTAGTCGATTTTCTGTAGTTCAAAACAGTTTTATCAATTACTTTAGAGGTTTCGATTCAAAACTTAATGGTATGCTATCCATCTATAAAATATGATTGTAAATTTATAACCCATATCCAATTTATTCTTTGGTTTTCTTATTTATTTTATGATGTAGATATATAGAAAATAGTTTTATTTTTATAAGAATCATATATATATATATATATATATATATATATATATGTAATATACGTAAATAAAATAATAAAACGCCAAATAGAATACAGAGACCTGGAGTGGAAATTATTCTCACTCCGATCACGTCGCCGTAAAATAGTGGTGTGTTGCTCGAAATTAAATTTTAATACAATAATAAATTATTGTATTCGAAAAACGATTCTGATCAGAGCTGTTTAAAACCAAACGCTTGAAGACATTTCTTCTAAAACCGTCAATAGCTGTTAATAGTTTTTCTCATGCATGGTAAAATTATTGAAAACATCGAAAATGACCATTTTTATATTGTACCATTTAATAATATTTCTGTTTCTTATAATTTTTTTTGTATTTCTAAATATGTCAACAAAAAATAATATGATTGTCAAACAAATACGTTCTGATAACTAAAATGAAAGTAGTAAAGTGTTACCATTTCAAGTTCCATATTATATGATAAAAAACTATGATAAATAATATTGCATGAAAATACGTGATAAAAAATATTTGGATATATAAATACTAGACATGACAATTATATCTTATAATAAAAAAAAAAAAAAAATGAAGTTGTAAGCAGAGAAGATTTGGTAAGATGTGAAATTTGGGTTAGTTACTACAGTTGTAATGTATTATAAATAATTGTGTTAAAAAATCAAAATACAATTGTATATTTAATTAAATTTAGTCTGGATTGTTATAAATTTGATAGTGTTATTGGTCTTGATATTCATCATAGATACCAATTTACTTTTGTTAAATTAATTGATGAATTTTAAAATAGTGTATAATTCTTAAATTAAATAATATTATGTTTATCATTTAATTTTGATTATAGAGTTATATTTTATTTAAAGTTTAATTGATAGCCTACAATTTTTCTATCATAGCTGATATGTGCACTATTCGGTATGAATTTGTTTTGTTCTTAACCTTTTTTTAAGTCTGATAAGATTATAAGCTATGGTGATAAATTATTATTCTTACTAAATCAAACTTTATTGGTAATCACTTATCATTAATCATTCAATATTACTGATAAAATACCTATATATATACTTTAAAAAGTAGAAATACTAAATTAGGACATCGCTATAATATGATATCTGTGGTTAAGTCGATTATGCATTTTATGAATATAATACATTTATAATTTAATTTCATAAACATTCATATTATTTAATATGAAGAGAAAATGTTCAATAGAACCATAAATATATACTATTATTTTCATTAACTGTTGACATTTAATAAATCAAAAACTAAATTAAAATGTCTATAACTTCTTCAATTATTGGCTTGTAAATATGAACGATAAATATTTTGAATTCATATGGCCTTTATAAAACTTTACTAACTATAAAAGTAGTAGCACTCTCTTTATGTTATAATCTCTCGATTATACAGAAAATATATTTTTAATTTTAATAAAAAGGCGACTGTAATATTGCAATTTTTTCTATCGAGAATAATCGAAGAAACTCTTAGTCGTATAATATTTTTATATTTGTCTCTGTTTCTTTTGTGAAACTGTTGTACATGAACTTTTTTATCATAGTTTTTCTATCGATTGTAAACTAACAACATATGATACTTCGTCATTGTCAGAAAGACAACAATTTTTATTTTGTTTAGAAAAACTGTAGATTGAGAAAAAATAAAGTAAGCACATTTGGAATTTTTAGTAGGTTGCATAATTTTTAAGATAAAAAATGTTTTTTAGTATGATATTACATTTTTGATATGTGATATTATATTATTATTGATTGTGAAAAGGAAATAGAAGTATTGAATTCAGGTTATGTGAAAATTAATATTAATATTTAAGATTTTCAAAAAGAGGAGAATTGGTTTTATTTTAAGGATAAATCAATTAAATATGTTATAATAGTGATTAAAACTTTACAAATCATATAAACTAAGACAAATTTTGAAAATATAATTTTGATTTATTGATTCAAGTAGTTAACAATAAACAAAACCCATATTTATGGAGTTATGGCATACATTTCTAATAAAATATTAATTTAATTCTGATATACAATGAGATTCTTTTATAGAACAAAGTTCTATATTTAAAAATTTAATTATTTTTGAAAAAAATGTATTTTTTTTTATTAAAATTTCATGTCATAGTAAAATAATATTAATATTATTTGAACAGTATCAAACATTTTTAAATTCATATTATGATGCAGAATATTTTTTGAGTATTTTAATACATTATCAAAATTTAAACTAGTGGTTAATGAATTATAATTTATAAAATGTATTTAAAGTTTAGGTAAACGGAGTAAAGAAGTTCGATGATACTTCTCAAAATGTGGGTCTTACCTAAACTTTAAATACTCATAGCGTATAAACTCATCGTCTAAATTTTGAATTTTATGTATCGAAATACTCCGAAAAAAATTCAGCTTATGAATATAAATTTAAAAGTGTATGTAAAAAACTCAAAAAATTATAAAATAAAAAATTTTAAAAATATATATTAAAAAAAAAAAAAAAAATGTTTTATTACGACTGGAGATTATGTAAAAATGTATGGATAGGTTTAAGATTATATAAGAATGTATAGATTTTGAAATAATGATGTGTTATGTAATTATAGATGAAATATTTTTATTTAACTTGGGAAAAGTGTTAAATTAAATTTAAAGCTATAATTATAGAATATATTTTCACATTTAAACCTAAAAAATTGAGCATCATATAGAATAATATAGGATACTTATCGATTAGACTAACATACAAAAACTTCGAAAAACATCGAAAATGATTGTAAACACAAACTAAAAATAAAAGTTCCGAAAATTCATAAGTATATATTAAAAAGTTGTATAAAATAATACTCATAATATAAATAAAATTTAAGAAAATAAATTATGTAAATCCAATAAAAATTATAAACGAAAACAATATATTGCCATTATATGAGCTAATACTTAAGCTGTCAATTTTCGATTAAGATAATAACAACAATAATAAAATAACATAACATTATAAATAAAGACAAATTATTTATATTTGCTTTAAAAAATAAAATATGTATGTAAAATGTATATATATATAAGCGTTTTAATTAAAAAAAAAGTAGTTTATTTACATTTATCTGTATCTAAAGTCCATTTAGAATTATAAAAGTCAACGGAATAAATTATAAATGGTAATTTTTTTCAATCTGATTTGTAGAATATTTTTTTTTAATAAGGAAAATACTGGTTTAAATGTTGTCAAGTTTTTAGCTGATTATTATCTATTTCTTTTATTCGATCTTACTTTTCGGCTATATTTTTGCATAAAAGAATAATAATAACATCAAAATAAATATAATGATAATATTATGGAAGACGTATTTCATACTTAATTGATAATAAAATGTTTTTTATATAGGTAATAAATTAAATCTACTTGAAAGTTAGTTCGAAGTAATTTTACAGCCTAAAAATACAATAAGAGAACTAATTAATAAACTATGAATTGTTGAAATACCAAATACCATTAGGAATTAAGTGTTTAAAATGTAAAAACTGAATTATGAATAAAACTTGTATTGTAATTTTTTTCTTAATTTATTCTTCGTATACAACAAAACTGATATCTAATAAATTTTAACATTAAATCATATATATAAATAATTGATTTAAAAAAACTCGTATTTATTCTTTTATTATTTATTTGACAAAAAAATCTTTGAACATTGTTGATTTTGTATTTTTAAAATTACATAGAAAATGTATCTTATTTTTTTTTTTCATTATTACTTTACTTGTATTTTAATTAAGCATTTTAGTATTACGATTTTTAGAATATTTTTTTATACTTAGCCGTCTATTATAATAATTTAATACATCTAATAAAACACCTAAAAATATATCATTGGGGTGTGGTTTTGTAAAATTAAAATCATAGAATAAAGAAACTTATGACTTTTAATTAAAACATACTCTGATTTAGGTAAAACTGAAACTAAAATAACTATGTACAATATAATTTATATTTTATTGAGACCATAAATTTTAAAACTTTCAAAGTTTAATGTAAATGGGATGAGTTATGAAAAAAAAGGTCTAAATAAATATCTGTGTCTTTTAATATTTAGCAGTTATACTTTTAAATTTAATAGAACTCAAAAATAAAAATAAATAAAACTACAAGTATGTTTTTGTATTATTTATTTAATCATTTCGAACTCTAAACTTTTAAATATTATTTGTTGGATAACTAGTAAATTTTAATTTGAAAACACAAATCTTATCAAAATACATTTTATCCACTAAAACATACAATAATTATCAAAATATTTTATTTTCTCAGTATTTACCATACAACACTTGGTATTTAATAATATATTAATAATTTATTAAATAGTATAAGTTAATATTATATTAATATTATGTACGTACTTTAGGTAGCATTCGAATTGGCGAAATTAAAGTAGAGGACTCCGTTTGCTTTTATAAAAAGAGTGTCCCCATCACTTATTAAATGTTACTGACTCGTGGGGACTACATTCTCACACCCTGTAATATCCCTTTTTAAATCATATGAGATATAAATATATGGATGGCTGAGGAGTAGAAGGGACCGAGTATTAAATGTTATTTCCTTTTCCTTCTCCACTATTTTATAAAATTCCGAATGATTAAAACTTCATTTTATGATAATATTTTGATTTGAATAAACATCAAAGCAAGTCTAATGCGGAAAAAAAACACACTCAAAACTAGATTATTATTATTTTTTATATAGATGCGTGGTTTTGAAACATTTCATAAGACAAATTATAACGATATCTTGCATATTTTGTTAAAAAAACAAAATGATGAAGCATCTTGAGCATTCCCCTTAAAAATAACAGTAAAATTTCTGAAAAATTAGTTGGGATACTGCGTCCTCTACGCCCCTAGTTGAGCACTGACTTTAGGTATATTTAAATATTTTATAGTAATGCAGAAAATCTGGTAAATGTGCTAACGTAATTTTTTGTTTAAAGTATTATACCTAATATGATTAAAGAATAACGTGTTTATTCGAGACGCATCGTTTTAAAAGTGCTATAATATTATTCATAATTTATTTTTGGAATTATAATATTAATATTCTGTCATCTCTCGGGACTAGACGTATACATTTATCAAATATTTATTATTTAACATATTTCGTTATATTTTTGTATCATAAAAACATAAGTAAAATCATTTTTTAAATTAATAACTTCTCGCAAATTTATAATATCTATATTATGTATACTGGTGGTTAAATAGTAAAATATGTACACATATGGTGCTACTTTTCTATGTATTACGCTGAGTTACAAAATGTATTCTAAGAATATTATTAATAAGATATATTACGTAGTATACTTGAAAAACGGTTATTTTGTCAGTTTTGAAATATATTTAATAAAATATATTATTAAATTAAGTATTATTTTACTTAACATTGCAAGTTAATTATAAACAACATTGATAGTCTTTCCCAAATTATATAAAAATGAGTTGTTACAATACAATCAATAAAATTATTGAGTTAATAGTAAAAAAAAAAAAAAACTTTTTGGAATAAAAAAAACTTTATTTCAAAGGCTCATTATGATATTTATCGGTATTTAAATAAAAAAATAAAATATATAGTAGTGATATAAATGTTATTCGTTTTGAATGATTGACAGTTATAAAGGTATCAAATGATTCAAGCTGCATTATCAAATAATTAAACATTGAATTGTCAAGAAAAACAGTTTACGTTTCAGTTTGACATCTTTAAACAGATTATTTATACTTAAAATTTATAATACTACGTGTAGAACTGTGTATATATATATATATATATATTTATTTTTACATCGTATTATTTTTGACATTTTTACTTAAATATGAAAAATTATATGACAGATAACTTTTGGTGAAAATTGTACAATGAATAATAAATAGTTTTTCCAAGTCATTATTTCCGAATACAATTTAAAAACACAACGTTTTTAGATAGTTAAGATCAAAAGTTAATTTTTTTTTCAAATTTGAATAAAATATGTATTTTTATAAATGTTTTATTACACATGTATTTAAACAAATTATTCGTATAATTTAATATGTAATGCTTTTTTTATCCATTTTAATAATAAAAATTAGTTTATTCTTATCAATTAAAATATTCCAAATATTGCGAGACAAGCATATAAATAATAAAAATATAATACTTTTCTTCGAATATGAAGAAATATATTTTAATTTTGTAATATATCAATTTAAATTTTTAAACCTTTTATAAACAAAGTTGATCTTTACTCGCTAGTATTTATATATATCTTTATCATATTACGCTAAAAGTACTCTATATAAAATTTTTTTATTTACAAACGAAACCCGTTTTACTTGTCTTAACAACTTAAGGTATTGCAATACTTAATATTCACAGATTGTTGCATAATATATCAAACAAACTCTTATAATATGTGGGATTCAAATTATACTGAAATTATTTTTGCTTTTACTCATAAAAGTTTCTTTACCCTAAAACCTAGAGTATTATAGAAAATGAGAATTAACTTGAGAGAATACTTTATGAGGACACTTGCAAGTGTTCTGTTTTTCTTAAAAGTATACAGCGTATGA
This sequence comes from Melanaphis sacchari, assembly GCF_002803265.2. Taxonomy (NCBI): domain Eukaryota; kingdom Metazoa; phylum Arthropoda; class Insecta; order Hemiptera; family Aphididae; genus Melanaphis; species Melanaphis sacchari. The sequence continues at coordinate 89,083 of NW_020270834.1, forward strand.
AATTTACGTTCGACTGAATACATTTTTTGTTGTTGTCTTTATGTATAAATAAATCGACTTCTTATCAAAAAAAAAAAAAAATTAAAAGAATTAACTGTTTTTGTTTATTAGGTATTTAACATTTCCAAAATTTAAAGCAAGTTACAATCCCATAAAAATGTAAATATTAAATTAAAGTGATGTACAAACACATAGATATATAGAAGTTTTTATTTTTAAGTTTGATATAGTATAATTTATTTTCACATTAAAGGTAGCAACGAAAAATTTGATCTGCTGAATGAAATTTTGCTATTTTGTACTTATTATTTGTACTATATTTGTAGAATTGTGTTTCTGTAAAAGTTATGATTAGATTTAAATTTTAGATTACAGTATGGAAAACATAAGTAGTATTTATTTATGTTGCATTATATACATCAAAAGTTAAGGTAAAAGTATAACTGACTTTAAAAATAATATTAAAACTAAGACTAAATAAAATTTTAAATATTGATTTATGGAAATGTGTTTTGAATGTATTAAAAACTTTTATTTGTCTATATTCATCACGAAAATGTATTTTTTATCGGAAATTGTAGACTTACGTATGTTTGAAAAAATGATAAAAAAAAAAACTAATTTCACTATAATATGAAACTAAAATAACGTTATTCTATTATTGTGTTTATAACCACCATTTGTGCACTGTAATGTCTTTAATATAATATATTTGAGTAAATAAATTAATGAAAATCATAGAATTGAATAATAATTATTATTCCAGTAGTTTTAAATCTTGATTGATAAAATGGTATTACGTACGTATAGAAATACCCTACCTATAATACTGATCAGTTGGAAATAGTTTATTTTTAAAACGGTATGGATTTAGATCGCCCGTATAAATATTATACTAACCTATTTATACGGCTCAGTGTCCGTTTTGCATGCTGGTAGATCAGAGTTACATATCTTCACAATAATATACATAAAATATTATATATATTTTTTTTTCCAAGAAAACGTCCGAAAAAAGCTCTCCCGTAAGTGTTGAAGTATTGATCGGATACTCTGCTGAATTGGAATGAGCCGATGACTGCCTATCGTATAATAATTGTGCACTGGGCATGTGCTACTATGTAAGGTTGGGGTGATAATGGGCGCTATTTTAGTTAAACTTGAAAATAACTTCAGAAAAGTCCAGTGCGATCATAGACTTATAGACATGGATAGTGCATTCGGACACCGCACTCGAATCTGTGCATATTTTTCCGTGAAATTAATGTTGTTTTCATTTCATACTGCAAAAAGTTAAGACTCTAGTTTACGATAACATTGCTCATTGTTTGAGTTATTTGTTCAACTCTATCCGTTATATTTCATAACTTGGGGTGATATGCACAACAATAAATCTTATTTTTTAGATATTTACATAGTACTGTGTTTATATATAAATAACACCCCATGTGAATTAGGTTTAGTGACTTTATTGCTATTCTGGATAGAATGTATTATAAATGATAACTAGAAAAATGAATTGTAGGATTTATCAGATGTGGTACAATGTGTCTTCTGGGAATTCTTTGACAATTTCATCAGTTTTCAAGTCTATAATATGATTAAAAATAGAGCCGAAAATTTTTTTTCTTTGACATTTGAACATTTTTAAAATAATACTGAAACAAGTAAGTATAATTTTATAGGCATTAATTCGAATAGTGTAAGTTTAAATAGTTTGGTTTTCAATTAATTTTGGAGTTGAATAATGAAAACACTTTATAATTTTAATTTTTACCCTGAAAATCGTAACGTTTAAAGTACAGTTAATTTTATATCTGTATTTATGTTTAAGATACATTATGCTAATTTCAAAAAAAAATTTTTTATCTCTCGAGACTGTTTACTCCAGTAAATAGTTGTTAAAATTGCTTGATTAAAAATGGAATTTCTTAATACGATGTTAAACAAACAATCGAATTTCTTATTACAAAATTACATTATGGCATTGATTTATTTTACAAACATAGTAATAAATAAAAATTTGATTTGTTTTTGATAATTGAAAATATGTTTATAAAATAAGAATAGAAATTTTATAAATATAAAAATATAATATTAAGTTGTATTCATGAATTTAACATTTTTAATTTGAGGTTAAAATAGTGATACAGTATAGTATTGTATTCGATTTTTTTTGTATATGCCATATCAAAATACTGTTTTATAATGAGTAATACTATTTCGTGTAGCATACCCATTTTTATAATTTTTCAAACATTTATTTTTTATGGTGAATACAATAGTAGATGTTCAATTCAAGTATATTACAACTTATTTTTAGTTATATAAATATAATTTAAAAAAAAATTAAAATTTCATATTAAATATGTTTTATTATAATAAATTAGATTAGACTTCAGATTTTGTAGGTATTTTTTTACATTTGATTGTAGATTCTGAATAGAGCTATAAATGTTAAGCTTTACAATGATTTGTATTTATTTATTTTTTTATGGCTATAACTATCTTTTGGGGTATTGCAAAATCTCTTCAATTTTTAACTTGGTGGGTGGTTTTCGGTAGAAAATCTGAACAAGTTGGCATTTTAGGACAGACGTCAGCAATCGGTGCAAAAATAATAATTAAATTGAAAATTTTATATTTTTAGTTATTTCCTTAAATTTAAATATTTTATATTTATAACTAATAATTTGATGATTGAATTTTATTTCATTTATTGTGTCTCGGTTTTATGTTACATCAAGAGATAAAGATTTTTAAAAGAAATGGATAAGACGCTTCCATCCTTAGAAATGAAATTTGGATTTAAAAATAGCGTTTTTGTTGAAATATTGATGTATATATATTAATTTATAGTAAAAATTCAGTCATTCTTGTAATATGTGATCTTTTATTAAGTATTTTCACAAATATTAGAAAGTTTTACGATTTTATTTTGAAAAAAAAATAAACTAACACATTTCCTGCTTGTAAAAGTCTTTTTAAATTTTCAATATTTTCATTTTCATCAGTTAAATTTTTTGAATTTATTTCGACATTTTAATACAAAATCAATAATTTCTTTCAATATTTTAAACTATGTTCATAATATTATCAACGATTCATTGAATTATTTAATATTGATGTTGACGATGTTCCTGTCGAGTTTCAAATGGAAATAATAGATTTGCAGTCCCAAAATGTTTTTAAAAATTCATTCAAACAATTGCTTTTAATTAATTATATTGAACTTTCTCCATAATTTTCAAAAATTAAAAATATAGCTTCCCAAATATAGTATCGTATGTTTAGATCTACATGTGTATTCAAACAGACCTTTTTTCATATGAAAAAAAAAAAAAAAATTAAAAATCCACACCAATCATGTTTAACATATTAATATCTTAACCATGTGCATAGAATGTGCGTGATAGTAATATTTTGATGCGAAAATCGAAAAAATAGTGAATTGTATCTAATAGCAAAAATTATATTTAGTATATTTATCGAGTATTTAAACAGTTGTAATTTCATTATTCTTTAATTTGTCACAATTAAATTATAACATTTAAATATAAAAATTTAACATTTTTAAACAAGGACTAATTTTTTTAAAATTTTTTCCTATACGATCTGTAAAATTTTTTAAATTTTTGAATGCGGCTCCAGATTTCAAAAAGTTTGCAAACCACTGCTTTAGGGGGTCAAAAGTAAGACATTTTCTAGTTTATTTTTTAATAATTGAAAAAAAATAAGGAAAAATAGAAATCTTTACGCTAAATTAATTTTCTATAGAATATATTTTTTTATTTTGTTATAATTCAAAAATATATAGCCCCGGAAACTTTAATTTTTACAAAATGTTTATATTATTGTTTTTTATGTAGTATAATTTTTAAGATATTTACAGATTTTTTTTTAAGGTTGGAAACATTTTTTTTACTACATTAAAAAAGTTGTAAATTAAATACATTGTTGTTCGTGAGTTATTATCAACAGATATAAATAAGTGTAAAACTTGGATATATATTTTTTTAAGTTTTTAAGTAAAAATTTTAAAACAAATTTGATCTAAATCACTAAGATTAGCTAATTTTTTGTAGTTAAAAATTCATGAAAAATTTAGTATTTATTTTCAAATTTAATACAAGGTTATATTAAATTGCTCAATCTTTACTAAAATAATTTATACTATAAAGTTAATTAAATTATTTGTGAGCGTTTAAAGTTAAAATGTTTACGACATTGAATATTCACTTATAAAGTAACTATTTCTCCTAAAACGATTTTTGTTATCTTGTTATTTTTTAAAAACAAATATAAAATATAGATATTTTAAACTTTCATTACATTTTTATATTAACATTTCCTATAAATTGTATAACTATCAAAATATTTTGATAATTTTGAGATATTTATAAATAATTTGTTGTTTATACGGAAACTAAATAATCTAAAACTTATATATAGGTACACAATTTTTTTTTATAGATATTTGAATATATTTAAATAATGAATAATGATGTTAATTATTTTATAAATCAAAAATATTATACACATTACAGATGAAAAGCCTAACCTATTTTATAAAAGTAGTTTGGCAAAAAAGGAAAACTCAAGTAAAATGTTAGATTATTTTTAGGTTAATATCCATGTACTGTTGTTAGCAAATAGTATCACATTCTTATGTATTTTATATATTAAATTATGATTATTATTATTATTATTTTGGTATTTTTATGCGATTCGTACAAAATTACATAATCTACTATATACAAAATATTTTAATTTATTTTCTGGTATTTTTATAATATATTTTTATATTAAGTACAAATTGTATAACTATAATGTTCAATTAACTGTAATCGTTAGTCACTGTCACTGTTAGTAGCTGATATTAAACATTCAATTACTTATTTAGAAAATAGAGTTAAATGAAATACAAACAAATATATTAATGTAACAAGTTTTATATTGTTAAAATAATTATTTCAAGTTTATTAAAAACCAAACTTAGGGTGATCATTGAGAAAACACATTAAACGACATAAAAGATGATTTTAAAGGTAGTGGTAGAAAAAAAAAAACGATAAAGTAAATAAAGTTTATAATTTAACAGGTAGATTGATTAAATTATAAGAAAAAATCAAATTAATACTGAAGAATTCTATTTATTTTTTTTTTCGTATATTTTTAAAAACAAACTTAAGTGTTTGTTTTTGAGTTTTATTGAGTTGTAAAATACTAATCCTAATATTTATCAAATGATTCTATATTTTTATAAAATTTTTACTAGTAAAACAAGAACTTCGATATTTTAATAATTTATCTTTTTATAATGCTTATAAATTAAAATTATTTTTCTTGTTTGATATTTTATTTATGTAAATCATAAATGTCAGCAATGACAATGTATTAATGAATATTTATATTTAACTATTCAACTATTCTTATTAGATTTATCATAGGTAGTGAATGCATAATGCATTTTTATTCGCAATTGTTAAATTTAACTTGCCAAAATGCAGTATACACATTTATATTATATTTATTGTTCATTTGTATGTGTATACTTTAAAATAACTATTCCGATTAGGTTTGAGTTTGTAATTTATTCAGTAAAAGATTCCTATATTATTACGTTTTCTATGAAACATTAATAAAGACAACCGTTATTTCCGTAATATTATGCTTTCGAGCGAGAACGTGTACAAACTACAAGTGTGGCAGGTGAACCGTTTTAAAGTTACTAGGTAAACACGAAATACATGAATTGGGAAATTTGTTTCATACAAACGTACTCAGTACCTATATTAGACTTATTGCTTTTTTTCGCAGCTTGTGTACTATACGGAAACTCAGCTAGCATTATACATTGTGTGGTACCTACTACCTACTACGTTTTAAAGAAACAGTTTATCTATTCGTTTTTATTGCTTCCCATCTTTATATATATATATATATATATAAAACATATAATTCGATGTCATTAACTTATTGATGAATACGGGGATAAGTCAGACTTTTAGTTTAATAATATCAACTTATATATTATGTAAATACAGTTTTTATACCATCCATCTGTTGCTAACATTTATAATGCTATAAGTAGGTGCCATCATGCTAATAACATTCTGTAATATTATAAATAAAATATGAACTACCAACCAAAGTTAATTCGAAGAATCTTGTCGGGATACAAGTATTGTCATTTCATCTTGCTCTCTTCGAATACAAAGTAGTAAATATATATTATCATAAGTTATGATAAATAAGTTATCATAACCATATTATAAATTTTAACACTACGATAAATTGAAAAATGATTTTGAGTAGAATTCAATTTTTTAAAATTACACTTTTGCTTGAGTCCGTTAAAATAGTTTACAGATTACTCGTTATTTTTATTTAAGGAAAATACTGCTAAAAAAATCATACAGTTTCTGCTTTAACGCACTGTTTAGATGTACTTTTTTTTAACATCCGAAAAAAATACTCTTGAGAATTAAAATCAATTTAAGATCTATTCATGAGGATCTAAAACCATAATATTAACGCTGAAATCATACGAAAAAACGGGACCATAAACAAATATCTCAGTTTTATCTACAGATATTGCTACAAATTGACTCATATTATACTAGAATAATAATGATTTAAAAAAATGCAGAGGAATCACGTAAGATCAGCAATGATATCCGTATTGTTGACTGTACTTATTGATTAACTATCATGACTCAATAATAATATGTCTTTTGAACGGAATCGATTTATTTAACATTTGACTATTGTACTGTTTTCGATGAAAAGCATTGAAATGCTGTGTATAATTATTTATACAAAATTTAAAACTATACTGAATAAATATAAAACACAGATGACATCGTTGCATTAAAAAACTTTAAGTGTTTTTTTTTTTCTTAAGTGAATTTAATGACTCGTATTTATGTTATTTTAAATTTACATGTGATTTACCATGTTGTGTTGAATATTTTTATTTGCCGGTATCATAATATAATGAGTTCCATAAATCTGGGTCATAGATTAAATTTTTTCGCATCTCAAGATTAATACGAAGTTTTCATTGAAAAACTGTTTTGTGAAAATTTTTTTTACAGAAATCCAAGCTTTGATTATATGAAAGAAAATTCTGGGAAATGATTTTTAAAACGTTTATATTATTTCTTTTTTAATATTTACCTTTGTTTTTAATCTAAACTGCAATAATGAAAATAAATTATTATTTTTATTATTCTGTATTCTTGAAAGTTTTGCATACCTAAAATATTTATGTAATGGCCGAGAGACATAAATATTTATATGAAAAAAATTATTATGTTATTTAATTTAGTTTTTAGGTCGTAAACAATCAACTTCTATTAATAATGTTTTACCGGTGAGTTTTATAAATACGAGTGCATGTGTAATCAACTTATGAATTTAAGGTTTTTTGATGTGAAAATAATCGTAGCCATCAGAAATGTAATATTGCTTTAAATTTTATTTGTAAAAAAAGATTAACAAACGTAAATAAATTTTTTCTTTTATAACTATATTAACTTTATACTCGTATATATATTAAAAAAAAGAAAAGATTTTTGATATAAATGAAAAATCTATTGCTAGTTACAATTTAATTTAACTTTTTGTTTTTTAGTAACTTAAAACTTATATTAGTGATGTTATATATTTAATAAGTAATTGTCATTAGATTTTCATCCTAAAAATGATAAAGAACAAAGGTATATGAGTAGTTGTATCGTATATAGTTTATTTAAAGTTTTATCAGCGTATTCATAACAACTATCTTTATGGTTATTGTTATTCAACATACTAAGAATAAAGGTTGTTTCTATCCAAATTTTACTGTAAAATGTTGTATATTATTCATGTCAAGTAAAATAGTGGTCGACACAACAAGTGCCACGTTACTTTTTTTGAATACAAGTATAAAATGTTTCAATTAATCTATCAATTACCGATTTGATTAAAATTATATTATACTATGAAAAATGTCAAAATTGAAAACTGTATGTTTGTATAGTATATATAATGCTTAATATTATCATTATTAAAAAAATTCTAACTAAATTTAAAAATGTACCGAAAATTTGTGTTGACAATAGATAATTTAACTTAATTTAATTATAAGCAAAATATAAACTTTCCAATCTCATAATTGTTTTCATTTTGCTGGTTATTATTTTTTATTTAGGATGCCTATCGAAATTTGAATTATAAAAGTTAACGTAAATATCTGTGCCACTTTTTACATAAATATTTAAATACAATTATAATTAGTTTTGGTTGCGATTTTGTTGTATATGTACTTAATTATGTTAAATAAACTACACAAACACCAAAATTTATATAAATCCTGAGCCCAATGACTCAATTTACAATGATACTTAAGTTATGATATTTATTATAGTAAAATTTAACATAATCATAACTAATGCGAATTTGGTTAATTTTTTTAATAATTATGTTTATTATTATTTATTTATAATATAAGTATCAAAGTAAATTAGAATTAACAAATGATTAATGATTATATAATATTAGTATTTATTGATATTTTTATTAATATATAATTTTATTATTATTGTAGGTACTTATATATTTTGTGTGTAAGTCTGTGACATTGATTATTCTTGGAATATATTTTTCTGGCGTATATGACTCAAGAGTGATATAATAATATTAAACATATTAAAATGATTATTAATAACTAAAAATAATTTTTCAGACTGAAAATAAGTAAATATATGTGAATTGAATATTCAAATTAAAAAATAAGAACATATAAGAATTTTTTTAAACGAAAAATCATATTAAAAAATATTTAATGTCTGCTTAATCTAGTAAAAAAGTTTTATCCATTATGATAACATTTAAATTTATATGAAACATAGTTTTTCAATGTATACAGGAATTCAGAAATTACAATAATAGCGTGACATACATAGAATCTAAGATTACATTGTTAATCTCCACTCTAGTCTTAAGAACTGAAAACCATATAATATATTGGTTATTTTAGAAAAAGAAATTCAAAATGTCTGTACTGTACCTTCTTAGGTCAGTGAAGTACAAGTCTAGTTCAATAATTTATCAAGTATTGACATAATTCTTATTTTTAGTTGGTAACAGAGAATATTGTTTGAGTGTAATAAAATTGAAGTTTTAAATGTAAAATACGACCATAATGACACACCAAAGAATCGACTTAGATAAAAGAATTGTCGACGTTTGATTTATCGCAATTTGGTTAGCAAACTTTGTACAACGGGATAAATAAACGTTCAGCAAAACTATTGTCAAAGGTTTACGATATTTTAGTGAAGTTCGTTACTTTGTTCATACCAGAGTATAAGTCTTAAGTCTGTAATTGAGTTCCAAAATAAACAGCGGTAGATACATAAACCCCTGTTGAATAGGTATTGTGTTTGATACTGATATTTGAATGGTATGTAATAATTATTTCGAGAACACTTTGAGCAAAAAGTGATTTGAATATAAGATGAACGCAAAAAGACCTGATAATTGATGTTACTAGTCACTGTACGATGGTGCTTTTGCTCTATCCTCGAAACATCGTCTAATTTGACGATAGTATTTAATTGCTTTGACACAAATGTTCGTTTATAATTTGTTTGGTGGATTTATTATAAACGCCTACAGATGCGTATCAAATAAGATTATCTATCTCGATGATTTAAAACAAATTCACCAAGATGTGCAAAATGAAATATTATGGTTTCATCAAGTGTCGGTTATTATAATATTATTATTGCTCTCATTTTAAAAGACGTAACGTGATAGTGACAAGTGAACGGAACATAATCAAATGCCGTGTTCGTGGCTTCGATAACTACTACTTAACACTTCCTGTACATAAATATGCATTATTACGAAGCAGTGTGTAAATTTGTGAAAATTATCTGTAAGTAATATAATTATATAATGTATATATACTGCTTAGTTAGGTTTCGTTCGTCCTCCTACTGAAATACGCGTAATATGCGTGCTTCTAAATCATTTTATAATCAGATTATATTGTGTTGTTGGCAAATAACAACTTTGAACTCGGTAGAAGCTTTTGCACTGAAATCCGATCATGATAAATTTATTATAGTTACATATGTTAAATTTCACTACCTATGAATTTACACATCCATCTCGTCGGTTTGTTTTTAATAACAGTCGACCTATAATTACACTGTGTTGGGTATATTTTCATTAGGTATGAGAATTTCCTATTAACACGGTTGATTAATCATATCTCAAATGAATTTCCTATTTTAGTTGGTGGTGTAATAATACTTTTAATCTAAATAGGTAAGTCAAGATAATGTTTAGATAATAAAATATTATTGTATAAACGAAACATGGCGCTGGTGTAAAACAATGTTCGTTTCCGTTAATAATTTCTTTTTAAATTAATATTTTTAGAAATCATATTTATTGTTTAGTTAGAAAATTAATAAGGTAAGAATAATTTAGATATTTTTGATACAAACACAGTAGGACCCGAGTAATGTATCGAATTAACTGTACGAGTAGATTATCACAGTTAAGTTTTTAATTATAAATATTATCAAAGAACTGTTTTATAACTTCTAGTATTTATGAAACAAAAACTGCCTTTTTAAATAATTAAAGTTTTTTAAATTAATTTTTTTTTTTTTTTACTTATTGAAAACGTTTCATTATTCTTTTAATCAGGGCAAATCATAATAATAAAATAATAATTTGGCTACTAAGTAGAATTTGGTATAAAAACTTTACACGTTTTCAAACAATGTAGCAAATTTTAATTAAAATGACTCTCTAGATATAAATATTTATTTTTTCTTTATAATTTTACTGCAGAATGTGCAACGATACTACACCTCAGTTGATAGTATCTTTTACGCTGTTAAAAAAAATTTATTTAAAAACGATTACTTTAGATTATCTTGAATCGTATGAAAATATATTGAAGCGGAACACAAAATATTTTTTTATAAGTTTACAGTATTATCCTTTAATGTTCATCTAAAATTAAACGAAAATATATTTTTTCCCTAAGTGAATAATTCTGAAAAAGACATAAATATAATCAAATTGAAAAATAATATACATATTTTAAATTCGTAATTTCATTATAAATATCTGTTTTACCAAATTGATTCACTAAAATGTGTATAATTTAATACATTTTTTTTTCAAAGGAATAAATTACTAAGAAAAAAAAAAAATCAATAATAAATTTAGTAAACATTGACGAATGAAAAAAAATAGTCATGAATGTTTATCCACAGCTAAACGAGATTCATACATTTTTAATTATTATTCACGAGTGTAGCGTAATACAAAATGTAAAACAATATTAAATACCTACGTTAACTACCTACAATTGTTGTTATAATTTTCGTGTGGTTTTTGTTTACATAAAATACTTTACATGCATTAATGACGGTGGTTCTATATTGTATTAATGGCAATTAAAGCTAGAACAAAATTATAGCTTATATTTAACAATGCGAAATACTCGTAATAATCATTTTATTACTTATAGGTGTCATAAATCAGTTGTAACATGATAAATAAGCACGAGTTTTACGAAAATAAAAAAAAGTAAGACGTAATAATTGGAAGTTAAAAATTGATTTCATGAATACCTAATGACTGGTGGTATAATTATTTTTACTATACGTCAGTCGGACCATTGTAATTATTTTCCAACCAACGATGGTGAAAATGCATGCATAGATATTATATTTTTAATCATTATATCCATTAAGCAGGTGAGTACTTTTAATTTACAGAAGCTCAAAAAACGACAAAAATATAGAAAGTGTATAAAAAAACTAACAAAAATGATTGCACTATAAGAAATCAAAAATATAAGTGCTCAATATGGTTTTCAATTAATATTTAAACAACGGTATGACTACAAAAAAAAAAAAGTATAAGGTAAACAAAATCATGCGACGCAAGGTTATTCATGATTATAACAAGACATAATGTTTGCTTAATCATTATACTTTTATTGAGTTAGTATTGCAAATGATAAACGTAAGCAGAGGGACATATTTGAAGTCCTTCAATACACTTATAAAAATATATAAATTTTATTTAATATATAAACAACTAACAAGAGATGGGTACGCAGAATTATTTCTCATACGAAAGAGGTATTTCGCCATTGCTCCACCACATCATCAAATATTTTTCAATTTTGGAATATGTACACAGGACTTGATATAAGTATAATATAGTTATTACTTTTATTTTTGTACTCGGCAGTGAGTTTATCAATACATTTGGGTCTTGCAGTTAACATTTTCTGTTTTTGACATAATTTTTTCAATACTTTATTACATGTAGTTCTCGCGGGTAATATTTGTTTACTGTGTCATTGTTATATTAGTGATGGATTTTTAGTGTCTTTATGTTTACGGTTTATAAAAATATTTGCATGTTTTCGCAAGGTATCAAAACGGTACTCACTCTACACACGACAACCGAGTCTTGTCCTCTCCATGATATTTTGATTGGTTCGTATGTTCTGTCAACAAATCTGGTCGATTGATGTAATGAGGCCATTACTGATATCCAGGCAACGCACTTAAGGACTCGCGGCATGGTACACCATGTCCTCGCCACTGGTGCATGACACACGTATATGTACCTGTGTTCAACAAACAATATTTTAGTGTTGTTAAATGTATTAAGTTTTGTTAATTATAATAAAATATAGAATATAATGTATGTTTTGCACTACATTGTGTGTGGAATAGTTTTCGCTATTAAACGAATTTGGTTTAATTAATGAATATTGAATTTTGTATAAACGCGTTAGATACAACTCGGTTAATCATTTAGGTGATTTCAAAATTTTATTCAACATTTATCGGATGTACCGTTTTTTATTTTTTTAATAATTGCATATTACGAGTACATTAATCGTAATGAAACGAAAAAAAATGCATGCAATTTATCTTTCCATTACAAAGTTAATTAATTAAATCACAGTATTTAGAATTGTTGACAAAAAAATAAAATTACTTTAAAAAGTTTTTTCCATTATTGTAAATATTTTTCACTGAATAGATTATTATGAATTATCTAAACGATTTTGTTTACTATAAAACAAGTTTATACATATAATTGAAACAAAATTATGGTCAGTATGTATGTGATACAAAATATATACGAAAATAAAATATTTATTAATATTGCTCAATGATTTCCTTGACATTGATTTAGGATTTATTATTCATTGTCTACAATGAATATTTCAATATTTTTTTTTTTTTTTTATAAACAAATATTGTATAAAATAATATTATCAAACGATGTCCTTTAAATTTTTTACAAGTAATACTTATTTATATACACTTAGGATAGGTTATAGTATTTTTTAAATTTAAATGGTTTATTCGTTAAAAAAAAATCATATATTTAAAAGATTCATTTTATGTTTTTTATACATTTTTTTAAAATAAGCAATTTTAATTTATGTATTATAACAGCTATAATTAAAATATTAAAAAAATCGAATTTCATAAATTGCATGTAAGCGAATAAATTTAGATAAAAATGTTTTAGCGAGAGAGTTGGAATCACAAGTGAGTTACATTAATCGCTCTAGAATTTAATCACCAAATTACGTGACTAGTAATTTGTGCAAAATGAGGTCAAACTACGGAATCAATTAAGTATATTTGCTTTTGAAATAAACTATAATAACTAGATTGAAGAAATAATTGTAGTACTTCGTATTACAGAGACATAAGAACCACAACTTTTGAATACTGTGTTTAAAAAAAACTGTTGTACATGATTTGATAATTAAATTTAAAAAAACAACAACACATTTCTCGTCAAAAGCATATATTGTTTATTTGTTCAAAATATTATAGTTATTAATTTAAGAAATCAGTAATGTATAATGATAGAATTAAACGCTGGTTTATAATATGAATAAATCTGTATCATACGTGCAATGTAAATATTATTTTTTGTTATTTAAATTTATAATGAATTAAAATATTTTTAACAATTTTAAATTTTTTAAGAAACATATTATGCATTATTATGTACTAAATTTTTAAGCAAACGTAAATATCACGAATTTTCAGCGATTAACGATTGCAATTTTTTCATGAGTTATACAAAATGTATCAAACGCTGAACTTTTTTTAAAAATTATACTGTAATATAAACGTTTTATGAGAAATATTATATATTTTTAAGCCCAATTTATAAAAATTAAAAGTATATACATTTTTACTATTGATCATTTTATTCATATAGCAAATTTTTGTGATTTGGGATTTGAAATATAATATTATATATTTATAAAATAATAAATGATACAATAAAAATATATTGTACAAAATATATTACATTTTCAATGTTTTTTAATAGAATAAGTACAAATATATTTTAATATCATAAAAATATACTAAAAATTATAATATGTCAATTTATAACTGTATAATTATTTATTAAAAAATTTACTTTAAAAGGTTTCTTTTTTTGAAAAATAATCGATTTAAAATACGCAAATATTCACATTTTATTTTTTTTGTTCTATGTTTTACTGATGATAAATAAAAGTACTACGAATTATCTACTCTCAAAGTTGAAAATTTAAAATGTTTAGAGTTGACGACAAACACACATAATAAAAAAAAAAAAACACTTAATTTTAAATCGATAGGTACATACAAAATCTAAAAAAATATATGATATTAAATATTTGATAATTAAAAAAAAATATACTTAATATTTTAAAGATATATATATATATTATAAAATTAAATTATAAATTGATGAATTCAACTTGAAGTACATTCTTTATTGAAATATTCACGTTAAATCATTTGTTATAATTTTTTTCAAATTTTTCTCACGTGTTTGCTTTTTGATTTAAGTACCTAATATTACTTTCTTGACAAAATTATTATGTTAAACTAACTTGTATTTTCATACGATTTATTACTTATTACTTTACATACTAAACTGTAATAAATTATTTATAGATTATATCTTAACAAGTTCTTCTGTAAACCGATTCAATATTTGAATATCTACGTTTGAACCTTTTCATTTTAAAATTAAAACGTGAATGTACCATATGAAAAAAGTTCGTTTGCCTTTTATGTTTAAATATTTTACACATTCATTAAAAATACGAATTAAAGCGTTTTTGTTGTAATTCAAAATAAATCAATATTGTGATATTTATATTATAATTTATAAAATATAAAATAAATCAACAGTTTATTTAGTAGATTTTTTCTATATTACTATAAAAATGATATATATTGTGTATATTTATGTCCTGTTAAAAATTCTAAAATTTGATTTAACTTATACATTTTCATGTTGTAGTTACATTTATCTATATTAACACACGTATTATTATGTTATGTAAAAATTTCGTTTATAAATAGCGCCTTATAATATTTATTATTTTATTATAATAAAAAAAAAATAAAATAAAAATTCTTATTTAAATTTGAGTATAAATATAAATCAAACTTGTAAAGAAAAAACGCAGTTATATAAGGCATTAAATATAGGAATTATTTGTAAAGTTAAAGCTTAATGATTTACAAGTGTATACTATTCCAAAATTAAAAAAAAAAAAAAAAAAAATGTTGAAATATTTTGATAAATATTCTATGAAGTTGCAAATGGTATCCGTTAATAACATTTTAATTATTGTACGATCACATATTTTCAATCAAAAACCCGTTTGGCATGAGAAAATATCCATATGATATTTTATTGATGTAACTTATAAAATCAAATTTACACAGTTGTAGTTTTCGATGAGAACTTTATCCACGAATTACCACTGTTAACTGCTGTTTCCGACATAAACAAATAATATTACTGGATCAGCAAATGATAATAAAAGTAGAATAAAATAAGTTAGTAAAAACAAATATTTCCAATGCTACAAATGCTACAAATATCTTCAATGCATCTATTGATGTTCAATAAAGTTCAGGAAAATATTTATCAATCTATAGTAAAAATTAAGTTTAATACTATTTATTTCATTTAAGTAAACTTATTTGACTATAAAACGAGGTTTTTAGTGTCGTAAAAATAAAAAGCTCGTTATGCTGTCTTAATGATACATATCTGCTTTAGAAGAAAATTAACGATAATTAAGTACAATAACTGTAATGTTATGATACTTCTGTAACTATAATATTTATAAATTATTAGTGACCTATTATGTATTTCTTGTTACACGATTTGAGCATTATATTAATTTTCATAAGTAGTGTTAGAAATAATTATAAATATAATATACCTCATGGTATCATTAATTAAAATGATACGGATGGAATACGATTATGTATTATTCAATTGTTAATTAAATAAATGTGTTGTATGACTTCAGTAATATGTAAATATTTAATTAATTATTAATAATATCCTAAATATTCAATACATTTTCGCTTTACCCAATCATCATTATTTCAGATTGATACGATTACTATTTTAATTTCGAGATTTGCAAACAAAAAAATATTTGATTAAATATGTTTAAGATTTTGGTCTATTTCTGATTGATGGATCCAATTAAAATCAAATGGAATTATGTACGATTGGAATACAACAGTGTTGCCTTTGGCTGAAATTTCGATTTGAAAATAAGAGAATTATGAACGTGTTTTGTGGCTTGATTGATTTTTAGAATAGTCGTAATATATTTTTGAGGACTTATTCGTTTTAAACTTATCAGAGTTGAATTTCTTTGTATCTCACTGATACTAAATTGCGATAGAGACTATAATAGACTAAACTATAATACCACGGAGCCATTGTTAGAATAGAAAACAATCGGCTTTATCGCTAGAATAAATCGAAAACTAGAAGATTAAGTTAGGTTAAGTACTAATGTATAGCTTATTACACTATCAAGTTTACCAAATTGAAAAGTATGTTATTGATGATCGTATTGATTCTGGAATGAAACGTTTACTACATTTTTGTTATTTATAATGTTTAAATTATAAAATATACTCTTACCTTTTATTAAAAATCCTATTCATAAAATATTCATTTTTTTTTTTAACAGTTAACTAGCACATCTCTAGTTTTTAATATAAATTATTTAAAATAGTTTAAGTAATTAATTTTAAAATATTGAATTATAAACAATTATTTAAAATCATTTTATTATTATTATATCGAGTAATCAATATTTTCGCTAACATATTTTGTATAAAATTAATATAAAAATTAAAACTTTGAGTCAATAATCTAGCCACCTAGGCTTATCTTAATATAAAACAAAAGAATATTAATTTATCCATTATTATGATAAAACTGTTATCTACTAGGATATATATGTATAATATATTATATTGCTTCAATAATATAAGTCTTAATATAAACAAATGAAAAAATAAATGTTTATGTTTAAATAATAAAAAAAAGGATTAAAAAAATATAGTTATGTACTTTACAAAGATTTTTGGTGTATTCTAATGACAGTTTTAACTTTTTAATATAACCAACTGTTACAAGTCCACAATAAAATATATAAGCATAAAGTGCTGATGGTGCTTTTGTTTAACTGGTTATAATATGATATAGCTTCATTATTTTTTACAACTTTACAAAGTTTTAAAACCTGAGATCATTTTTTTATATTTTTTAAGTTGAATTTCAAATATTTTTTTATGTATTTAAATCTTATAAAGTTAAATTTTAGACATCTTTGTATGTTTATTATTAAACTTAAACACTATTAGAATAATGTAATGATATCACCAGGACAACGGCCTAAAATGCAAGTTTTAAAATTTGAAAATTCGGTAATGTTTTTATTTTTCAATTTAATATTATTTTGGACCAGCACTTATTGTAACACAAGCAAAAATCGGCTTACTCAACGGGTAAATTATAATGCGTTTTCGTATTTAAAAGATGATTAAAAACAATTATCGAATACACTGTGCTTTGTTGGGTTTTAAATTGTTTCGGCTAATGTTACTCAATGTGAATTACACTGTGAAATGTACGACTTTATAAAACCATCGTTTGCATTAAATGACACGGAAATACGACATAAATTCATAATTCATAGTTTGTGAATCTTGGCGAGATACCGTGACTCTTAAATATTGTACGAACATTCAACAGTTAGTAGTAACCATCAGTGTATATTGAGTACACGTTATTCGAATTATTTGTTGTTCTTTCCCCCTCATCGACCGGTGATCTATGTCCGGATTTGTGTTGAAAAAATTCATAAAAAAAACAACTTAACGTTCATTCTAGAATTTCCGTTTAATGACTTCCGTCTACTGCGAACACGTCTTAAATAGTTTCTCATCGCTGCTGTGCTCAATATGATATTTTAGTAAACGTCGCTGGAAATAAACCGCATTGTCCATAATAATTGTGTATCCGTGTGCTGTCGTCGGTTATTGTCGAACAAACAGCCATGTGCATAAATAAATAGCAATAATTATAATCGTAGTCGGTTATTAGATGCGTTCGCGTCGTCCGGCTGCGGTGGCGCTACGATACTGCGCGTTTTCATAATTCCGGGGTATTAAGCGACAGCTCTAGAGTCTAGGTAAAATTTGATGCACGTTGTTTACAATATAATCTCAGTCGGAAATAATATTGCTTACTGTCACTCAAGTGTTATTATTGCTGTTTACAATTACGCTCGTCGCGTGATCATGTCGTTGAATAGATTTCCTTCTCGCGGTGTTCGCGTTATACTGCAGGTTAAGCTCGTGCAACGAGAACAGATTAGGAGCTGGTACTTGGAAGGTAGGTAGGTTGGTAGGTAGTAATTTATTTTGGACCACGCGAGTGTAATTAATGTTAAAATTTAGAGGTTTTTTGTTCGGTTAATTTATTATAGTTTAGTTATTACAATTATCGATTTTTTTCTTTTTTTTGCAGAAAAGAAAACAATACGAATAGTGTTTGTTCACGAAGCTGCAGTTCTATAGGCTATAAGTTACAATGTAAATACTAAACAATATAAACAATAGTACTATTTCAATCTTTTATTATTTTTTATTTTTACGAAATTGTCAAATGTTTATTTTATTAATTTAGAAAATTGTATCAGGTAATAAATCATTTTTTTATTCTAACTTAGAATAACGCACATTATATTGTTAATGATCATGATAATCAAATAAAATTTAAATATATCAAAAATATAAATAACTTTATTTAATAATTACAATATTTCTCACAAATAGTATTGATTACTAATTATAATAGTAATGATACGTAAAAATGATTTTAGATCTATTGTCTGATACACACAATAATATAATGATCACTATTACAAACTATTATATTACATTAATATTATATTTTATGACTCATAATAATATTTTTTTCAGAATACGGCCACATCTAGTATAAAATGAAATAAAACCACGTAGATATGTATTGACGATACAACTAAACTAAAAATTTATATATTATTTGAAAGTTAAGGTTTCCAGTAAAGAATTGTGTGTTGAATTAATTATAAATAACTGTAGTATTCAAAAATTCGTTAATAACATGAATTATTCATGAAATATAAAAAGCAGATACAAAATTATAGCATTAAAATCGAGTACTGTGTTTGTAAAGTTTTAATATCATATCATGCTTCGTGGATAGTAATTGTAAGATTTTTTTTTTTCTAATTGAATTAAGATTATGAGCTAAAAGTTTTTCTCAATTTTTCAAAACATGATAATTTTTTTTGCGTACATTTTTGTTATAAAATGTCAACGTATAAATTTTAAGTTCTTTTGGAGATCCAGTAACGTATTTTGTTGAAGTTCCAGGTCCAAAGAATAACAGCACAAAATTTGCAATGCACAAAGTTCTCTACCAATACTTGCGTTTTTGGGTGGCAGTAAGTAATGATTTAACTGAGTTGTAGCGTATGTTTGATATCGCTTGCTGTATAATATTAACTATTATGTTTATCTTATGAACTAAACAATAACAAGATAGTGGATAACTAGTACCAATAAATCAAAAACTAGGGAAGCACCTAGTTTTAAATTGAACATGATCAATATTGTAATAATAAC
The DNA here is from genome assembly GCF_002803265.2 of Melanaphis sacchari. Classification (NCBI taxonomy): domain Eukaryota; kingdom Metazoa; phylum Arthropoda; class Insecta; order Hemiptera; family Aphididae; genus Melanaphis; species Melanaphis sacchari. The sequence continues at coordinate 109,155 of NW_020270834.1, forward strand.
TTAGTCATATTTTATACTGACGAAAATCCAAGGAATTTAAACAATAATAAAGTATTTATCTTTAATGTTATCAGGAGAGGATTTTATAGGATTTTAAACTAGGGTGTTGTATATTAAGTGATAATATATATATATATTTATTTATGTATATGTATAAGAACAACTCGCTGAAAAAATAAAAATAATATTAAAGGAAATTGAGTTATATGACAGAAATTTAAATAATTTGGGTTACAATAATATAATATCTACTGATATGCACGTATACAGAAAAAATATGGATACGCTGTATTAGATTTAGTGTATTATTCAAATATTCCGTATGTTAATTCATTGGGAAGGAAATTCGTATTTTAAAAAGTTCAATAGTTAAAAAAAAAAAATATATATAATGTTATGATTTGACTTCAGAAAAATAACTATAATTATTAATAAACCTAGTTGGATGATTTATCGTGCAAACATAGATAGTAAAATTACTTCCGTTTGATTTATTTATTGTAATTAAACGTCAGAGTTTTTATGTGGAATGATTCTCATTTTTTTTCACTAGACATGTATTCAAACTGTCGACAGTTATGCACGTAGGTATTGTGTCCCTGTGAATTATGAACCATTCGTGCCACTGACATTTGTACATCGACAAAAATCGACATTTATAGTGACACTTGGGATATAGTAGTTGTGTTTTGGAATTGATTTTTACTTGAAAAATTAGTAAGTTAAAAATATTTTAAGGGCATTAAAGATAAAAAAATAAACCGACAACGGTATGTATTTTACATGGCAATAAAATACGTCTTTTAGTACCTAGCCTAATGGCAAATACGCGTACATTTTACGATCATTAATTGATATAAGCCGGTAAATACCATATTTTAGGAAACCATGGCATACATAAAAAAAAATAATTAAAATTGTTGAATGTTTTTCAATTCATTGGTTGGTTTGATACTTCTTTCCAGATATTAAAGGTAAAAATAAAAAAAAGCAAAATCCTGAGGCAAAGATGTGTTGTAGTTTGAAAATCAACTCACCATAGATGGGTAATAACTGATATTGATTTTACTTGTTCAGACAATTCTATGGTACAGTAGTATTGATTATAAGTTAATAACAATTATACATGATGTTATGCTATGGAAAAAAGTTCATCCTAACGTATTTGTGTATTAATACATTAGGGCGTTGTTTTAAAATATTTTTAGAAGGTAATTCAAATCACACTTAACAACTGTCTACTATATTATAGTTGTTCAACGAGCCGATTCAAGACACAATTTTATGTTTAAAACAAATCAGAGATTATAAAATAAAAAATAAAAATATTTAATGATCTTGTTTAAATTGAGGGGCTTGTTTCAATAAAATAATATAACATTTTTCGTCAAATAATATTATTTAGTAGATTATCCACAACTGTATCGAATAAATAAATAAATAAACAAACAATAAATATTTATTTATTTAGGTATTACATCCAACAAGGAAGGTATTTTTGAAAATAAAACTGTGAATTATTGCATTGAATTAAAAGTTATTAATTAAAAATAAGAGTTTGAGCATTTTAAAAATATTTTTTTAAATTTTAATTGGACAATTTTTTGTTAAATGTTACTCATATTTTGATTATTTATTTGACATTATCAATGGGTTTACTTAAATATATGAATATTTAACAGAAATTATTAAATTATAGGTACATAAAAATATGAATAAAATAAATACATTGATTTGTATTACCACAATTAGTTCCAATCACTATTAATTAAGTTAACTAAAAAAAAAAATAACTACAAATCTAATACAATATTTTAGATATAACTCAGAAAATAAATATGTATTACGTAAATTTACAGAAATTTAAAAAATAATATTTACAAATGTAAGAGACCTAAATAATATCCAAGGCTTTTTTTTATATACCTTTTTTTGTTTATATTTGTTTCCAACAAATATTGTAATTACAATATTTAGTAAATTTTTTTGAAAAACTTTTTATTATTTTTATTAAAAACGCTTATAATATATCGATGAACTGAATAGTACTGTGCCCAGAGGGTTGTAATAATGTTCCTTGAAAATAAAATTTGTTCATTTTCTTTTTATATTTTTCCCTTTTTTAGTTATGAAATCTTTACAATTACTTTTTTGCTGTCAAAAAATTTACATTTAGAAGGACTAAGGAAATGTATGAAAGAAAGAGGGGTCGATGTTTAAATATGTACCTACTTTAAATATGCTCTCGGAAATTATTTAAACAATTACATTTTTTTAAATCAGAAAATTTGTTTATTTTCTTAAATAGTTTTAATAATTGACTCTTAATTATTATTAAGAGTTAAACTCAAAACTAATTTGTATACTTAAATTTGAATCCACTATGTAGTTATTTTAACTTTATTTTAGTAGACTAAACAAGTAAAGTGAAACTTTTTAAAGTTAAGTGCCTTTATTACATTTATTATTTTAACTATAATGTACACGATTCAGCATCACTCAACTATGAGTCATTGCTTTAATGATTTTTCGAATAATTTTGAAATAGTGCAGTAATAGTTTGATTCGTTGTACATTTGTACCGATAAATAAATACTATTGTATATTGAAGTTAAAGATAATGTAAATTCTATTTTTATCTAGGATACTTAACTTTATCAATTAATTTCAATATTGAATTAAAATTTGAATAATATTTTTTTTTTATGCTCAAGCGTTTTTAGAAAATACCTAAATTTGCACTTAATTGTGAAATATGCAATAAAATTCGTAAAATAAGTTCTTAATACATCAAATAAATAATATGCATTAACGTTTTTAACAACCCAGGATCTAAATTCATTAGTTATTACTTATTAGGTGTTTTTAAGTAACTTTAGACTGTGTAGCAGGCTTTCCCTTGAAATATCGGTCTACTAGACAAATTACTATATATTAATCCATGCCTAGTGGATATGCCAACGTCACACCAAAATGTTTTGTCGGCAGAATATTATCTAGAACGTAGTAGTAAAGCGTGAGAAGAGCGACCAGCCCACGCATCGGCAGCAACACTGGTGGCAATGGCAGTCGCCGTTTTGCTTTCGCGAACTGTTGTGTCGTACTTAATTTGTACACCAGACCACACAGTCTAGTGGACGCTAAATGTGTCAGCTTGAATTTCACTCATGCCAAGAACAGTTTTTTTTTTTTTTGATACATCTTTCGACGATTTTATACTCTTATATTACGGATCCTACACTATGTTATAATTATTATTACCCGCAAATAGATTGCGTGGACATTTTTATAGTGAAAACTGATAATGTAAAATCATATAATTGTGAATATTTAATTAAAATATTTATTTTTTTAATTTTAAATATTATAAAGTAGTAAATTGTTGAAATTAGAATCAATGTCGTATTGAAAAAAATTAAAACTGATATTTATAGCCCAATCATAAATTAAAAAATTAAAAAAAAATTTTAAAAATCAAAATTGTAATCAAAAAATGCGAACATCGGATGTAAAAATTTATAAAGTTGCTATTATACAATATATTTTATGAATATATGGTTAAAATATATGATCTAAAAACTAAAACTGAAAAAGTTTAAACCGGTATTTAAGACTGAAAAAAATCAACATTTAGAAATAAAAATTAATGGTTAGATTTTAAACAATAATATTTTAAGACCAATGTCTACACAGCTCTTGAGAAAAGTAAAGAATGTTGATCATTTTCAAACCACTTTCTTTATAAGTATCAGTTTAAAAATATCAAATTGTTACGCATATGAATGCATCGTAAAGCTACAGAGATAAATAATAAACCAACAGCAATTTATCAAAACAATATTGCAAGTGTAAATAGTGTTCTTGTTGAAATTGATGCACAGTTATCAAAAATTTTGTCAGGTTCAAAAAAATAAAAAAGCACTATAAATTTATTAATAAGAAAATGGTTTATTTCTTGGTTATTCCAGAAAATTATCTTTAACTTTGAGATTATTAAAATTAGTATCAAAATAACAAAATAACAGTTTTTAAACAGTAATATTTTTAGGTTATAGGCTATATTTGGAGTTTCAGATATTTATGAAATTTTATAGCTAAATTTTAGATTATTTAATTAAATGGTTTAAACTAAATGTAAGTAACTTATACAGGTGAGTTAATTTATATTTCCCTTCTTTAAAGTTGTTATAAACGCATAAGTAGTACATTCAATAAGTAAACACATTTTTATTTTAATATTTTATATCATATATTTTTTACTGTTTTTAAATTAACTCAAGAAGTGAAACTAGTATAGTCTGTATAATAACCAATTTCAATAGTTTGAATAGATGAGTTTAATAAGTTTCAATATTTTGAAAAGTTATAATATAGAATTTTGAAAAAAGTTAATGTATTTTATACAGAAATAATCAATGGAAATAAAATTAATGGTTTCTTTCAATCAAAATGTAATAAATTTACTTTAAAAACTTAAGTCATTAAATAATAATACACTGAGTTGAACATCAAATTTAATTAAAGATTAGAATAATAAAATCTTAAGACTTGTTTTTACTCTTACGTAACTTAATAAATTTCTTCCAGTGATATAAAATAAAACAAATAGATAGAATTATGTTTATTGCAACCATATATTATATATTATATTTTTAATTGATTTGGTTAAAATTAGGTATGCAATTATAAAGATTGTATTATTTTACATTTTTATAAGCACATTGTGTATTTTAAATATTCAAGAGACAAGAGTTCTTAATTATCGTCTTATTCATTTTTAAATTTTAACATCAATTTATTTAATTAAACTGTATAATTTATTATTTATATTTTGCACTCCAGTTGTAATTTATAACGCCCACAGTGTTAGTTTGTTCGACCCCAAAAAGTTTCAACAAACACCTACAGTTTCATTTTTGATTTAAATAATACTATAAAAACTTGTTCATAATTACTGCACAACCACATCAAACAAAAACTGTATAATAACAAAATAAGTACGTTTTATTTGTAAAACTATAGATCAAAACATTATACTGAACAATTTATTTTACCAATAGTTTTCTAGTGACTTGAATCATGATGTAACCGTTCGCCGTGTAGGCATTAATCAAAACACAAAAAGTAAAGTAACTCGATAGTTTCGATCGGCTAACGGTGAACGATAAAAGTTAACCATCGTTGTAGCCGATATTTTGTCGTAGGTATAATATTTTTGCACTTTAATATTTTAAACGCGTATACACGCTTCTCCGCGGACAGTTTATTACAACACATTAGGTACAGTGTACAGCCGACACACGTATTATTTTATGTAGACATGTAATGTACCTGCATATAAAATATATTACAATACAGGCATGACCGTATAAAATAGACGATAAAGTAACATGATAACTGATGAATGGCGTAATTTATACCGAAAAAATATTATAATCAGTAGTTTATTGTTTTTTTGTCAAATGTTTTTACGGTTGTCCTCGTCCTATATATACCCTATAGGTACATACAAAGTATTTTTCTACGTATATATGTACAAATTATATTTATTATGTACACAGCCTCGCAATTTTTCAGGAGAACTCGTAGCAATCCGATATTATAACGTATATGAAAAACTATATGCTTATATTATCTTACGAAAATTCGTTTATTTTTTATTTTTATTAAAAATAATGTTTTTCGAAAATAACGTACAACTTATTCGGTTTTACTGCTAAGAATATTAGTTTTCACCAGTATAATATTTGAAACGTTATTATCGTTATTTAATATTGAAATATTTTTATTTCTGTTTTTATGATCTTAAAATTTTATATATTGACATTTTGAATTGTCACTTTGGAATCTTTGTAAAGAAAAGAAGGTATTAGGATTTAAATATATATATATATATATATATATATATTTACAAAAGAATACGAGTGCAATATATACAGACAACCAATAGCTTAGATGTATTTGAAAAGCTTATAATATAACGTAATGCAATTGATTATCAAATGATATTTATTCATTTTACTCTAACCATGTTTCGTATTCCGTTTGAAAATACAAATATCTCTGAATAACGTTGAATTTGAGAGATTTTTTTTTTGAAACGATAAGACAAATAAGATTACTAGTGTAAAAATTATTGTAAATAAAAAAATAAAATATCAAAATAAGTAGAGATGATTTTTCATGCGAAAACAAAAAAATTATTTTATGTTTTTCTTAGAAAATATAGTGCATCTATTTATGTTTATTGGAACCATTTCAATCATAGTCAAATATTGATACAGATATTACACATAAAATTGTATAGTGATCTATATAATCATAATTTTGATTTTTGTGTTTCTTTTATGAAATAATTTAGCGTTCTTGTAATCAACATTATGTTTATGGATACTAATTCAATAAGATAAACGCATTAACCCAATCAGTGGCATTTATTTTTACTCGATACAGCAAGGTATAATGTATATGACCAATTGTAAACATTTTATTTCAATCGAATAAATACACATCTAAGTTTATATGATTTATTATGTTATAGATCCGTTATATTAACACAAAAAAACAACTTGTACGCCAGACTGTGCTACTATTACGCGAAATACAATGTAAAGTAAAATATTTAGTTTATAGTAGCCATAAAAATTGATATAATAATAGATGTCGAAGGACTTAGGTACCCTAGAATTAAGACCAGATGGCTTAAAAATATGGATATATGTTTGGTATTTATTGTAATATAGTGTATAAATTATTAAGTTTCAAAAAAAATCAATAAAATTAATAAGATTATAATAAACTTGCAGTCATTGGTTATAAATACCACGGTTTATATTTATATAATAGATGAATAATAAAAATAGCAACGTATTCATAATTACTGTAAAATGTATACATTATATTTCATGACCTCTAGCAGTTTTTAGTATCTTATATTTGTGTTACTTTAAAATTTAAACTACCAGATATTATAGTCGATATCTGTTATTGATGATAATAATATTTTAATATTTTAATTTTTAATAAAAATGATTTTATTTAAAATTGTATATAATATAAAAAATAATGAATTAAAAAATTATTGTAATTATAACATCAGATGTATATAATCTTAAAAATATTAATCCATTATACATAATTTAAATTAAACTATTTATTTTATTTTTAGATTGCCGTTATTTTTTTATGAAATTGCTGATAGTTTAGTTTTTTTGGACGGATTGATGGATTATTTATTTATTTGAAAATAGTATTTTTTTAATAATAGTGACACTTGTATTCTTGTTTCAAATAATTTTGTTTTTATTTGTTTCTTAGTTGCTAAGTTTATTTTTAAAATTAATTTATAATTTAAAAATAAATGTGTTATAACATAATTTACTAATAGATAAATACAATGCAGTTTTTAAGTGTTATCAGTGTACCTATCTGTTGTATGATAAGTTATTCGATTTAAAAACGTATTTTATATACTTTGATCATTGAATATAATAATTGTACTCTACTCAGAGATTATAAAAATAGTTGTTCTTTTTATATAAATTATACTAAAGTAAGAATTGTTTGTATCCATAAACGTATTATTATTGTAGATATTATTTTGAAATATTCAACGAAAACTTATAAAATTCATGTTTTTTTGTTACAACATACTTCAATAATCGTTAGATTTTATTTCGAGATGCAAAAATCAATATGAACTATATGGGACCCAAAGAGTTGCAAAAGAAATTCTCATAACAGATTATATTTAATTAAAAATACTTACGTGGATCAAATTTTGTTGGCAAAAATGTTTTTGGCCGTAATAAACGTTCAATATCGTTTCTCTCTAGCGATTTATTTGCTTTCAAATGTAGTGGTAGTGGAAAGGCTATAGAGTATCCCATTTTGATAATCAAAAATTATCACTAAGCATAAAATAGTGCTATTCAACTACCGTCTCTCAGTCAATAAACGAATAACTTCCAATATAATTAATTGAATATTCCAAACCAAATACAAGGGTTACGTCAACAAAGTGTTTACTCTAATGTTGTAAGTTTCTACTATCTTAATTCAAGAATAATTTATTATCTGTTTAATTTTGGCTATAAATAAAACATTTTTTAATAATCGAAAATACATTTGTATGAAGTAAATTTAGGTAACATGAAATTAGAAGTTTATTTTAGAGCTGATTAGTTTAAAATTTTAATCTTTAATAAATAGATAATTTGAAAAAAACTAATTTGATGTATTTTTCGTAACTTACAACTAGGAAAATAATTTCATTTGATATTTGGATTCTGTTAAATTTAAATTTTAACGAAGCGATCAATAAAATGATCGGTTTATTATTTGTTTGAAAAACTTATATTTGACCGAATACTCAAGACTTTGTAGAAAATTTTTGTTTTCACAAATTATATCTTTATTAAAACTTTATCTAAAATTACAATAGAACAGTTTGGAAACTATTTAAATATTTAAATTTAGTACAATATGTGTATAATGTCTAATCTACTGAGATATATCATTTTTTTATTTAAAAAAAATTGAATATTTAAAAATATAAAACACATTGTAACAACTTTATACTTGTATTAGATCTATGTATAATATAATATGACAAGGTTATTAATATCTAAGACGATTTATTACAACATATCAACATAATATGATTTTCTATATAGTAATTGTATTATAGTTTTTAATAAATATATTTTTAATTTTAAATCTTATTTATTATTTAGGCTATCTGTTACAGAAACTAAACAATATAAGCTTATTAGATTAAGTGAAATAATATAGAACTAAAATAATACTAAATGTAAAGGACTCCCAAAAGTAGTTTTTCGTCATAAAATAGTAGTTATACTTATTAAATTAAAATTATAATGATTTAAATAAAAATAAAAATCCATGTTCTATTAATTTATTATATAATAAATATATTAATTTTAACTTACATTATTAAATAATATTATTTATGTGCAATAATTAAAATTCAGATTAAAATCTTAAAAATTGTTTAAAATGTTATCTTGAGTAGATTAAAAAAAAGAAATAAAATTTATTTTTATGAAGGCAAATACAAATTAGTTGTACATCATCGAGCGTTTATTCAATATTATGTTTAATGACAATCCATTACACATAATGTGAAATTAGCAACTCAATCGAGGTTGACACCCGAGCTTAAAAGATTTCGATTTAATGATCGAACTAAAACAAGAATGAGGAATTTTAGCCAATCAATTAGAGACTGTAATATAAGAAAACCTATCAAGTTATTACGAGATGAAAAACAATCATCTTTTACTTCTTTAATAGTTTCTTAAAATTATTAAACATGCTTATAAACGTTGAGTGATTTATTTTAAAATATTATGACTTAATACATTTTTTTGATTTTTTTAAGCTAAACTAAAGATAAGCTTTACTGTTATAATCCATATTTCAGTATAAATTTATGTTTAACTTTCACAAATCCTAGAATGGGACATTATGAAAAAAAAATTGGATCAATACTTAATTTAATATTCTAATATAATATATCATACATTCATACCTAAATATACAAAAATCGAAATAATGTTTCCGCCTCTTTTTCTAGCTAAAACTTCTTCGTTTATACAGAATTCTCAAAAATTACACAACATAGAGTTGTGATATCTAATCATGATTGTACTTTGAAACTCAATGTTTTTATTTTTTTGATAGGTTTATAGAGTATTTTTATAAATATATTAATGATTATTGACGAAACATATTATATAAATAGAAAAAAACTACATACATTATATTTATGTTTAACCAAGGCCTAGCCGAAATATTTGTTGAATGTGATATTTTATATTGTTATAATTGCATTTTAATTTAATGAAATATCACAACACACAAATTTACGACTATAAAATAAAGTTTTCTACCCTAGATATTCATTTCTTATATAAATAACACCTACCTATATGTATATATATAAATTATATTTCAATATAATTTAAGTTTTTTTATAACCTAAATTAAAAAATAAATAAATTATAGTTATTAATTATTTAGTAAGTATTCGTATTATTGTCTCATTATTGCTTTAATATTTTTAAATAAAATTAACAATTATAATAATACTCTATTATAAAAAAATTAAAATATATCTTGTAGTTTTTAAATTTGACTAATGCACCTAATTTTTCAAAATAACTAACAAATATATTTACATTACTTATTTACGTGTGGTTAAATTAATTTTCTTATAAAATTTAAAAATGAAAGAATGACTTAGAAGTTTGAAAAAAAAATATATATATATATGAAAACAATATTTAATATAATAAAGTATTATTATTGTATTTATTTAGTGATTATGTTATCTCTGTGGTTTTTAAATTAGCCGTGAAAACTCTAATATAATATATTCGTAATAAATTTCGTCCGTTACATGAATGTATTTTTTATATTCAATCAGAACATTAAAAAGAAAATTTTATTATTAGATAAGCATAATTATTATAGGTATATACTATAATTTAAAGGTCTGACAAAGTGAAATGTTTTATAATTTAGTAACGATCTATTAGCATATACATATTATTATCTTATAAAAAAAAAATTCTGAAAGATATCTTATCTCAAAAATGTCCTATTTTAAAATATGTTGATAATTTTCCTGAAAATAACTAAATAATACACACATTTTTCAATGCGTATCATTTAGTTCGTTATTCGGATTTATTGAAGTGTATTCATAGCATCGAAGTACATTTTTGAAATATAAAAATTATATTCACTAATATGGCTGACCTAGAGCAATTGAGTATTTTTATTTAATGACTACAATTTCTTTATGTTTTCATTGAAAAATTAAATTTTTTCAAGTGCACAATAAAAATCAATATCTTATTTTTAATTTGTCAATCGATGTGACTATATGAATATTTTGGAATTGATGTTTCGTAAAAATAGGTTGACAGACAAAATAAATTAACACAAAAAAAAAAAAAAAATCTAAATATCATCACCACACAAAATTAACATAGCTATCTCTTAAATATAATATAGTATAAAGTCTAAAATCTTTGCAAAAATTTAATGTTAATCAAAATTAAGTAATCCTAACTTGATTTCAAAGAAATTTTTTATATCCTAAAAAAATTAAAATATAATAATTAATTTAATACTTAAATAATGCATACGAGCTAACGGTACTCAATACCCAACCAACGACCAAATAGTGTAAATTCTCTTATATTTTTTTTTATTTTATTTTTATGGCGATAATAAGAATCGTTATGTTTCCTTTTCTTATACTTAGAGATAGTATTTATTATGCACTAGTAAAGTCCCGAGTACTTTGTGGCTCGGTAGAAAATTCAGTTTGCTATTGATTCTTTTAAGGAACGCAAAGTTGTATAAAACCTATTCCGAAGAATGTAGCTGAATCATTTGGTAGGAGTCCCATCAAAAACGGTCGAGTAGATTTAATGTGATGGGTGCCGAACATACAAACTTCACACTTTGCCTTTTATAGGTATAGATTATTAAAGCCGAACATTATATATATATATAAAATGGAGAGAATTTTTCACAGACAGTTAAATCTGGGTGTTTTAAAAAAGCTTTATATTTTTCTGAGTATGCAAATTATACTTAAGAATGAAAATTTAACACTATTTGCGCTCACTATACCGTTTTGAAGTAATTATTCCAAATGTTTAACCTGCTTTAACAGTCATACTTTGTCAAAAACGTGTTGAAATTGAATAATTTCCAATTATTTACATTTTCATTTACCAATTTTTTTAATTTTTTTTTATTTATTATTATATTGTTATGTAATACATTCCGAAGAATACGTCTAATTGTATTTTAATTGTATACACATTTAATGAATAATTATTAATGTAAGGTTTTTTTTTTTTAATTTTACACTATTTATTCGTATAATACTTACAATTTAATAATATATATATATTTTTAGACACAAAATGCAAGAATATTTTTCAAAAATTCACTTCGGACAATTTTGGGCTATATTATAGTATAAAGTATCATGTAATATTCATAACTCGATTGTTAACAACCCTTTTTGTATGTTATTTTATTATAAATATAAATTTTGAGTTTTTTTCTATTTATTTGCTGTGATATTATATGTCTGGTGATACAATTAAAAAAAAAAGCGATTTCTTTTTATATATTGTGGAATTATTTCGAAAAGTAATCTTTTTCTATTTCTGCAACGCCATGTTATTCGTAACTCCATAACCCAGTAAAACAAAATCGATTATCGTTGAAGAATTCTGATTTTCTCGCTATCTTATTTTCAAGAAAGATACAAGAAAAACACATTTGCAGCACATAGACAACAGTTTTATATATATTGTACAACTTGATGTACACATAGACTGTTCTACGGTGTTTAGATTTTTTCAGGTGAACTGGACGATGGATTATCTTTTACGTTACATTAGAATACAAAAAAAAAAAAAAAAAAAAAAAAAAGCTCAGTCCACCGTTAGAATACCGTACTATATAAAATAATGTAATTTACTCGTATATTTTATTGTAAAGAGTATTCTGCGTGAAATCATGCGTGTCCGAAATTCACAGTGAGTAAAATACTGATACTTTAAAGTTGTATAACGGTAGAATGAATATTTTCGGAAAGAATTTCTATTTTAATCGAAATGGGTTGAAAACACATAAATGTAGTAAATCAGTTATTGAAACTATGCCTTTAAAAAAATATAAACTTTTTTGTTATTTTGAAGTTTTAAAGATATATTGAATGAAACATTTTTCTGAAAAAAAAACCCCGGTAATTCGATATATTTTACATTTTTACATAACCATAAAAATGTCAGTATAAACTGACTATAGGGGAACTAAAACATATTAGGGTGTACTCTGGTTCTCTCAACCCTATCTCAGGATTCACTATTGAATAAATAATTTATTATCATATTACGGATATTAAATTTAACTAATATAGTTTGAAATAATAACAACGAAATGAGCATAGTTATGCTATAGTTAATTAATTTAAATTATTTAAATTATTTATAGTTATAAGAACAGATAAAAACAATACTGATTTAACTTCTATGGTTAAAGTTTTGTTATAACTTATGTTATTTACTATCTTGCAGCGTATAAGTTAAGTAAAAAAATGTTTTTATTTATTTAACAGAAGTAAACATTTCGTATTATCAGAAAGACAAAAAATAGTTATAATATCGTTTTGATCTTGTTTGTTATATTCGTAAAGCAATTAAATTACAGTCGGGTCTCGATAATCCGAACACAGGCTAATCCGAAAGACGCGGTAATCCGAACGAGCTTGAGGATTACCTTATCGCTGTATGTAATATGTACGTATGTACGTATGTATTTATAAATAATATTTTTCGCTAATAAAATTTTTCGATTATGTTTGTAATCGCACGTGTATGTCGTTTAGATATGAACGTCGATTACATACGTTCGTCAGTTGAGTGTCGTACTGCATAAAGATCGTTTTACACTGCGTATTGTAACATTTAATAATAAGGTTCATAATTATACTCATAATTATATTAATATTTTTATATATACATTGTCTTTTGAAATTACAAGTTTTTACACGATTAATATAGATAAAAATAAAAATTCATAATTTAAATTACAACAAAATTGATGTTTTTTTTAAGCTATAGGTAATCCGAACAAATCGCTAATCCGAACGACCCCTTTCCCCAATCACCTTCGGATTATCGAGACCCGACTGTATAATATTATACACAATAAATATTATAGTCATTATCTATACTTATAATCATGACAACTGTTTGAAAAATAGATTAGTAGATAAGAGTTGTTTTCTATGAAATAGAAATAAGTTTCTAATGTAAATGAATCATTTTTATTGCTGTTTAAGATTCTTGTAATATCAATTCAATACAATTTTAAAATGTTGTAATGATAGAAATTACCATGCTTAATAAAAAAAAAGTTTATTCAAAATTAAGTTTGATGATTATTTTAGACAATTAATTTTAATGTAAAGTATATATAATATAAAAAAATTAGTTTATTTTCATAATCTTAAATTGTGCAAATTTATTTCACTGTAGTTTTTCTTTTAACAAAAAAAAATGTTTGAAAGTACTTAAAAGCTTGAAACACTATTTTCAAAATTGATTAAGGAGATAAGTACCTCTTTCGTACTATTTTCAATATAAATCATTACATTTTAAAAATATGAATTGAATTTTTTTTATTAAATTATTTTAAATATAAAACACACAATATATAAAGTCATGGAAGAAGCTTAGAAAAACTAACAACTAGTCAATAATAACAATTTTTTATACACTTTTACGTAAATATTTATATGTTACAATTAGTTTAAATATATAAGTGTTACAGTAAAAATAATATTATATTGAAGTGATTTTATTTTTTCACAATTACATAAGATAAAAATATGTAGATATCCAAGTAGTCGATTGTTTTTTTCAATTCATAAAAATGTCTTAAAAGTGTTACCTATTAAACTGATTTAGCACTAGAGTCAAAATAAGTGAAAACGAGTGAAAAATAAATGGCCAATCTTGGTAGATTTTGCGTGTTGTCGAGTAACTGAATATAGCTAGGTTAAAAATCTCAAAAACTGCAGCGAGAGCGCGTGATGCAATATGTATGAAATAAAGTCCACGTCGGTGAAAGTCTCTGGAGGGTTAGCAAACGGGCGAAGGACGGGGAGACTTGAAAAATGTAACGGCAGTATGCAATAAGATGATCTTCATCTGTGACATTTCTTTTTACCGATAAACCATACACCGCCTCTGTACCGTTTTTTCCGACGATTGCGCCGTGCTATCATTCCCCCAATGGTTTGGTTAAACGTACGGTTTCACTTTAATCCGTCCGCCGTGTTGGAAAAATAAAAAAACAACGGGAGGATGAACGGTGTAGTACATTGTGCGAACTAAACATAAATAATGAACTCAGACGGCTTTTTAAAGAAAACTTAGTTTTCCAAATCATGGTGCCATAGTGTTTTTCGTCGTTCTGTCGTAATTTAAAAAGCATCAACATCGTATACCAAAGTTGTCGATTTCCCCAATTCACCGAACGATTGCAACTCCATTGTAATCATAAATTGATCCTGTGAATTCAAATAAGATTCAAGATAGAGGGCACCTGTAATAATACTTTAACAATATGACATATACTTAAAAAAAAAAAAATGTTGTGAATGATGTTTGTTTCATTTAGTTACTAATTACAAAATCTGCAGCCTATCTTGACTCATGACGTGTAATAATGTTATTAGCTTAATATATGTACGAATAGTTAGGTTAGATTAGGTAACGCGAAGCTAGCGAAAGAAATATGACACTCACCTAGCAGGGAACGACGCCTCGTCTCATTATTTAAAATAGAACACTCAATTATAGAATAAAACATTGTAATGGAACGAACACGGGTATGTTATTATAGGTACATAGGAATATAAAATAATGTTTTAATTTTAATAGGTTTAAGGAAAATGTGTCTTTAACCGATGAGCCTGATAGCTCACAAATAGATCTAACCACTGTTTCAGGCTATGTAAGTACGAAAATTATAATGCCGGTCCATCGATGGAAAAGAAACAGCGGAATCTCCGCACCAAGAAATCCGATTTACGAAATCATATTGTTTCCATTTATTGCGTTTCAGCGTTGTTTACCAATAGTGAGCTTGCAAAAAGAAAAGACTCGATTTAAATAGTACCATGATATTGTAGGTTAAGTCTTAACTATGATATCTGTTTGGCATTATATTTTATGCTTCCTTTTTCTAATATTATATTCACACTTGCACTTTGTTAATTTAATAATATAAAATAACAACCACATTGAAAAAAAAGAACATATTTTTTATTAATTCATGAACAATTAAAGGAGTTGAAGATGATTCATATAATCATTAACAAATATCTATAAACAATATTGAATCACAATAATAATAATTTTTTAAAGTTTTAGTGGTTTTAATTGGCAAATT
The DNA here is from genome assembly GCF_002803265.2 of Melanaphis sacchari. Lineage (NCBI taxonomy): Eukaryota > Metazoa > Arthropoda > Insecta > Hemiptera > Aphididae > Melanaphis > Melanaphis sacchari. The sequence goes on from NW_020270834.1 coordinate 125,172, forward strand.
AACTTGATAATATTATAACAACTATGTAATAATATAGTTTAGAAAGCAACGGCATGAATTGTTAAAGAATTAAACCATTCATCAGTTGTGTTATATATTTGTATGTGACATGTGTTACATATTTACGTGGTTGTTTTTCATGTTTCTATTCAACATTTTACCACACGCTGTTTCATAATTATTAGGAAACCTTATAAATAACACCTTTAAATGTACAAACTTATACAAAATTGATGACCCGCAGGTTCAATTTATCCATTCTTAATTATGTTTTCGAACCACAAAGTAATAAATACACTTTCATATAACTAAAAACAATAAACGTATAACTTTATCATTAAGCTTATATCACTCTAATGGAGTTATAGTTGAACATTGTTGATGACTAGTATACAAATATGAACATAAATTCAGCATTTCCTTTTTTCCTTTTCCCGTTTAGAAACCGTCCATTTTAACAACTATGAATTACCGATACATTATATTTAAGAAAATTAATCCAATTTATTACAAATAGAAGGTACCTATTAATGTTCAATATATTTCAGTGTTCATTTTTCATCCTTGGAAAAGTACTAAAAATAATAATTTTTATACTTTTAATAAAATAAAGAATGATTAAATAATGCGTTTTTTAAATGAATTATCGTTAATCATAGTTAAGCTTGAGTACTTCAATAGTTTTATTAATTGAACTAGCTATTATTTAATATAGTTAATATTTTAACCATAATACAATTTATATTATAAACGTATATAATTAATTTAATTTACTAAGATCCTTAATAAGAGTGTATTTTAATCCGAAGGAAGATAATAAGTCCGATTCATAAGTCACACTAACTTAGGAATAATAATGTCCAATCACAAACTTTAATTTCGTTACACGTCATTATAATAGATTAAACATTATTAAATAGATTTTATAAATCTAAAACCTATTGCTATATTTTTATTCACCCATCAGAACAAGTTTTTCCGTTTAATAACCTTTATCAACATGAATATTTATAGTTACTTGAATAATATATACACAGTTTTATTTATAAGTTAAAAATATTTAAGAGTGCATAATACAAGAAAATTCAAACATTACTCGTTACCACTACTTATAGTATAGACTATAGAGTATAGTTCTTATTATCATTCATTGACATTTTTGTTTTTTTTAAATGTTTCAGAAGATAAATACTCTCAAAAGTTAAATAACATTATATGAAATAAACCTAATTTACAAGTAAACAGAGCAAAATTTAAATATATATTATAGTTATCAGAAACGTCATATTATTGTCAGGAAATTATCAACATAAATAATATTTTTAACGAAAGTAGAGACTATTATGGGAAGTTTGTTTTAAAAAATGGCCAGTTAAGAGATTAGAGAGTTTAATAAGGATTTAAATTCATTCAAAGTTCAAGACATTGAATCGGAAGTATTGGTTGTCGGTTAAGCGACTGTTATTTTGGTATATGAGTGGGAGTGGATGTATTGAATACGCGATAACGTGTTTGGTTTGAAGTTATACTTTATTGGGGGTTTTCTGTGGATTTTTTCAGTTTTTTTACATTGTTTATATGATGCTGCATATGTACTAGATCATATTGCACATTTAGCTGAGAGACTCGATCTTTGGTACACTCTTCACCGCATTTGATGCACCTTGGCTGTTGACTACAGTAGTTATGTCAGTTATGTGTATGCAGTCTATATGCTTGACATGAGGGACATTGAGGTGGGCTAATTCGTTTTGTGTGTAGTTTATCTATAATCTTAGCAGAGTAAAATATTGTATTAATCTTGAAGATTTCTTGATTATTTTAATTTATAATTAGTTGAACGTGGAAAAATAGAAAAGGGCAATAATTTGTTTTTGATATTAACCACACGCATAACTGAGTGTTTTAATTCGTTTGAAATATCGATTAAAATTGTAGAGTTTTAATCACTGCCTTGTACTTGTATTTTCAGTGCGACCAAAAGTAGTGAATCATTGCATTGGTGTTGCGTAAGAAATCAATTATTTATTATAAGTTAGGATTTTTTTGGGAGGCAAGCTATTAAGAATGAAGAGTATTTGTAAGTGATATTTATAGTTTTATTAGTTTATTTATAGTTTTTTTTTTTATGAAATATTGAGGAATTTATTATGTTTTTTACGTAAATAACCGGTATACGAGTAAGCTTTGGGATGATTTAAATTTGAGGTAGTTGCTCATTATGGCAGTTGTACCGTACTTTTGACATTTTAAAAACCAAATATCTGAATTTTTTAATTTTTGATGGTTTTATTTTATACATATAACTTCTAACATATAGGTTTGCTACCATTGAAATAACCATTCAATAGTGATAAATTTACAAAACCAAATGTTCAAATGTTATCAATAAAAACTAAACAAAGCGTAATAAAGTTTAGTATTTTATATACAAAATTTAATTCTGGTCGTATAATTTACCCATCTCATTCAAAGCATATTCCTTTCAAGCATTATTATTCAACTTGGACTATAGGAAAGTAACGAGAAACAGGGTTTTTTGTTAACGTTTAAATGCAAATATTCTTAGAAAATCCTATAAAATGTAATCTCAGTTTATATTTGAATTTAAACTGATTATTTTAGGGAGGGATAAAACACCTTATACAATGATAGTAGTTGTATGAATGTTATTATATTGATTTAATTTACCGTTATAAATATTATTTGACAGTTATTATTTGTTTTTTTTTAAGTTCATGATAAACTACTTACATTTATTGCACATAGGTCTTGAAAAATGTACAGAAAAAATAATAAACAATACATGTATAAATAATATACATTCAGCGGTTTTTATAGAGCGATACTTTGTTGCTATATTTGACTAATTCTTATTCTTAGTATTTTTATTTTTTAGAACTTTTGTTTGTCATTTACTATAAAATTTAGAATGCAGTAAATGGTATTTAAGAAACATAAAAACTTGATAGTTTTATGAAGTTCAAACTTTTAGTAGTATTATTGAACTTTATAAAAACTTCGCTAACGTGGTTACAATAATTGAAAATATTTGGTTAAAAATGTTATTTGTTTGACGTACAAAAACACGTAATTTGTTTACATAACTTTTTTCATTTTTTATATGAAATTTTAATTTAGCAACCATATTACTTTCTATACAGTATTAGTATTATATATTTAATATTTATACTGGTTTATTGTTCTTGCGTTTTGGGTTTTTTCATAATACGTACAAAATCATGTTAAAGCAGTCATAATTGAATACCTAGTTAACTTAAATAAGATTTTAATAAACTAATTCATTTTTATTTTTTTTTATTTTCATTTACGAGAAATTTGTGTTTATATTACACCTCGGTAAAATAATATGACTTATGGTTGACAAACATTGTTATTATTATCCTTCAGGAATTCATATTAAAATTGTTATTTTAAGTGTATAAACTAAACATAGGTACACTAACATCCGTTTATTATATTTTATGTCACATAAATATTAAACTTATTAAATGTTTTAATGTTTTAATGGAAATGTGTATATCAGTTTCATTAGTTTCGAGATAGACGAAGTAGAAAACATTTTATAATTGAAACGAAAAGGTAAAACAAAAAGATGACAATAATTTATAAAAAATTGAACTCATCACTCTTTACTATTTATATTTACTTTCATATTCAGGCTATGATAATATCATAATTTATATTTTGCACTGGTTGAGTTATTTGAATAATACGCTCGTGAATATGCATATTACGTTTTACATGGTGATTACGTGAATATACCTCTACAGTTATACGGGATAGTCTTTAAAGTCATTATATCATGCGTTAGAGGTAATACTTATTAAAAAAGACACTCAGTACTTGTATTACTTTCGTCGTTCTAACTTTGAATTGGCTTTCGTTGATTAATTAATGATAATATTATGATAACCTAAATCATAATCAAGAAATCCTTGCTTTTTTTAATAAAATATACATTTTTAAGCAAAATAATGCGTCTCATTTAATCATTACCTAAGTACGTTATAATACTGAATTTTTATTATCAATTTTTACGATTACCCAATAAAATATTTAAAATATTCAAAATTACCCCACCCAACAATGAAAATAAAAACATAAAACCAAATAACATTTGGAATGTTGTCAATTGATTCATTTAAATGTGAATACTGTGAGCTTAATCTAATTTTAATAAAATTATGACGCTTACTTCATTCAAGCAAGATAACGATTAATTTATGTTGTGTATTTAAGAAAAATGAATTAAAATAGTACAGAGAAATATGATGAAATCTCTACTAAAAAATGCATTTTTTTTTAGAGTTTTACATGATGGTTTTATGCATAAGTATTAAAAAATAATTAAATAAAAATCAAATCCAGTTATGAATATAATTGATATAACTAGTGTTTATATAAAATACCATAACGTTTTCTTGTATTAATATTTTAGAAAAATGGTAAATTCTCGTGGATAAAATAATAAAAATACTATGTAATAAATTTTCTGAAAAAAAAAAAAAATAAAATAAAAATATTTATGGAGGCACTTTTTTCGCTTTGCTAACGTCAGCGTATGATAGTATGGAATTTTGATGTTGTGAATATCATAATATTTGAAGATCTATATCATTACCACACAAACATGAGGTTTGAGATATTTGTATGTATCTTTATTTGAATAACAATAATAATAATATTCGTTGGCCTAATAACAGTAAATAAATAACAAAGATAAGTTGTCAACAATGAACAAAATATAGTTGTAACATAATAATATTATATAAATATGATAATAAGTCAATATATATATATATATATATATTTCTTACCGAATGCATTATATTACACTGGTATTTTACTTAAAATTCAGACTTAAACTGTCGTATGATTATATTTTACGACCTTAATTTTGAAGTTTCTAGAATAAAATTATAATATTGTTTTAAAGAGTATTCATTTAACTACAAAGCTAAATACTGTAGATTTAAGTATTTTGTTTACTTTTTTAGATATTATAAAATCTAATTTAAATTATATTGTAAAATATACAAGACGTTTATTTAATTGCACGGCAGATAAAAATAAAAATTGTATTTACAAAAATGAATATTTAATTTTTTTTTCAGTAATTTAGTTTTAGTTATTTTGGAAAATGGAATAATTCATCATAATTTAGATCATAGCTTAAAAAATGAATTTATAAACTTTTTGAACGATTTTGTGTTGAATGGTTTCTATAAAAAGTGTTAATTATTAGTGAACTTCTTAAGTAAATGGTTTGTATAAATAGTATATAATATATAATATAATATAGGTACCCATTATTTGGCAAAATAATATCAGTATATTGATTTAAAAAAAACAAAAAGTTTGATTAATATTGTTTATAATATAATATAGATGCAATCAATATTATATTAATTAGTCGAGTATAAATTAAAACTTAACAATACTTGACTATAATGGTATTGTTATATGTATAATACACTATGTATGAAAGATAGTTAAAAATGTATATTCTTATAGTTTTGGTACATTTTTTAAAAATTGAAAGCTGTATTACATGTGTATTGTTTTTTGTTAAAATTTTGATAGATACTCGAATTTGAAAGAATAGTGTTAAGTAAAATAACCATGTATTATGAATGAAACTTTCTTCCGTAAGAAATAATTTCATTCGTTTTCATTTGAATCACGTATATCGAACAGTGCCTGTTTTGCAAATAATGAATAATATGGGATCATTTTTAGAGAGACTTAGTATAATATTAATAAATATACCTATTACCTAACCTTTTGGAAATAGATTAATATTTAGTTAGTTACTCTTAAATGTAATTTTAATCAATTATTTGTAATTTACATTGTTTTAAATTAAATTGTTTAGTAAGTAAGTAATTTAATAAAAATGGCGTACGACCATTTATTTTTGATATTTAATATGTTTATAATATTTAACGTTCAAGTTAAGCATTTAATTATGATATAACGCAAACACAATAATATTGTTTTATGAAATAACAATTTCAAATGATTACGTTATTGATGTCAGAAAAGTATATGTAGTTAGTATTCTTACAATTTTTCGATTGACATAAAGTATAGTGAAACTTTTCTTAGCTTCTTGTAATCTCCAGGGCATTCTTATCACATTGAAAGTTTTTTATTATTTACAACAGTTTTACTAGTATTAAATAACGCAATTATGATAATTCTGGAAATAAATATATTTAAATTTTATGATTATATGTAAGTGCTTAAGAAAGTTTATATAATTTAGGAAAATAGCAAACAAAAGAAGATCATTGTTAAATAATGTTGCAAAAAAAAAAAAAAATTTACCTGAGTTTATCAATTTATACATATATGAAATATTCAGTTAAATTTTATGTTAACATTCATTCAACAGATGTGTTAAGTTATATAAAATTAAAATTGTCTTCTAAGTAATAAGATATATTACAATAAATTTAGAGTGTCCAATAATATATACTATGTATCAGAAAATAAAAAACTGGAAGATTTTAAGTTAAACCAAGCTTATAACTGAATTCAAAAAATATGTAAAAACAACTTAATAAAAATAGTTGGAAGAGAATTTATGGTTTATTTGTGTACAATTTCAAAGAATAATTTATAAAAAAATTTAAATTTGAGAAAAAAGTTAGATTTATGAAATTTGTATTGTATAAAAATATTTGATAGTACCTATATAAAATAGTTAAAATATTTGAAAAAATTATTCTTAAGAGTAATATTTTTTGTTACATATTAGAATATTATGAATGTATATTTTGTAGGATAGTGTATTAATATAATTTTATTTAAGTGTTGTTTATTTTTTTTACAAAATTTCATTAAGAGCATGACATTGATTATTATTAGATTTTAACTGTTTTTTTTTTATACCAACTTAAATTCATTTGAGAATGTATTTCTTTCAAAACCTAAGGAAAGATTATAATGAATGTATTTTGTATAGTAAGAATTTTTTAAGTGTATTTATGGGTAATTTTTCTGATAATAAGGTTGATTTATAAATCTCATTTAGCGTCATAATTAATTATTAATTATATGCCAAACACAGGAATGCAGAACTTTAAAATAGATTTTCAGCTAAATAAAATATATATTTATTGCAAGCCTATTTTGAAAAAATAAATTTAAATTCCATTTTATGAAAAAAAAAAATTACCTGAAAGCTTTTTCCTGTAAAATTATTTATTTAACAATAAATATTATTTAGAAAATTTAAATTGAATATTAAATATATATCACAATATTTGATTAATATTCAAAATTTGTTACAAAAAATACACTTTACGTACTTACAGTTTCGTTGTATTAATGTGATTTATCATTATTTATTACTTTTGAATATACATCAAATAATACTACGAGAGAAACTAGTGTCAAACCCAACGTGTGTTTCCGTTCGTGCTTTTATCAATCGTGAAATTATACATTTTTTTTTTTTTAACTTAGTAGTAAAAAATATTTGACTGGTTTAACAATAATTTATACTAACATTTGTTGACAAATAATATGTACGTAATTCACTAAAAATATCATAAAAGTTATTTTTAATTTGTTTCGATTATTTTTGTTTTTTGCTTTTGTACTTTTAACTTGTTTGCCTCAAATTACCGAGTAAGGAACTGTAATACATACATTAGTGTCATCATTAATTATATAATTACTGATATAAATTAAAATTTAATAACAAAATGTTAACTATTATATTTAATATAGTTATTTTATTTTTTTTTTTTAGTTTTTATGATTATTGAATATTTAATTACAAAATAAAGGTCGAGGATATTGCAAAATATTGAACCATGACACATACTTTCAGAAAATATTGGTTGTGTATGATTATATGTTATTTTTAAAATTTGATATTTTATGTTAATTCTTAAATATTATTATGGTTTTGAAATATGAAATAAATATCAGTAAATATACTTGGAAATATGATAATTTGTATAATTATTATGAAGTTTTTTTCATTTCAATATATCACAACTATTATGATTTATAGTAGGAAATTCTTGATAAAATATTATTAATTATTTATTTTATAGTGTACATATAAGTAAAATACATATGAAATAACTGCTTAGAAGTAATGATAAATAATAAATATAAAAAAAGGAGAAAGTATATAACTACTCTCTTGTACAATAGTAGGATTTTTGAGTAGAAAAATGTGATACGTATCAATATACTCCAGTTTCATTCTTGAAAATCGTATATGTGTTGTGTGTATCTCGTAAATAAGTAAATCACTGTAATGTATGTGCTAAATTTTAATTCAACAATAAATCATTGAATATTTACGATAAACGGTTCTGAGCAGAGACGGTCTAGATTATCCTATATTACTAAGTATATTTTATGATATATTTATATTGCTATTAAAGTAGGTAATTTATTTAACCAGTAAAAATATGGTAGGATAAAAATTGTAATAACAACTAAGTAGAACCTTTTATTAAATGTTCAATCTTTTAAATAGATAATTTTTAATGATATTTAAAAAAAAAACTTGAAAATTCAATTTTTTTTATAAACAGCTTAAAGATAGTCAAAATAGAAAATTTGGATTATAATTAAATAAGAAAATCAATTTTTTTAATAAATAGTGTATAAATTTTAATAATTTTTTTTTTTATTATTATTTTGAAAAGTATTCGGCATTTTTAATTTCGATTTTTTAAAGTACTAATAAGATTTACTTTCTTAATAGAAAAGATATTATAGTTAAAAAAAGCGTTTTTCAATTATAAATCATATACACAACTCGCCTAAACACATACACACACATCATTGTAAAATCTATATATTCATGGTCTTGCTCAGAATGTAATATAAGTAAATACAAATTTGTAATGAATAAAATTTAATATTTAAATGTTTAATTAATTTTTATATTAGTTTGAAGTGTACATTGTTCATTGAGTATTTATAATTAACATTTAAAAATGTTTTGACATTTATTAAGGTAAATCTAACTTTGACCTAATTATGCACTAACTTATATGTTATTATATTTTAAAAAACTTTCATAATTTATTGATGGCAGATGAAATATAAAAAAATTGATCATGCTGTTTCTTTGTAAAAAAAAAAAATAGAAGAAAATTGAAGTGCAAAATAAATGACAAATGCGTATAACTTTTTTCTGACAAGAAATAGGTAATAAAGAAAAATTTAAACAAATAATAAATACAATGCGAGAAGAAAAGTTTGACAATATTTATATAATCACGCATAACTTTTGACTTATGTATGTATAGGTTGATATTTTTAATATTGGTACCTACAGTTAGATTAAAATAGAACAAATTCACATACAATTAGTGAATTTGCTCTTCAAATAGAATGACCAAAAAATTAATGAGAATAAATTACTATTTATTAATTATTATGAAAATGGATGGCGTAATTCGATGAAATATTTAGTTTTGCTTATGAAATAAAATACAATTATAAACAAAAAACACGAATTAAATTATAATTATATTTTAATTAATATTAAAAATAAATCTAAATAAAAAAAAATTATGTTTAAGTACATTGCGTTATACAGTACAGTGTTATATTACGCAAATAAAGACTAATAAAATATGCATAGTTTATATAAATTTTAAATATGAATATTAAATATTAAATTAAAACATGATAAAAATTGTTTATAAATGGTAATAATTATTAACATCGAAGTGTAGCTCATAATAGTAGCTATATCTCAGAATAATATATACCTGAATATAAACAGTAATTAAACAGTGATGAAGTGCTGTGCTCGTAGTTAGTCCTATTATAAAAATTAAATACATATGACTTGAGACATAAATGATGCGTTGTATGGAATTTTTTACCAATTAATAAAAAAATATACAATTGATGATTTATATTACCTAAATTTCATAAATTTGGGACGATTTATATATTTTATTGCCCAATATTTAATTTGGAGTGGGACTCAAAAATATGAAGTACATATTCTTAGCAAAAATATCGAAATAAAAATAAAAGTCTTGATTTTTATGTTCTGTAATACTAACACGATATCATTCTTGTAACCCTCTGGGAATATTCTGGAGTACCAAACTTAAGCTGGATATAGGATTTACTCTTACAAGGAACATTTACAAATCGATGTATTAATATCATTTTTGAAATATAATATCTTCATAAAACCACGTATGATTGGTAATTATTTGTAAACGATACATTATTATGTACCTACTTGTATTGTGTATCCACTAATCACTATCAGTTAGTACCATGCAAAAAATATAAATACTTTAAAGCTATGCTTTAAGTTATTTTTTCAAATTTAATTTAATCTCTTTGACCACCCTTAAGACGAATTTTATGAGTTTGTGATAAATAGTATCCTCTTACACGTATACTCGTTGAAAGAACGTGAACGATATATTTTTGTTTATACAACTGCTTTCATATATCTTTTATTTTTTCTTATTTTAAATTAGTGCTATGGTTTGAAATGTATGCTCGTAGAAAAAAAGCGTTTAGGGTAGTCTCTCTACAATATGTTTCATCTACAAAACACTATATCATCCTTCTCATTTTTACGGTCTAAATGGATAAAAATATGTGCTATTCCTTAACCTATTTATTATGACTTACTATGATGTAATATATAATATTTATACTTTAAATTTTAATAAATAATATGATAAATATTTTCAATACAACCGTATTTGGGCGTGGAAAAACAATGCAATTAAAAAATATTTTGTGACATTTATTTCTTTGTACATTAACATCAATCATCACAACCATAAATGGACGTAAAATACTTCAATCTGAAGAAAGATTACGTAGAATAGATTATGTGCGTAGTATATACATATTATATAGTATGTAAATACAAAAAACCTGTTTCACGTTTCACATATGAAATATACAACAGCCTATATATGTACGAAATAAATTGTACATATAATAAAATACTTACACTTCCAAACTTAATAACATATTAGTCGTGTATGATACACGAACCTTACACAACCAATACACACAAAGAAAATATCATACACAACTAAAGCGCATACAAAACATGACTTATTTATGGTGCTCAATACTTCAACAACGACACCACAAGGAAGCATGATCTTATAAAAACATCATATGAAAAACACTATTTTTATACAAGTTATGCAAAATAAATTACGGTATTCGCGACAAGCTTTATGACAAGTCGTGAGGTAAATTTTCGTGAGTGCACAAATCTCGCGACAGGTACACGTGAACATACGAATGATTCAAGCGCTGTACAAGAAAAAAAATATAGTTGAGGATAAGTGAGGGATAATATTTTTATAACACTATATAAAAACTAGGCAAAAGCAACGATACAGATCACTCGTAATCGGACAGCTCATTCTTAGACAGACAGCTGCTTACACCCTATTAGATGTCTATCTTAATCGGACACGGGTCCAACACACCATCATTAACATCTAACAGCCATTTTTTTTTCAACGTAGTGTATTCTACTCCATTGTTGCGTTAATTCAAACACTGGGTAAGGGCTTATATTGATATTTTTATTCTATTCACTAAGTTTTAAAATTTATTTTATCTATTACACTGCCTAAATAGTTACAAATGTTACAATTACATACCAACATTTATCTATATACGAAATACCCGAGTACTATATTTACGAGTATCTCACACATAATTAATCTACAACTCATATACGTGTAATATTGAAAACTCGAAGCACAGTTAACGGTTAGATTATCTAGTCAAGGATAATATCTTTAAATATGTGACACTTTTAGCCGGCTTCTTAAGGATTTCGATATTGAATTACATTGGTTTAGAGTCACTTTTCACATCAAAATGATGATATCACTAGCTTCTTTATCCATTAAATCATATTATTGAATATATTACAGAAGCATAAATCGTTTTGAAAGCATTAGTAATTCCTCTTCACTTAAATCACAAAAAGATTTTGAAAAAGCACGATTGGTGCTTAAAAATATCAAAAATACTTATTATTGTCTTAAATTTGGTTATATAATTACAAAATGAGCTAAAAATTTAGCAAATAGAAAGTTATATATAATTTTTCTACTACAGAGACAGTTTGCGAATTCCATAAAGACGATATAACTGAAACTAATGATAAAGAAATCAATAATTACACAATGGATGTTTAACTAACAATAGAAGTGACTTCTTTGGTGATTATTAGAGGAAATATAATATACCAACCACAGGTAAAGAATATTAAGTTTGGCAAGGATAAATCTCGAAATGTTCATTTGATATTAATTTTATGTCAAATTCTTAACAAAATATTTTTATATTTCAAAAACGAATTATGCATTATATTTTAAATATAATATATTATTATGTTTGTGGCGTTGAATGAAAAATAGTAAAAATAATAATATATATTTTAGTTTTTAGAAAATTGTTTAAAAACGTTAAAAAATCACGAGAAAATATTAAATAAAAGATTATTTTGATGTCAAAATGTCATTTCTATCATCATTGATGTTAATTAGGTAAATTTAACTTGTAAAAAATGGCATTTTTCATAGAATAATGTGTTAGATACAAGATTCGTGGATTGCAATTTAATTTTGTCAGTCATATCATACATATTTAATTTATGGTTTTTTTTTTTTTACCATTTCAATATTATAATATTTAGATATACTAACAGTTTCTGGTATAATTTTAACAATAGTTTCAAATCGAAAATTATTTTTAGATAATTTTATTTTTAAATTTTAATAAATATTTAACAAGCTTTTGTAATTATTTTAAAAAGAGAGAATGAAAAAAAACCGTTTAATTAATTTTATAACTATAAAATATATTAATTTTTTTTTGTACTGTATTTTTTTTTGTTTTTAAGTAAATTAGGATTAGTTCTTATTAAAATAACTAATTTAACACTTTTTACGCTAAATAGATACTGTTCAGTGCACACAGTTAAAACCTATTATTTCAATTAATATTTCATAAATTATTCACACGTACTTGATTTAAATTTAATTAAACAATTTAATTTTCGGTGAAATATCACATTTTCTTTTAAATTTGTAATACATAATACAATTTTAGTTAACTAAATGTAAAATGTAACTATTTATTTTAGAACAAATTCCTAAATTACTAAAGAAATTAGAATTTCAATTGATATATATTTTTTTAAAACCTTATTGCAACTTGAGCTACTTTTCAAAATTCCTCTCAAGAATATTTATAGCCATAATTAGTTTGTGATTAAATTTTATTGCTGACTTATATTTTCTAATTACGGGTCTGATAAGGATGTTTTCTTTTAAAACATCATTCAAATTCAATGAAATAATTTAGTAAATTTTAGACTATATTGAAATTATTACTTAGTGCCCTTACATTTCGATGAAATGAAAAATTTGAACGTCATTGAAAATTTATAAGTTATTTCGGAACATATTTTTGCGCAATGTTATAAATATAAATCTAGCTTAAATATTCTAGTCATATAATTTAACTGTGAATCAAAATTTATTGGTGAATTTTGTACATACTCTTAATACGAACTTCTAAATAATGTATACATTTAAAATATAATGTAAATTTTAAATAGGTATTTAATATTTAGCCTTCCTCTTAACGAATATTTGACCATATGTGATCGAAAAACCACAATAAACATTATTCAGATTTCAGTTTTTCACTGTATTATATTTCATGTTTGAATTTACTTTTTTACGAAGAAAAGTCGACTAAAATTGTATTATGTTTTTGTAGACTACACATTTTACGATTTATCACGATCCAGTGAATATTCAAAGGTATTTTCTATTTATATTCAAGAACAGTATAGAATTCGTATAAACTATATGTGACTGAAAAGCTTATATTAGTTAGACTGTCACAGAATAGCATTTCGACAAGCCTGATATATTTATGTATATATATTATGCAAGAAACAGGTACACACTTTATGACACGAGTGTCTCACTTTTTTTAATTATATATATATACATATAAAATATGTTATCAAAAATATATTATCACACATACACGAAATTATCTACTTATGTATATTAGTCTATATTTATAACACACAATGTTACAATCGAAATTATATTCAATTACATAAGTACGTGAAACATATTTTTATAGCTTCATTTTATTTTTTTTTAAAGAAAAATTTTCACCATGTCTAATACGAATGAGACATATTACATACAAATTTGTGTTTAATTAAAATATGATGTATTTTTTTTTAAAGCTTTTAGTCATTACGTACGCGTATTTAAGAACTTTTAACCTATTATAAATTACTTACATTTGAGTCATTTAACTATGTATTACTTAACCTTAGTAATTAAATAAACTTTATTACGTCAATTTTCGATTTTTCCGATTAATTTACAAAAATTGTATCTATTATTCCTTAACATAAGAGTCAGTACTTATCTATTATAACCTCAAATATATTCAAGTTATGACTTAATTGTCTGCTGTTGATTTCTCCAAAGTTATTATTATTTTTAACAGTTCTTATAATTTATGATGAGCTTTTCTCAATTGATCATACATTGTGTTATTGTATCATAATTTTATTAATATAAGTTTCGTGTTAGGTGGATAGTATTTAAACCATCGTCTACTAAAAACACATCAATGACAGTGACACAGAGGGCACATATACAGCACTGGACAATAAACTTGTCACAGAAAATTACGATAATCCTTATGTTTGCGAGGGTAAGAAATGTCAATCGTTACAATAGCATCCAAAAAGGATGAAACAGTATGTTTAACAAATTATAATAAAAACAAAAACTACATCGGTTAAGTGGACGGAAAAGGGGTAGCGCTAAGCGAGTGATCTCATGGTAATTTAACACCGAAAAATTACAGTAAATGATAACAAAATTAATAACCTACTTATCATCAACGTTTTTGCTGATTTTATTGTCTTAAAATTATGGTTATACTTATAAATAAAATCTATGATTTAAAATAAAGAACACAATGCAGCATTAATGTAGCGCTGAATTTTACGGTCGATCGTCTATTCAAGCTTCTTATTTTGTTCATATTTTTTTGATAAAATAATAAATTAATATGATAAAAAATAAATATATATTTTTATATTTTTATTATTATTGGTGATTGCATGTAATTTTATTATATATAACTAATCTCGTTAATATAAAATAGTCTAATGAAACTAATACAATTAATTACATATTTTGGTTAACTACTAGAATCTTATGAAATAATATTTAAATGCGATCTTTGCCAGTTTCATTATAATACATTACATTTGGGATTAAAATCTATAGCCCTAATCATAAATATGCCAATACTGTGCTGGGATTTTCTTTAATGTAGCTCAATTAATCGATAAAGGTGAGACGGGAGTATGCTTTATAAATTAAAAAAAAAAAACCGTCATGCTACTTCAATCAAGTATTGATTCCTTAATAATTATTTTAGAAATAGAATATTTCTAGTTTAACGAGTTAACGACGTTGACATAATCTCATCATATTGCATAATAAATTGAAGAAAAGGTGATATTTTTCAAACAAATCATGCGATATTAGCCACGTTTGTTGATAATATACTATCAGATAAAGATATAAATTTAAATGTAAAATATTAAAAATATCACGTAAACATTACAGCAAATTAGTGCAAAAACTAGATGATACAAATTAACAAAAACAAGCCAACTCTTGTCACCCTTTCCTCTTACTGAGCCAAACGCCTTTTAATACGATTTTAAAATCTAACCTTTTCAGTTTTTAATAAAAATAAAATACAGCTGTGTTTTAAATGTCTAACCTGAAGCCAACACCTTTCCATTTCTTTTTAAAATCATTTTTAAACCATTATTGTGACCCTCTGATTATATAGAATACACTCTTGGTTGCTGACTAAGCCTTTAAGCAAAATGTAACTACGTTTTTTTTTATTGGTGCACCTTGGTTTATGAATTTATGATTAATTAAATTCTTCATTAATATTTAAATGTAACTACAATTTAACTCTTAAGATTTCATTTTCAAAAAACTTAATGCAAACTCTAATACTCTAATTTTATTAGTTCATGTGTTCTAACTTTGACTAGGACTTGGGAATTAGTCTTAATAATGACAGTAAAAAAAAAAAAATTAAAAATGTGTTAGGTGGTTATTTTATTACGTGATTTATGTTATGTTCTTAGATCGTCTGTTATCTCAGTGGCTTATTGTGAAAATTTATATACAGATGGTTTTCATTAGTTTTATTAAAAAAAAAAAGAATAAAAAAGTTAATAAATGTAGGTATATAAACTAAATATTTCCATTTATTCATAAATGATATATATATAATATACTTTATATGCATGGAAATATTTGTAAAGGAAATAAAAGCATGTACTAGTAATAACCTTAGAGTAATTTAATTTTGAAGAGTCTGCCAAAATCTGGTTTATTATTTTAAAATGAAGTCGAATTTGATTTGAACATAGTGATATACATATAATATTATTTATTTGTAAAAAAACTAAAATATAGATTCTATGAATATTTTAAATTTTGTCACGCAAGCAAAATTAATTGTCAGTAGACGGTGAATTATCAATTGGGTCCTTTGATTATGAAACAGAAACATATTATATATATATATATATATAACAGCCTATATTTGGAAATATAAAATTGGAGGAATCCATAATGTGCACAGTTTCAAAAGAAAATTAAAAACGAATCCTTAACAAAATTACGAAAACAGATTTTTCTCAAGTGTAAAATGTGTACACAATTATATTATGATTCCTATAATAAAGTTAAATCCATTATACAATTTAGTTGATGAAATATGGTGTTATTAAATAATTTACATTCAAATAAATCAATGTTGGGGTGGATTTTTATCATATTTTAGTGCTCATTCATATTCATTGATGACATTAATTCGATATTGTTACGTTAGATTTTTACGTTCTTTCTGTGTTTTGTATTGAAACAAAATATTATGTAGATAAATTTTTATAAAATTATAATATATTAGTACTTAACAAAGATATATTTGATATACTTTTTAGATGAAAGATTTGTTGGTAAAGTTGGATCTTGTGCGAGGTATTAGTATAAATGATAAATCAAAATACTATCCAATAAATAATAATATATGTAAATTTGTTAATGCTCAAAAAAGTTAAAACTAACAGTAGATACCTTAAAATTTATTATTTAAGAATTAAATTATTCTAATTTTACAAAATAACTTTTGATTTTAAAATTTAATTAGACATAGTATAATATTTAAATATGATACTAAAAATATTTTATAAGTAAATTAGTTGTTCAGATAACATTATAATAACATCACCAATTCATAAAATTATAAACATATTAACACATTCTAAATATACGGTGAAGATGATGTTTGGAATTATTTTTTAATAATATTTAGATTGGAAATATACTATTGTATAGTAAGATAATAATAATTTTTATAGTAAAAAAAAAATAAAAATTAATAAGGTTAAATCAGTAGATTATTTATAGATATTATTCAAACTATACCTTGTACCTATAAATAATTTATTAGTTTTTATTGGAACATATTATGACTTATAGTAAAGTACATAATATAAATAATATCATTAATTTAAGCTGTGCAGCTGTATTAATATACAATAGTAAAACTTAAAATTAAGATTAAGTACATCTTAAAAATAAAATAAAATTGATTTCAATGGTTAGTACTTAGACAGAAACTAAGGTGATTTATCTTATTAATATCTTTTTTAAAATAGAATTCAAGCAAAAAAAAAATAAAAAAAAATATAAATAATAACTTTGAACTAAGCACACAATTTCAACACCACATATGTTATACATATAATGTTTATATTACATTTATATTTTATAAGTAAAATATCATAAATTCCCGAGGTTTTTATATAACTTGATGAACAACTGTTATTTAATTTATGTTTTAATATATTGTATCTAAAAATTGTATAACAGATAAAATATATTTCTAAACTATTCATGCGTATAAAATGTTATTATGCATATAATATACACATAGTAATATCCTGATTATTAAATTACATTGTTTTATTGCAAATGGCGAGTATTTAATGTGCATAACGATATTTGAAAATTTTAGTGCATTCAGCAAATTATTGAGATTTATGTGAAATCCGCACGGATACTTTTACATAATATATTCACCTGTATATATATTTATTAAACAGCACAGTATTTATTAGCCTGTAAGTATACTAAACATTCATTGCATCTCTTTTCTTTTTTTTCTTTTTATAATTTAAACAAAAAAAAAAAAAACGGCACAGTGATTCTATTTCTGGGCGCTTGTCTTGTTTTCCTCGACTCGCAACCGGGATTAGTAGCGCTTTTGGGAATTTCGTTTTTGCTGGGTCATTTTGGTAGGATTATTATTGAGACAATTTTAAATCGATTAATCATCACGTTCTTGAACGATTTTATGTGAAATTCAATGTGTTGTGGTTTTATCGTAAATTTAACCATTTATTATAGTATTAAGAAAAAAAAAATTAAACATCATCATTTTTACACGACCAAAAGCATACATTTTAATGAAGAAACTTGCATTTTTCAATTGATGAGCCATAGCTGTTCGTATATTTTAAGATCACTTATGACTAATTTAACGGCTTGTATTTGAGAAGTTATGTTACTAGCTACATTTTAGTACGAAAATTATAATCATCTATAGCACTAGACTTTTAAAAATGGTAGCTGGTAACAAGCTTATACATTATCATTACATAGATTATTATATAAAATTAAAACAAGTATCAGATAAGTTTGAATGTTTTATGATGTCAATTTTATTTACTTTCTACAATATTTTTCAAATTCTTATCAACTAAACTATCCATAATATCACATATCCTTGATTTTTTTGTATTCTAGGAATCGCGTGACTTAAAAGTATTTATGACACTTCAATATCCATCTCAAACTAATGTTTTTTATATGCTCTTAGTGTTATAAAGTATTATAAATTCAAAAAATTTTTGCGGAATTTTATTGACAACCCATATCTTACCTATACATTATCTATAGGTATATAGATTCAATACTTGACTAGCTCCGAGAACTAATACAGTATTTCAGTATTTGGCTGTAAAGCGTTGATAAATTACATTAACAATTTTGTTTTCTTCTATACACAAATGTCAAAATAATTATAATATGATGAGTTTGCATATTTATTCTCCAATCATTAAAACATTCATACTATTCAAATTATATGATAATATTATAATGTATGTTATCGAGTTAAATAACGTTACTTGACACTTAAAAACTAAAATGATTTTGTTTTTAACACATTGAAATTACAGCAATATTACAGCCATTATTTTTATTTGTAAAGCTCAAGAATGAAAATTATTAATTTCTTTAACTCTCTAATTTAGTTAATATAGAAAAATGTGAAGTAAGCTCAAAGTAAAAAGTTACTTTTCCTTATTTTAGACTTGTTAAGGTTACAAGTTAAGCAGAAAAATAATAGCTTTACTCAGTAAAAAATGAGTTAATTTTTTAAACATTTATAATCAGTCATACGTTATTTTGAAAAGTACAAAAACAAAAATATATAGTAAAAATAAATATACGCGAGTATAATAAGGTGATTAATAGAAAAAAAAAAAGAAGGGAGGCCATTAAAATATTATACAACATACTAATAGAAGTTGTTAATTACAATAAGGTTTATTTTTGGTAATTTAATTTTTAAGACATCATGATCCTAACGTATTTTTTAAACTCTAAACTAAGTTATTTAATAGTGTTGATTAAACATTATTATATCTGAGCGAAACTGTAGTTTTTAATGGAAATATATACAGAGTGATTCATCCTCATTTTTTCCTTTAACAATGAACTTATTCAAATTCGTATTACTAAAGAGATGATTTTTGGCTATACAATCTTCTGTTTTTCTAATTATAATCCTCATTTTTACTGTAAATTATTAAGAAGATATTATTTTTTAAATTTTAATATAATCAAATTCAAATTCAAATTAGTAATTTTTTTTTGTTTTTTTTTTTTTTTTTTTTAATGTTTAACTAAGAATAATAGTCCTTAAAAATGGTATTACAAAAAAATAAAATTCATAAAATATTGAATTCAAAATTTAAAATGTTTGAAAACAATATCTGCTAAATAATTTTCAGTTTTAATGAGGGTTTTTATTTGAGAAATAAAAGTTTATTTCTCCATTATTACGCTTTGTAATACACTATATAAGGAGAAATTTTAACCTAGTGTGACAAAAAAAAAAAAAATAATAATAATTAATTGATTAATAACTGTATATTAAAAATTAGAACTCTTTGAGTTTGAAGTTATTTTTGTTCAAAAAGTAATTCTTTATGACTAAAATATTTAATTCATTAATAACAATAGTCTTGGTTAAGTATATGGACATATTAATAATACTCAATTTCACCAGTTTAACTTTAAAGTTTTAGTCGCTTAATCGCTCAGTGACTTCCTCCATTATAATACCTACATTTTATTGCAAAAAGTATTTTGGTTATACAGTTTTGGAAGCGTCAAACTTTTAAAATTATATGTAGGAGCTAATATAAATATTATATTCAATTTCATATTATATAACTGCATCTAAGATATGATTTATAATTAGTGCATGTTCCACGAAACCAATTAAAATGTACTATTGTTAAGTAAACAATATATTTTAGATCTTTAAAAGTACATGATAATAATATTTATTTATTCGCCCAGCGTTTCCTGGCAATTTTAATGCACTTTGAGTAGGTATTGTTCTGGTTTTTGTGGTTCATTTGAATAAGTTATAACTCATTGCCTTTTGTTTATATTATTCAATATTTGGGTTATATTGTTAATTCCGATTTCGTTTCGAAAATAAACGTTGTAGGTAAATATTTTATAGTTAATCTCAAAAATTCGTTTTTAATGATTTTTCAAATGACAATAAAACAAAATAAATATGATCATAACATTTTATATTTATATGAAAATGATCGAATCCGATGGTTTGTCAACATATGAATTAACACCTGTTCAACCTATATAAAACCGAATCACTCAGTTTAAACGAGGAAAGTTTTCGAGTGCGTGTGTGTCTGTGCACATTTCACGTATTTAGGTGGCAAGGAAATATTAGCTGAACACGAACAAGCCATTAAAATAAATATTAATAAAAAAAAAAAAATAATAATAAATAAATAATGGATTTTTTGGTTAGATTTTTTTTTTTTTTTTTATTTCTACCATGATAATATTATATTATACAGTCAGGTATTATATTATACAAATATATATATTTATATTATAAGTGTTTAAAGTTTTTTTTTTTTTAAAAAAAAAAATTTTCCTTTCATGTATAGGTACTTTCACTTGTTATTTTAGACTACTACCTAAGTTGGCAATGCACAGCTAGAGCAGATATTTTGAATAACATTATGTGCATATTATATTTAATAGAGTTTATATATACTTTACTACTGTTAAGGCTACACATGAGGTGCCTAACCACCCGCAGTGACAAAAAGTCCTTTTTGAATATAGTATTAATAAAACGAGTGAATGTAGAAGCGTCACCTGGTGCGGAGGAAGAAGACGCCCTTGGGTTGTAAGAACTCGAGATAGGTGTACTAAATGAGATTTCCCGTTGGTCTCCTTTTGTGTTCAACCAGCCATTTTAAAAGGCAGATTTGGATTTAATTAATTATATGGCAGAACCCATATTGCCTTGACTGTTGTCGGTACTCTTATGAGTATTCTTCGGAACATATTATATGATATCTATCTTCTATTTTATCTGTACTTAGTTTTATACTATTGTTGTCGTCCATAGAATTCGCATTGATTATAGTAATGATATCTAATAATACATTTAAATATGTGTCGAACTAAAATATAATGTGTTTACGAGTTAAATTTTATTTTTCGAGAGTGAAGGATTTAATAAAGTTATTTTTTTGAAAAATTAACCCGGGTAGAAATTAAATCTTATATACTTTCAACAATAGTCTGTAGAACTAAATACAATAAATATAAAATATATAAATAAATAAATATACAATACGATAAGTATCTTATGACAAATTGGAAAACATGTATCATATCAGCGGAATATTAAATTTTATTATTAGCTATCACTATTAATTTAATTTAAAATATAATCATGGCTTATTAAAATACACATGATCGTTTTTTATACGTGTTTAATTACTCTATAGTTTAGAATTTCAGTAATTAATCATTAATTTATTTTTAATTAAGCAGATAACACATTATATTTATAATTATTAGGTATACATAAAACAAATCATAATATCATTTAAGCTAACAAAGTTATTTCAGAAACAAAGCCTTTGATGTATTATTCATAAAAATGTCTAATTGATTAACGGCATTTTAATGTATTCTATTGGAGAATTACTTGTTATCATAGAAAATTGAATTTCAATCGGATTAAATATAATGTAATATAAAGTTATAGAATACAAATTGTATCTCGTAATATTTAATTAATATGTGTAAAATCAAAAATGTTTCGGAAAAATAAAAAAATACCTATATGTAATTTATATGGTAATTATATAATTACAATGTAAAACAATGTGAGATAAATCATTTTAATATGTGATATTTTTATGTTAAGTTATACGTAATCTATGTCAAAAAAAAAAAATCATATATTTTAGAAACTTATTTTTTTTATTTTTTTTTTTTTACATGTATATGTATAGATAAATGGCAATAAAGTACTATATGTCTTATTTTAACGCAAAAAGATCATTAATTATTAATTTAAGACAGTTAAAATTTAAATGCTTTGTATACAGTACTTTAAAAAACTGTAGCAAAAATAAAATATTTTCAGATCCATAATATTTATTTTTTATGATATTGTTATTAACTGTATATTATAAATTTAATAATTAAAATAGTAAAACACGAAGGTAAATATAATAGTTATGTATACTTTTTATTATGCTGTTTTATTTTATTCACGTAAAAAACCTTGAAGTTTTAAATATTTTTGGCTTTTATGATTAAAATACTGATTAACAGTGTGATATATGTAATATTAAAAAAAATATTTTTTTTTTTTTTAAATGAAATAAGTTCAATTTAAATTGAACGGTTTCCATTTATTCAAAAATAAGTTTCACTAATACACAATTAATTTTTGCCAAAAAAAAATATCAAAATGCGAATCTTACTCGTAGGTTAAATATTAGTATTGCGTTGTTAATATATAATTCTGCACATTTTTTTTTTTTATCCAATTAATCAATAATATGTAAATATTAAACTGTTAAGTACATTAGAATTCTGGACTTTTTTTGCTATAAGTTTAACAATAAATATATGTATCTGTAAAAGACAATAATAGAGAAAATAAAGCTTATAATTCAATTCATTGAATATTTAATATAATAAATTCTATAGAAATTATATTTCAAATATTACAATTTCATTTATGAAACCATAATATTTCTATATCAAAAACCAAGATTTCTATGAAATGAAATGAAACTTCAATTTAGTATATGTCAAAATAATAATATATGATTATCGATTACATTGCTTTCCTTTACAATTAATTTACAACAGCATTTGATCAAATTTAAATAGTGGGTATTTGTGAATTCAATATAAAATAAATTTAATACCTATTATTTATTTAGTATTCATATTAATATATTATATTTTACTAATATATGGTCATTTCATTGAAAAATAACTAAAATATATATGGCATTGCGTGTTCCTACTATAGGTATTGTTATACCTATTTGAATGGACTTCTAAAACAATTAAATACAGCTCTAGCTTTTAAAAAAAAATCAAGCAATTACCTATAGTATAAAATAAATGAAAAATTAATTTTAAAAAATATTTGGTTTGACGATAACAATACAAATCAGTATACAAGTATTATAATATTGCAAAAAAACAAATGTTTGTTTCTGTGACCATAATATATTCATAAAATATGGAAACACTTTCTGGTGCTCACAAAATGTATAATGATTATGGTTTGTAAAAAAAAAAAACTTTGAGATGAATAATGAAGCAATAAAGTGTTCAAAAAATGTATTGAAAATGGTGATAAAATGTATATATTATGATTGTGTTTTCTAGATGGTTTAAATATTTTTTTAATCATTGTGATGGATAACAATATAATCGTTATTATGTAATGTATAACGTTGACTAATGATGTATTATTTGAAATAAATCAAAAAACTTTAGGAATTAGCTGGAATACATTTTATTAGATTATCGCTAACATATATAATGTACACAATGTACCTACACATTTTGCTGTAAAAATAATTACTCATAATATTAATTCACTAATAAATACAACTACCAAGAAGGTAGTTTAAAGTAGTTATTTCAATTTTTTTCTAAAGTTTTCCAGAAAAGCCAAATGCGATAAAAACTATAAAAAAAAAAAAAATCGTTGTACTAGTTATTTTAACCAAGACTCGATCATAACTATTTTTCGAAAACTGGTTTATTATTGAATTGTATTTGATTTAGCCAAATTAAACAAATTATTAATTTAGTAAGATCATTGACTTTTAAATTTGAAATCGCAACACGCACACATAAAATATATATTATTATATATATTTAGCTTAAATAGTTTTTAATGAATATTTTATTTTAGATTTTCGAAAGAGTAATAGACCACAATTTTTAAAATTCACGAATCTTTTACCTACTAGCTAGTTTATGTTTTGAAAACGAGTTTTAATATCTATATTGTATAACTAGTAAAATTTAATATGAGAATATGGGATAATTTACAAGCACACTTGATTCATTATATCTTAATAAAAGATTAAAATCTTTAATAACTTATTCTCGCTGTAAATATCTACTTGTAATCATTGAATTCCTATAAATACTAAAAAATTATGTAATAAATAAAATTTTTGAATCAAAATATATGTAAATTTGCAATAGTTTATCGCATGGTACATTTATTACGAAAAAAAAAAAAAACAACCTAACATCGCTATCGAGCTCAAGTTGAGTGAAGCGACACGAGTGACCAATATATTTTATCCTTATTTATTGCATTACATTTTTTCTTCCATCATTTGACAAATATTACGCATACGTGAGATAAGAATATTATCTAAGGTCCCATGTAAGATTATCATTACATTTAAATTTTAAAGAAAGTTATAAGCTTTTTAAAATACACAGACCATTTACAATTTTAAAATGCTCATGAACCAAAAAAACAATGAATATAATTAGATAATATTATATATTATATTTCTTTACCTTTAAATTTTATCATTTATTAATTAATTCCAAAAAATTCCAAATAAAAATGGATTATTTTAAACATAAGATTTGATATTTTATGCGTTTGTAAGACCTAGAAATATGGAATTTATTGATCTAACATTTACTATTAAAATGTAAGCACAATTCAATAAATTGTTAACATTTTAAAAATCATTTATTTTCGTGCCATTTTACTTATCTAACCTACTTGGAGTAAAAAAACTTGTAAAATTAACGTACATTTATTTTTAATCATAAAATTTATGAAACTTAATTTCTAAGTAAGATCGAGACAACACATATTGATACATCGTTTTCTTTCTTTTAACGTTTCAATCGAGTATTTTTAAATAATAATATAACGTATACCAACGGTGAATCATTAGGTAGTTTATACATAATGGTTTTAATAATAATTGTAACAGCAGATTGAATAGGTAGATTTAAATAATTTATAATAATATTTTACTTATTATTATAGTTATTCAAATTTATGTTACACCCCCATGAGTTCTTGTTCTTAACGATTATTATCTTACGGGGGTTCGATTTATGACGTGCGTCACCTCCAATTTCGACCTTATACTTACAATTTAATATTTTATACATTTTAATTCATGACGATGGTTCTTCCATAATGATAACCACATTTCGTAACAACTGTGGGGATGTGCGTGCGTGGTGGCAGCTGTGGCGCGTAGACACTGCAGCTCATGTAGTTTTTATGGGGTGATGTGAGACGTATAAATTATGTACGGTTTCAGGGTTTCCGCAAATCTGACGGAAAAGTAATTTGTAAATATGATTTGCGAGCAGTTTTTGAAGCGGAGAACGTCCTCCTAGACCACGGAGTACCTATACATATTCGCTGCGTATTTTCTATTGCGTTATGCATTTCACTGTTAATTTAATACCCAAGAATTGAGAAGCGGTAATAGACTATGGGTACGCGAGTATGTAAACATTCATATTTGTTCTTCCTCTTTACACACGTCGTTTGAATAATTTATTTAGACATTTTCATACGAGGTTACTACCCGATCCGCTACCACGGTGGAAAAAGTCATATTCCGTGACTTGAACTGCATTCGTTATTGTGGTGACTCATGGTTTGTTCACCGCCACCACAAACATCGCTTGCTGAATGATAAAATATAAGACCTTTACTCTAAACGCATTAATAAAGGCTACTTAAACGTAATTGTATTCTATATTATATTAAATTTTCTAAATATATATATTTTTTTATCAATTGTTTTATTGTTGAGTTTGGTGATTTAATTTTTAATCATATCCATCTTAATATAATATTTTAAAAGAAATCTAATCAAATAATACACAAAAATGTAATTTTAATTTTTTTACAGAAGTAAAAGTCAAAGTATATTTTTAAATTATATCAAAAAATACGGAAAATTATGCACTATCATAAATATTTTATAGTAAATTTAGTATTTTCTTGCAATTTCATTATACTTGAGTACCACTAAAATAAAATCCTTGAATAATTTAATTATAAATACTTAATAAGTAACATTTGAACCAAATTTAACTCACTTAATATAAGTTGACTTCTATAAAAACACATTGATTAAAAACCAATAGGTAGCTTTCTTTCTTTGGTAAATAAACAATTATTGTTCATCGTAGGTACTACCAATATTTATCATGAAAAAAGTTAAAATGAAACCAATACATGATATGTAATCAATCAATTTAATCAATGGATTCAAATTGTTTTTCAAAAATATAAAATAATTTTAATTAACTACCAACAAAGTTAAATTTAATGCGTTTAACTCTTGAAACAAATTAAAATACATTTTGTCCTGTTTCGTGTTATATATGAAACAAATTATATGATTGTAAACAGCTCACTAATACTTCTTAAGTGGGTGACAAAATAATTTTGTTTGTCAACTAAAACACATTTATGATTTACATATATATCTATTTTTAGCAACTATCCACTAAGTAAAATATAAAATAACGGGGCAATCGATAAAATAAAATAAAATATTGATTTTGATATTTCGATTTTCGTCACATGAAATTTAGTTTAAACGGAGAGGAGTTAGCTATTGAATATCATCTAAAAAAAGTTACATTCATAAATTATTAACGACTTTTATCGATGTGAATGTATGTGAAGTTATAGAATATGAATGCAATATAATCGTATACCAACGATTATTATATTATATAATATTAATACTATAATATTTTTGCACATTATCGTCGAACAAACATGAAAAATAAACGAAATAATTTACCAAATTTGACATAATGTCATTTTCTTGTCGATGTTATCGTAATGGCTGATGATAATTATACAACATGGATATAGTAGTTGGATGATCCTTAAAGAACTGTTGGATGTTCAAAATTATACTTTTAAAAACTACTATAGGATATTTTTCACTTAAAATATGACCCTAAATGGAGTTTGATAAAATATATATATATACGAGTATATATATATATTAATACTAGCAAAAAATATACTATCTTCACGTTATAATATAGTAATATTATTTTTGTTTTCCAATACATTAAAATCTCACATAAAAGTATATCTAGGTACACAATAAATTTGTTGAGTTATTATGTTACAATAACCTGCAACAGTGGCTGATGTGGTGCAATACAACGAAAAAAATACCTTTTATCTATATATCACATATTATGTTTTTCTAGAAAAAACATTATATTTTTTACAATATCAAACTCCAATAATATGGATAAACCGGTATACCGCCGACATAGTTACCGACCCGGAATACAAACGTTTTGGCATAATAAAATACTAGTTCACGATATTATGTTACGCAACATTTATCGTGGTTTTATCATTTTAATCGGTCGCATCAGATGTTAAAGTAATAATAAACATGAACTTTGTGGAGTTTGCTAGGAGTTTCTTACTTCCGGTTAGTGGTTAAAAAAGTAATAACAAAACATTGTATTTTTGTATACACCAGATAGTCCCCTCTGTCGACATGAACGAACACATTATTTAGCGTACTACTTTTATACATAGATACACGTCATAGATTTATAATAACGTGTTAGTATTGTAAGTGCACACTGCACAGTTAAATTTATGCAATAAACAAGCTGTCCCCGAGCACTTTTTTTGCCCGTAAAAATTGCATTAAATACTGATTGAATTTGATTGTATAGTATGTATGACGTGAGTGGATAGACAATATTATGGATTCAAATTGGTTTTAATCAGTCATATTGTATCTATGGCAGCTTTGCTGTATCGTAATCGTACTCGTTTTAGAAATCGAATGTCGCTTTCTTGAGATCGATTCTCTTAGTCAGCCAACTCTACTGTAAGCGTTCAGCTTCTTGCCATGTGTCTCGTTCTTCGGATGTTTTAGTAGTTCTTGAAGAATTGAGGCTCTGACCTAGATAATTTTCCAGTTCGTGTCTTAATCTTTAGATGTTTCATTTGATATATTATTATCTGATAATCATAGTTGTCATGCATGTCTGGTCGATTAACCAAAAAGATTTTCCAATATTTGATTTTTTTTTTTTTTTTTGGTGGTGGTGTTTTAAATAATTTCCACTGTTCAATGTTTTTTGACAAATGAGGTGTCAAAGTATAATGCACCGTGGTTGGGAGCAGTGCCGGATCTAACATTTTTTTAACTCGGGGCAAAATATGAAAATGGCGCCCTTTTATATCAATAACCTTTTTTTTTTTTACTTATTACATAATTAGAAATTTGCGCCCCTTTATGCTTAGTATCCGAGGCACGTGCCTCAGATTGCCCCCCCTCCCCCTAGATCTGGTACTGGTTGGGAGCCCTCTTTTTACGATATTAGTTATCCATAGAAAGTTTCCTATTCATCATGGAAAAATTTTTCGTAACTAGAAGGTTAGAAATCTGTGTATGAGATTATTTTTATCAGCAATATGACACATTTGATTTATAAATCTATATAATAATTATTATACTTAAAATAGAAATTTACTGTTTTGGAAGATAGTTGTTCATAAGACGTGCGTCAGTGAGTTTGCTCGTGTTGATGGTCATTGTTGAACTGCCTGCCGTGTGTTATTCGAATATTTTAATAAATTACACGTGTCGAAAAGTGTTTAGCGTGTATATTTTGTATACGTCTATTTTATAGTGTGCGTTTAATATATAGTATATAAATATATATATATATTTAATATCTTATGTTACAATTGTTTGTTTGTGTTTAATACAAATTGCATCTATATTTTGGACTTATTAACTTTACATAATATATTCACTTAGATAGTAAATAATTACGTTTTTTTTTTCTTTTGCTTTACCAAAATAACCCATAAATCAACAAAAACATTGTAGTTTAATAAAGAAAGATAGATTCTTTTATCGCGAAAAATCTTAAACTTTAATAACTTTATATTAAATGAAGATATTGTGATAATTTTTTTTTTTTTTTTAAGATAAGGATAAAGTATCCAAGAAGTAAAAATAATCAATTTTTTTTTTTTGAAATCTATTCAGTAGTTTTTTCGTGATACGCGTACAACGGAAGTTATCTATCATTTTATTTATATCAATATTATCCTTAAACTGGATTATACTCTTAATAGTTTATTTCCATTACTTTATATTTTATCACAAATATTCTTTCTATTCTGTTTGGTTTATTCTTAATATTTCCCAACACTAAATACTGAAAAAAATGTTTATACTGATTAAATTATTGTTATAATTAGAAATTGAATAAATAAATTAAAATTAAAAACAGATGTGATTTTGTAAATTTTAAATTTTAAGTTTTAATATTTTATTGTACATAAAATTCGGCTCTTATATATTTAAGTATTCAACTGAAATTATTTATTGAATACTGTAAGTTTAGATTTAACAAACACTTAATTTCCATATTATCAAAGTATTATCAATAGATTTGGCAATATTTGTTAGTGATAATGTTATTTCGGTAGGTTATTGTTATCCTGTACTGTTCATAATTATGTATCACAGACTATTTCACGTTTAATTTTTATTAAAATAACTAAAAATGTATGATATAAGTACATTTTTTAGGTTTCATTCTTCTATATAGCTGGGTGACTTTGAATTATTTAAATGGTAATAGTGATTTTGGAAAATTTAAGACACAAACAATAAACCTTGAAATAAATATAAATTTCAGCTAAATAATTTGGTAATATTATTTTAAATACAAATATATATCAAAAATTAAATTAAAATAAGTAGGCCATAATAAAAAATAAAATAAAATTGATATAAGTTGATGACGTAAAAAGTTTTAAGATACTTTTCATATAATGTGTATTTAATATATCTGTTTATTCAGCTTTATTTTAAATTGAAAAATAAATTAAACGTCATTAATCTCATAAAACAAGATAAAGATTATAAAGTATAATTAAACAAATATCTTAAGTAGCATTCCCAGCATATTTTATATTATATAAAAATGTATGAAATATTATTTTAGCAAATATAATAACATAGTAGATAGGTAGTCAAATACATGTGTGTAGATAGATATTTGATAAGCTATATTTATTTTGTAACCAATCATTTTACAAAAATATAACAACTTTTTAAAAATTGAAATTGGAAATATGTAAGTAAATGAATTTTAGCCACCGTAACTTTGAACATAATATTTTTATTTAAAATGAAAAGTAATATTCATAATAATATTATATGCACGAATCTCAAGCAAAGTTTATTTTCAAAAAATTCTACTAAACATTTTTAAATTGAATTTCTTGAAATCATCGTTAAGGTAAAATGTAATACTGTTTTATTATTTACACCAATTATGTAAATTATGTAATTTAAATATTACTAACAAAAATAAATACATTCATACTTGCATTAAATATAATATTAGTTTTATCATAAAGTCTTTAGAATAATTTGAAAAAAAAAAAATGTTATCTGAAAAATGATGCTAAAATATAGTCAACTAGAAGAATTAGCAAGAAAATTAGCTACTAAATATAATTACCATGAATTTTTCCACTTTGAAATATATTGTTTAAAAAAAAAAAAAAAATATGATAATTTTAATTTATCTTAAAATATTTCCTCTAATTCAATTTTGAAATGTATTGTAAAAGTAAATAATAATCTAAAATTTAATGGAATATTATTATTAATGATACAGCTATAAATTGTTTTTTTCGTATTTTAAAAATAACCCTTAATATACACTACTTTAAAAATTACTGTTTAAATAAACATATTTTTCATCTGGGACAAACACTTTTCACGTATAACTAATGTAACAATGTCACCAGGGACATATTACATATTTTAAATTTAAATGCATTATAACCAACCGTGAGTCGATTTTTATTTTTATTATTATTATTATTTTTTTTTTTTTAGGTAAATGATATGTAAAAGACTTACAAACAACCAAATACAAATTGTGTTATAGTTGTGTGCTTGGCATTTTTACGAAATGTTTAAATGTTTTCAGTGTCATGTTACATACTTAAAAGCATAAAGTGGAGTAACACATACACAGTATACAACAAGTACGATTTTCTTTCTTATTTCTCCACAGGCCATATTTGATTGTATTATTATTTTGAAGAGTGTAATCCTTTGTACAATTTTGAATTTTTTTTTTCAATTATTTTTAAAACCTTTCGTATTAATAAACTCACAACAGTGGTTCATTGTTATATACATTATATAATTTTAGAAAAAATATTTATTAATTCATCAAATATTTTATAATTTTACATGAACATGATCTTTGATTTAACATATTTAAGTAATTCTAATGTATATCAGTTCACATCAAAAACTACTCTTCAATTTTGTAACATACAAAAACGCAGAATAATACAATTTCTCTAACCATATTATAGTAATCGTATAGGTCATATACTCATATATCGAAAGTGATTTGATTTGTAACGCAATCGTTTTAATGATAAAGCTAATATTTTTACGACAAAAAACTACCGTAAGTAGAAACGATAAAAATCAAATGTTATTTGGAACGCCGACTATTCATTGGTGCAAAAAGCAAATATAAAATTTTGAATCGATTGATTATAATATGAAATGCATTAACAATTAAAATGTAAGTGTAAAATGTGAAATTCAATTATAAAAAATCATAGTAATACAAAAACAATTAAATTTTATGATGTTTAATAAATTTAGTATGACAAAATGTATTCTCTATATTATAATAGTAATGAGTAAAAATTGCAGTAGAAACTAAAATTCATATTATAGTAGCTTAAGTATGACAGAAAATATATTTAATTTAATTTAATTTAAAAGATTACAACAATATTATAACCTGAGCAAAACCTATTTGTGCTAGAAGTTGAAAGTATCTATAGGCATTGAAGAACTAATCATTTGTGAATATAACGGGTGTGAGAGGAATAGTATTTAGAACTATATTCTCCTGTATAAGCTAAAGGCACCTGTTTGTAAAAGAAAATGCATGGCACGAAATTTAAATAAGTTTCAATATTTAAGAAAATGTGCAAATTTTGAAAATCATTGGTATAAAAATAAAGAAAATCAATAACGTTTTAATTTTATGTGGGTCTACTTTTGGCGTCAATGCACTGCACAATAGAACTTTTTTCTCTTTTTTTATAGAATACAAGTTCACCACGGCAAGTTGGGGTATTATACTATACAGGTATATATTTCTTTATGAACATTATCAATAGTAATAAAATGCAAACTTCGAAAAATGTATTCTACTATGGTGTCGTAAAACGTTACCTTTGCTACGCCTTTTCCGTGTATTTTTATATAGAGAGTAAAATTTAATATTCGTAACATTTATAAGAGTACCTAATACCACTTTTTTTTGGAGGGAGGGGGTGTCCGTTAAAGGTGTCCGACGCTTGACGGTATCGCGGCAAAATCATTTCAAAAAGATGTTTATACTTTTTGAACGGATTTCTGTATCCATTCACAATATGTTTTACTCATGAATCGAGTGTTATAATAATACAATATAAATAAGTAAAAATATGGTAATTTGTAGCTACAATCCTCAGGACTCACTCAAAATATACCGGCGATAATATTTTATCGGGTATTATATTATCTTGTACATGGTTTTGAGTGTTCGACAATGTTTGTGATGTCTGCTGATCGATGGGGGAAAGGTAGGTATAATAGTTATAATATACACTGATACACTATACACGAAATGGTAGTTTAATGTACAGAATGGGTCGAATTTTATTGTTTTCTTCGGTCTCGCCCATTTTAATGATAGAAAACCACTAAAGTTTCCTATGCATGAATACATACTATTATACGAGTAGGTAAAATCATGGAAAATTCGATTTATATCATTAAGAACTACTATAAACAATGTAATGGATAAATACTATCAGATATATTATTAGTGTGCTCTAATTAGGTATATTGATCGATTATTAAGTATGACTATTCTAATTTTTTCTCCTTCAATCTTAATTCAATTAAGGATATTTTATTGAATACTTGTGACCAAAAGCCATTTTTTAAGTTTTGTATTTCTTAAAGAGCTGACAGGATGGACAGTCGATTGATGCATGTTTCTAAAAAAAAAGAAAATCTAAGGATACTTATGGAGCTTACAAAGAAAGTAAAACTTATCGCTAGTATTCTACTAGAATAACTGATAACAAACATTTTATTGATTTTTTACAAAATATAATTATTAAGAATGGAATAGTTTAAGAGAAGTATTAAATTAAAGAAAACTGTCAACAAAAACATTGATTATTTTGTTTTTGTTTGTCTGGTTTTTTTTTTTTTTTTTTTTTTAATATTTTAATAACAGTTGTACTATATTAATAATTATAATCATGATAGTTCTTAGGTTTTATAAATTAAGATATTATATTTTGCTATTGAAGGATCACAACCTAATGTACTTTTTAACTGGAGTAAACAAAATAAGAAAATATCCGATAATTTCCGTTGTTTATTTTCTGGTTTTCCGTTGTTTTCCAGAGGGTTTTGTTTTAAATTAGAAAAAAAATACTTTAAAAATAGCTTTTGTGTATATGATTAAAGAAGTAATACACGTTTCGTTACTATACCAAATATTGACGCTTACATATTGCAAAGCACAAAAATAATCTTAAAATAAAAACCATTTCAATTTGAAATGACTTAGCACTTATATGTAAAATATCACCTTATATTTTTCTAATTTACGGAAAATTTGACAGAAAAACGTTAAAAATTGCTCGTATAATATTTTCGTTTGCAATACTTTTCTGATTTTCAGTGTAATATTTTACCTATTTTTAAATTCCAGTGCAGTATTTTCCTGAGTAATAAATTTCAAATTCTTAAATTTATATGTACCTACGTAGTAATAAGTATACTTTCCGTATGTCTATGTTGTAAGAAAATCAGTGTTTTTAGCAAAAAGAATAGGTTTTATTTTATAAAGTTCGTTTGCGAACTAGTCGCTATAAATCGCTATTTTCAAATGGCAAAATATTTTCCAGTCTTATTATAGACCAACGGCAATAATTGGATCTTTTAAGAACTACAATAACCATATACTAATTTAACTGTAATTTATTACTTGTACAAAGAAAGAAAGTAACATTAAAATAATTGTAATATGCGAACTATTTAAGTAGGAACATATTATATTTGTTTAGTAAAGTTGTATATTATTTTACAGTTTCTTACAATTAGGTATATCACAAATCGAATTTATTTATTCTTAAAGCATTTAACTAAAAGCCACTGAATAACTGACAAAAAATAAAATATATAAATACATTTCTTATTTATTTATATAGCCGTGTTATTTTTTCGAGTGATTTCAAGCTGCACAGTACATTGTTTTTCAGACAAACGCTATTATTCGTTTTGCGACTTCTCTTCGTCAGTCTTCAATGAGCCTTAAAAACTGCCAGCCGTTTGGAAAAATAAGGTGTTTACATTCAGCGTAATCCTACTATTTCTACAGACGCAATAATCCGTTTCCCAGCACAAAAGTTTTCCCGAAAAACAAATGTAGTCCCGGAAAACGTAACGATAATTTCCTGTACGCCCCCGGGGAACTCGAGTGCGGCTGTGGACGTCGCGTCATGGCGTATACGCGAGGGAACCTCAACAACGACACGCGTCGTCCGCGCGCGCGTGTGTGTGTGTGTGTGCGCGCGCGCGCGCGTGTGTGCGCAACACTTACCTCTGGACGGCCAGGGCGAGCGTGAGCCAGATGGACGCGGTGTGGAACAGCGTGGGTATGACCTCGTTCATGGCGTACCACGCGTAGCACGACTCGACCGGCGACAGCGGTTTGTAGTGGTTGCCCAGCGTGTACATGTAGAACAGCCACGGGGCCGGGAACAGCAGCGTGAACATGTCGGACAGGGCCATGGACATGAGCACCACGTTGGTGGGCGTGCGCATGTGCCGCTTGGACAGCACGACCACGATCAGCGTGTTGGCCACGATGGTGACCAGCAACAGGAACGGCATGACGAACCCGTACATGGGCCGGGCGTACCGGACGGGCATCTCGGTGGTCACGTTCAGGTAGCCGGCGCTGTCCGTGTCGTTGCCGACGACGCCGCCGCCGTCCGCCGTGCCGTTGAAGTCGAACAGGCCGGACAGGTACGTGGGCACTATTGCCGTGTAGTTTTCCTCGTCCATCGGTCCGCCCGCGCCCCGCGCCAGCGCCTCGCGTTACCACTACTGTCCCGCTTCCGGTTCGCCGCACCACTTCCGCTGCCGATACCGTGACGGCTCCTCTACGACCGGATGCTGGCGGCGGCGGTGGCGGCGGTGGCGGTTGTGGTCGTGGCGGTCGCCGTCATCGTTCGCGGTCTACACGTCGTATATCGCGGGTCCGGTGACCGCGGAGGTATCGCAATACCGTCGGGCGCGAGGAGGTGCTTGGCGGCGAGTGTGCGGGTGACAGCGACGTCGAGTACCGCGGCGGTGTTGGCGCGTCGGCCGCGGCGACGACGGCGTTCGACTTTGCGCGATCTGCTCCGAGGAGTATGGGTCGAAAAACCAACGTCCGGTGTGTTATTGTTGGTCCGTGTTCAAATGCAATTGATTCGGTCGACTAGACCTGAAAAATAAAAACCATGAGCAAATAAATAAACAAAAGTGATGTTATTGCGAAGAGACAACTGCGAATAAATCACGTTTTCGCGTCTGCCCGACATTCGTGCGGTCTCACGTTCGTTAACAGGGTTAGTAATACCTAAGTGATCGTGGACTATGTAGCTCGGGGGGGGGGGGGGGGTCTACCGAATTGTTTTAATTTCTATTAGGAGCTTATAATAGGCCATAGCATCCGGTTTTATGGCCGTCAGTGTCGTTGTTATTACAAGTCGTAATCACCACCACAAGATAGGTACTAATAATATACACCACTACCGTTGAGGATGTGGTCAAACCTTGTTTAATTGTAATTTATTACCTAATATGATAGTATGTATTCGTGTACACGCGTTTTAGAGATTTTTACTATAATCTCTATAATAATTGTGCTAATTGACTCAACGAGTTATTTCTTCCGTAAACGTCATAAACATTTTAATATCTCTGTATCTTTTGCTAACATAAATATGTTTTTATTTATTACTTTACATTAAAATTTCGTTTTGAATAAAATTATATTTTGCCAATAGGTATCTATGACTATTATTATTTTTTTGAAATTTAACTATTAGACTACACGAATATTGTAATGTACGCTGTATATATAAGTCCATTCCCGCTTTTTGAACTACTTATTCTAGATAAGTCTGCAAGCATAAATAATTAATAGTAATTGTTATACTCTAAGAAAACGTTTTTAAATTTTTTGATGCATATACCGTGTAAAAAAAAAAAAAAAAAAAATGTATTTACGAGTTTATACAAAACTAAACTTAAACTAAATAAAAATAATGTTAACTTTACTAACCATGTTAAAACGTTATATTATCGTCGTGTAGAGTAAAATACTATAACATTAAGTACCTAAACAGAATTATAATTAGCGGTGAACATTGATTGATGGTTCCGGTACAATGCATTATGTATCCCCATTTAGTAGATATTTTATGGAATAGTTTTTCACATATAATAATATTTACAATTAATATATTACTATTTTATTTGTATTATATTGTTATTGTATTCGACGTCAGACGCTACTGAAAAATTCATAAAATATGTGTATAATGTGAATGTAAATTTTATACTTTATAGTTTTATACGTTGCTATTAAATTTTATGCAATTAATTTGTTACATACATTTGTTAAGATAAAATTGATTTTTTTCTTCATGTAGAAACGGAACAGTATAACATTATGCATATAATATGCTTATTGCTTATATTCAACTTATCCCCTATTCTCTCCTAAACATTACCCCTAATAAAAATAGTAATTGATCATGTTGTATTTTACATGTTTTAATACATGTAAAATAAAAAAAAATTTTAAATATGTCATGTTTTCTTATATCTACGATTTTTTTATTTTTCGATTAAATACTAAGGTAATAGACATATTTAAATAGTTTATTTTGATAAATGTATTAGACAAATTAAATATATTTTCTTTGAATTCAAAAATTCAGATACCTAGTTAAGTATTCTAAAATAACAACAAATTTAATGAAATAATACATTATCATAATAAAAAAATAAAATAATAAAATAATACATTATCATCATATTTAAATATAAGTGAAGCATGGCTTTGGAACCCAAAGAACTGTTGTAAAATATAAATATTTTTGTAAAATAAATACACAGTATGGTAAAAATAAAAAAAATTAAAAAACAATTTGTAATATTAAATATAATATAACAAAATTATTTCACAGTTGAAGTTGAAAACATAAACCAGATGGCTTCAATTATGTGTTCAAAGAATGTAAGTACCAACTAAATTTAATATTTATTTCAAAATTAACTATGTGACATCATTCTGGATCATTTGTTTAGATCAAAAGACATAATTGCATTGTTTCAAAATAATTACTTTTTATTTTGATTAAGAAGAAACGAAAAAAATAATTAGTGTTATATAGCATTTAAAATCAATACTTCTAAACATATTAAGTAAGGATTTTAATATTTGCAAAACAACAGAGAAAAATAGTAAATACTAATTGCTTAGTAAAATTGTGGATACATCAAAAATTGTTTATTACTAGAATATTAAAACGTATAATCTTTAATTAAAGTTATTGTATTGAATTGTATAGATCGTGTTCTTTTAAAGAGCAATTCAAAATTATTCAAATAACTGTTAATTAAAATTATAATTTATGAAGTGTAATTATGTTATTAGTACAGGTGCACATAAATAACTAGTTGTTATATACTATAATTACTACTATAATTCAATCACTATTTAAAAGTATTCAATCAAAATAGATAGTAATTTAAATGAAGACTTTAAACGTAAACAAAAAATAATGTACATATTTTAAACTCATTACCATAAAGATAAAATATTATTTAATGTTTTAATGTCAATTCAATGCGTACCTACCTAATCTAATATTGGTCTCACTAATGGCAACAATGTTACTAGCGCAACGATGCTCAACACTGAGTTACTGTATATTTTTTTTCTTATTCGTATTTAATAGATTCAGAGTAAACCATTATGTTGTTTTTACTGTTTACGACGTTATAATAGATATATCATACGATACGTGTTGCGTCAGTGAGCCTCTCTAACACCTATCGAGGTTGTCACTGATCACACGGTCCTCCGGAACCTTGGAAGTGATGGGGGGAGCTTACGAAGTAATTAATTAAGTGAACAAATAATAATAATTATACGGAATATATATATATTACAACAAACAATATAAGGAGAGCACCATTAATAACGTATATATATATATGTATATGGGGGGAATGGGGAGCACCACCCTGAAGAGAGCTGGACCTCGATGATGAACTTCAACGAAAGGAAGCTGATCTGCTTTTCGTTCTTGAGCTGTGGAAAACCTCCGGAGCTGGAATCGACCACGTGGATGTCGGAGAGCGCCGAACTGCAGTACACGCGAATACGGATCACGTACACGTATATAAGATTAAATGGCTGAGCACGAGCGAACGGTGAGATTGGAGCGTGTAATCACCATTAATATTGGGAGCACAACAAATTGAACAAATTATGCGATTTGCAAAAAGACGAGAGCACGTGAATAACGGACGACGGAGCAGAACGAACGAACAAAAGAGCCGTTGGCGGCGGCGTCCGCATCATTACCCGGACCAGGGCGGCGGGCGCAACAGTGTCACCAACATTAAGAGTGACCGAGCGCGGTCGTGGATCATATGTCCAAGACCCGGGGCAACGTGAAGTGGGTACAATGGACAAACGGATCGAACAATACGCAAATAATGTTTTCTACTTCTATAAAATAATGTTTAAACTCATTGTAATATTTTTATTTTTTCTAGGCGTTTGGAAAATTTGAAATGGAACACTTTTTATGGAGTTTTTAAATCAAATTTTCGATTCATTATACTTTGAATAAATTATAATATTTAAAGAAGTTTAGATAATAGTTTTAAGAATGATCGGTATTAATTTAGATGAAAAATATAAGTTACAATTATAACTATTTAATAATATAATAATATTTTTTAACCTAGCCAGTAGCCTCTCTTTAATATATATATATTTAATGAAGAAAACACGGACGTTGTATATTTTTTTCTTATTATAAACTTAAGTAAAAATTTTAAATCACTGTAAATTATTTTATTTTATTTTATTGATCTAATTTAAAAGTAGGTAAATAAATGCCGATGGTAAAGTCTTAACACATTAGAATAAAAAAATAAATAATCATTTACTTTTTTTTTTATCAACTTGCTATTTATTGTTTGCGTAAGGTATTATATTAATTATATTAATATTTTAAATTGAGTCAAAAGAAAAATTTAATAATTTAAATTTTAAATTTAAGAAATACATTTACTTTTTATTTTTATATCCATAATAATTACGTGTTATATTTGTAGTTTTTATTTAATTTTAATTTTGAATTATTTTTGTTTAAAACACTGATAAGACCTAGCTAAAAATTAAAACAAAACATTGAACTTAACTTGATATTAATATCATTCTTTTAATTATTGTCCTAAAATGTTTTATTCAGCTCAAATTGTATTTAAGTTAACAATGACCCTAGTATTATGACTGTTTTACTCAATATTAATTGAAAAAAACATGAAACTTGTTTTTATTGTATTATGTACGTTAAAGTTACTTAAATAATCAATTCAAAATTAATCAAGTAACGTTAAAGCTGAATTATTAATTCAAAAACAAAAATATAACAATAGAAAATATAATAGCGCATTGCATGTTTATAATAAATGTGAATTTAAATTATAGCGTATATGTATTATGTATGTATAATACTGTATGTTGTGGTGTGTCAATATTGTCTTAGTTATAATAATTCATACATATTTAAACGTGTTGAAAAACTCTCATCGCTGCGGGTATCAGTGTAGAAATTATCAGCTGGTAAAACGTCGTCACTTGTCACGCGTTAAAAAGGTTCGACATGACATTTTGCATGATAATATCCTGTGCCCACCAAACCGATAAATATTTTTTATGATCGACATCCCACTATTATGGTGTATTGATTTTACTGACAATTATAAAATATTTTATATAATATTATTTACCCATTATAAAAAATATTATAATATTTAGTATATTATTATTATTATTGTATTAAATTCAAATTCAAAAAATATTATATAATATATATTCTTAGTTGCCTATTATAATATTATAATATATAAGCTAAACGTGTGATATTATTTAATTAAAAATTTTACTATAACATAATAACTATGTCAATAACTTAATTAATAACACGGTTCTTTCTGTTACCATTAATTAGCGATGGAGAATAATAACTCTTTTAGACTTAAATCATATAGATTTCCTAATACGCATAGATAGTTTTGAAAATTAAAAAATAGTATAAATAAATAATCATATTGCATATTATAATTCAGTGTCCATTTTTTCGTACACTCATTTAATTTGTTTATTAATACGTGTGTATAAATATAATACAGATACATTTTTCAATTATTTAATTATAACGAGTTCGTTTCAAAGATATAGGGAAGTATGTTCGTGTTTTTGCAGGTGGACAAGCTCCCTTGTTCTGTCCTTGTACACCATTTATTGAGTAGGGGCTAGAATTTCCGCGGTGAATTCTAATTAATTACATCAAACCTTATTCAACGTATACGCGCACGTGCATATATTATGGAATATCTACATCAGTACACCATAATATTATTATATTACATAATATTGTATTCACGTATCATAGAACGAGGGAAGTAAATGTTAGCTGAGCGAACACATTTTACCGGAAAACAGAGGTTGAAGCTTGTTGATGAGCTTGTGCTAGATAGTCTAAAGACAAACTTACTTTTATCTATTGAATATGTTACTAAATTTGATATAAAAATCAATAGGTATAATATTGACTGGTCTGAAGATGGTTTAAATACACGATTAACATATATATTGTCTGTAGTTGAAACTTCTTGTTTTATATCATTCATTTTGTTGTTATGAAAAAAATGTTGACACCACAAAAGCGCTAAACTTGAGGCATCACTTTGTAACTTTTGTGATAAAAAAAAATCTACATATTTATCACGAATTTTACAACTCTATAATTTGATAAGTTTAAGAATGAAAAAAAAATAAGAATGACTAATAGACTCATAAATAGTTGTGTACTGTAATATTATTTTCTAAGACTATTTATAGATATTAAGTATATACTAAAAATGACTAAATTTACTAGCAATAGTAACAATTCAGAAAATCATTATTTTATAAATATTTGATACCGTTTGTTATTAGTTTAGCAATATACAATTTATAACCTTTCGTTGAATTTAAAATACAAACATCGTTTATATAGCCACATGATATATTACCCTTGTTGTTCAAATGAACAGTGTTTTGAAAATAAAGAGACTACCATTTCTACAGTCAATATGTTATTATTCCTAAAACTATTTAATTGTATTGGTTTGGTCAACCAATGACCATTAAAACAACTTTCCTTTGCTTATCGTGTCTTATATGTTATTCTGTAAATGTGACTTTATTTGTCTTATAGCTCCTTACCACTAAAATAAGTAGGTTTCTTATCACTAAACGGGATCTTAATTGTTAATTTGATTTTTAACAGTTAATATAACACTTCTACGCGTTTTAAACATAGTAAATCTTTTCTTGCATCATCGTTACTTTGTACCGTTTCATAATGTATGTCCAGAAACGTTTACATTTTCTATTATTTGAATATTTCAACTCATAGTTCAATTTATTACTTTTGTAAGATGTGAAATTATGATCATTTTATATCTTTCCTCGACAAGATATACTTTAAATAATATATTATAATCGTTTTTCGCATTAAATATTAATTTATTTTAAACTTTTTACAGTAATGGAAATTATTATGTGAAAAATAATTATAATTTTTTCAGCGAATGAATCACATAAATAAATGCATATATTATATAAATTAATAGTACTGGTAAGTTATACGAATCTTATAGTTAATGCATATAACATTAAATTTTATTTTGTTTTATAGTAATTTTATGGATAAGTGTTCATTTTTATTGAAATAGCTGTATAGTTAAATTTTAGAAACAGAAAAAAGTAAAATCCATGATATTAAAAGTAATACGATCTATAGGTATAACATTTATAAATACAAAACGAATGATGAAATTTGTATTCAGTATTTAATTTTCAAAACCAATATAACTATTATTATTGTTCATTTTGTACTAAAATCCATAAAAAAAATAATATGCAATAGAAGTCGTAATAACACTACCCATAGTATAACTGATTGCTGTGTTAATAGTATATTTTATTATAATTTAATCAAATTACACTAAATTAACTGTTATCCGTTTTCTTTCAGTTTATCAGTATACACTATACACGAAAACACGATGTACTCTTCAAGTCTTGGTTATAACTTATAAGATAAAACAAGAATACCAGTTGTTAAGATTCAAGATACTGAGATAAACTGACTTATTGCGTATATTTTATATTGAGCTATGGAAACATTATGATCGAGCGCTAGTTGGAGGTGAGCAATCACAGAAAATAATGAAATATAATAATATTTGTTTTATTTATAGCCCATCGATATACAGTAAAATTTAAAACGCCACAATATCATCGATTTTCAATTTTATTTTACCTAACATATTATGATAGTAAAGTTTCGAAATTAATAATTACATTATTTTTATAA
Source organism: Melanaphis sacchari (assembly GCF_002803265.2). NCBI lineage: Eukaryota > Metazoa > Arthropoda > Insecta > Hemiptera > Aphididae > Melanaphis > Melanaphis sacchari. The sequence goes on from NW_020270834.1 coordinate 168,873, forward strand.
ATGCGGCAATTCTCTGATCTCTAAACTCGATAGGTATAATATGATATAATAGTAATCATTACGATTTTTTTCCTTTTTATTTTTAGATTGATAGGATTGTTAAGACTTCTAAATCTTCTGTAAAACATCTCCGACTGTACAAATAATAATAAATATATAATTTAATGAAAAACCGGCAATTATAAATTTTAAACAATACAAAATGTAATTAATACAACTTAAAAATTACAATTATTTTAAAACAACTATCATTTTCATATCCAAATCTAAAATATAAAGTGTCGAAAAATAAAAATTATCTCTATGAAATGAGTATTTTTTCGATTACTATATTTGGTATTATGAATAGTTATTTGAAATATTTATGATCTACTGAGATAATAAAAAAAATAAATATAATTTATGAACTATGTCCATTAATATAAATAAATATTTATAACTACTGTTGTAACATAACTCATTAAAATATTTAAAAATGCAAGTTACACATTTTAATTTTTTTCAATCCAATTAATTTTAAATTATATAATTTATTACATTTAGATACCATTTAAATTTAAAAGACTATTCTGTTAAATATTTTAATTATCATGAGATTATGTTTTATCCGTAAAATAAAACTTGTGTAGAGAGTACAATATGCTAAGACGAAGCTTAAATAGGTACTAAAAATAATATGCGTAACTCAAAAATAACAATTATTTGTTCGACTGCTCATATAGGTGTAAAATTATGGGTAGTGTGAGTTGTATTTATGATATAATAAATTATACAAAATATAAAAATTGAAAAATGAATTATTTTACCTGTGTTAAAATACAATTATAAAACTTTTTAATATTGTTTATATATCGTACATCTTTTAAAATATATTTTTAATTCAACATCTTAAAACCCAGTAATTTGTTAATAGTATGGTCTAAAGACTTTAAAGGAATTTATAATAGATTATCATTATTAATATAACTGATTTTCATTGATATTAAGTTTTATATTTTTAGATACCTATTTAAAAGTTGGTATATATAAAGTTAGTTGCTACATTGTTAATAGCTTTCGTATTTTTATGATTAAAATTTGTCTTATCTTAAATTTAATTAATATGGATTTAATTACATGATGCGGTATGATAACATTATTATAAACATGTTAAATAACTAAACCGCTGTGTTTACCGTGAAATAATAAACCAAGTAAGTAAACCGATAATAATAATAATAATAATAATAATAAATACATTTAAAAAAAAAGTACACATCAACTATGATATAAATAATTAAATAAATGAACTGTAAACATTGTTCATATTACATAAAGGTATAATACGGCATGCAGAGATTGGGTTATTATATTAATATCATGATACAACTATGTGTTATGGGAAGATAATGTCAGTGCCCATCTGCCATCCAAAATACGAATGACAACGTTATGAGAAAAAATCACGCCAACTCGGCAATGACAACATAAATAATAATAATAATAATATTATCAATCACAGCGTGAAACAGACGATAACAGAAAAATTATACAATAAATCACGTATCAGATGATTAACCCGAACGATTGGCTCACCGATTGGTATCACTTTCGGTGGTACGTTTATGCTCGACGTTGACCGTCTAGAAAATTGATGGACGATTATACGAGTAATGAACCGCTTGAAAATCCGCACACATTAGGTACTTTTACAGAATGGGTAATAATAAAAAAATAATAAGACGACGATCGGCGCGCACTAAACCATTTGCCCGACGACGCTTAATACGATACAAATAACGGAATAATCAAGGCCGGTCATGTAGTACGTGTCGTCCGCACTCGTGTGCGCTTCATAATATTAAAAGGAAATATAAGAAAAATTTCCGTACAGCATACCTGCGCGTGTGCGTGTGTAAACCTCTGCATCCGTGTACATGGAATAGGACATTAAAACGTTAAGACTGCACCGACACAATTATACGAATCGTCCGTGACACGCATTACCGATCGGCTACATTATGACGTGTTCTACCAGAGCATATTTTAACATATAAAGTAGGTGGCGTGAGTGTCACTTAGTGAAAAATCAGTGCCACTTTGTGGTCAATGAATGTGCCTCATACTCTATGTCACAAGTAGAAAACATAAAAGATACCCTAGGTAAGTATTTGAACTTGTCCTTATGACTTTAATGATAGTGCTACCTAGTAAAAAATTCTTAAAATATACTCTGTGTTATACGTACAAGAAAAACACAGAGACGTCCGCGCCAACAATAATAATAAATCAATAACACATAATATTATAGAACGGACGAAACGCACACGACGGCAGCTCGACAATCTCTTCGCGATTGCACTGGTAGGTCTGTTGTCGTGACAAGTGGAGGAAGGGGTTGAAGGGGTCTGGAATATTTTCGTACCTCGTCGATGATCGTTTACCAAAACAGGCAGGTACTGGACAGGCCGACTAATATAATATAAGATATAAAATAGCCGTACAATGTTTTCTTTCAGGTCGATGACGTGATATGCCTAAATGGCAATGTTTACATTTTTATGACGTTTAAACGCTGATTTATAAAGATAAGTATAAATATAATCGAACACACCGCTATTGTTTTCACTGAATTGTGTCATCACTCCTGAAAAAATTTCCGTTTATGTAAAGATATAGAGACCACGACTATCTAGCCGTTTAATTTGTTTATAAAAATAATTATTGTATAATGTGTATAATTTTTGTTTAGATAAGTTATTTTTAACAATTATAATTCATGACATTTTAATCAAAAAAATGATTTGTTTTTAATCGTTAGAAATATAACTTGGTAGTAATAGAAAAAAACGATATAGATTAAAATTTATAACTTTCCTACTCGTTAAAAGTTACTTACTACCTGCGTCTACCTACGTGTACAAAAATATAAATATACAATAGCGGAATTGGCATAATGGAGTTCTGAACTGCTGTCAACTCCATGGGTCTGATAGAAAAGGAATTCGTTGACAGCAATTCCAAAAATGAACTATTATGTTTTATAAAAATAAGCATATGAAAATATTGGGGCTCAGCGGAATTTCAGTATTCATTCATCCTTGCCAATTCAATAATGCACCTGCAGTAGGTACATACGGCTTATTCTTAATCTGTATTTTATTCATTTATCATTTTAATATAGTGGCTTACCAAAGTATTTTAAAGTATTTTGGAAATGTAAAATGCATTTTGATTTTAAGTACCAAGAATTAGATAGAAGATTTTTGATTTTATTTGAATTAGGTATTTACTAAAAGTTCCATTTCAGTATATAATATATATATATACATTGATATTTGTCTCATATTTAAAATACTATGGCACCGTATTATTAAGTTGAATATGACGTTTTAGTGAATTTTAGTTAAATTGATTGTATATGAATGTGTCAGTTAAGAACTTACTTAAATTATGTATAAGATACATATGAGTAGTTTCCAAAAAAAAAAAAAAATAAAAATATTTTAGTTCATATAACATTAGAACATACGTAGAGATTAGATAAAATGAGAAGTTGAGATGGATACGACATCTAACGAGATTAGAAAGAATTAGTGATGGATAAATAAGAAGTAATATGAGAATGATTTATTTTGTTGAAAACGTAAAAGATAACAGGCGCTGATAGTTTGTCTATTTTTTATAATTATAATACAACATGACAGAGCAGGAATCGACCAAAGAATGCTTAGCGTAATGTGCTGAAGAAATAAATACAACACATCATCTTATTAATTTAAAACGATGAAAGATTGTAATACCAAATCCAAAAACATAATATATGGTTACATATAAACAAAACATGGTAGAAAATACGAATTTCAAACGATGGATAATAATTTATTATCATCAGTTTTAAAGTAAGTAGGCTCTTTAAGCCATTGATATATAAAATGTATATAATATAATTTAAATGTAAACATAATTAATATAAATTATTTAAAAGTATATTAAATACTTTGGAAAATAACCGTATCAAAACCATAAAAACCTCCATTATGTTTTAAAGAAGTCTGAACAACATATAGTAAAAAAAGGATTACGCCTAATATTAGTGATAGCTAATATTATTTTATATCATATCAATTTATCATTATCCCATAGTAATTATTTAAAATTAATATTATAAATTATTTTACTAGTATTTTTATTTTTATTTTTTATTTAATATTAGTAAAATTATTCTAATTTTTGTTTTTTTTTTTTCAAATTACATGTTATAACTTGTTTTTGAAATGCATTATCCACTTTATGCCTAGTTCAAATGTTTTCATATATCTAAGTGGCTAAATAGTGTTTCATTGTTTAAAAATGTAATAATAATATCACAATTATAAATCATCTAGTTAAGTACATACTGAAGAACGTAACATATCCCATGTTTTCCTCTTTCAAAAAAATAAAAATAAAAAAAATACATTATTTTATGTCGGAGTTAAAGTACACTTTATTAGTTGGTATAATCAATGGTATAACATTTTGTACTTGAAATTTTGTTTTTGTTAAAATTTAATTAATTAAGCTGATATGTCGGTGCAACGCGATCTACATGGTTACATACTGCTGATTTCATAATATAATAGAAATAAAATACAACACTAATTAAATTTACGAAACATAATGTTTTTGATTCATCGATAATTAACTCTATTCATACATTACAAATAAGCACATACTATTTTTAAGCACCCAATATGTTTTAATCGCATTAATATTCTATGTAATTATAATTTATCTGCTATAGATAAACGTTGTTAATTACAATGAAAAGCAACTAGTCACTTTTTGGAGAATTAAACTGACATAAACTACGTAACCATACTTAATTAATTAAAAACCTTATCAGGGGCTTTCTGGTGATTTTCAAAAGTCGTGCACAAAATCATCAGATGACCACTCACATTTGACAATAAAACATTACAATGAGACAAATTTTTAAATTAAGTGTTAGGTTAAATAAAAGGTCATGCTAAAGAACTATGTTGATGTTTTTTTTTAAATTTAAAATTAATTAATTTTATTTCCATACATAGGTATTTATGTCTATGATGTATTTGTGATATGTTACGAGTACATGTAGTCAGTATAATAAAAAAAATTAAAAATAATTATTTCATTATTAAAGCATGGCATATTTAATAAGTGATAAATAGTATTTAGGGAGAACTTTTTAAAACTCCATTAGAGGTATTAAATCTCACCTCTTAGTTATGACAAATAAATCGTTTTAAAATAGAAAATTAAGTTATTTACATTTTGATTGTCATAATATTTTATAAAAAAAGTAGTAGAGGGGAGTAAAAAAATAAATATACTTTCATTAGATAATTTAAAGTTTAAATTAAATAAATTTTAAGAACTATCGATGACAACTACTCACAACCACAATATTGCCATTTATTATTTTTAGTAAAAGTTAGACATATTTTAATTTTGTAAAATATAATAATATTTATGATGTTACAAAAATTATTAGTAATGAAATAATATTAATCTTGAATCAATGAACTAATAAATATTGCAAGAAAATATATTTAAATATATATACATATTATATATATTTAGAGTGAATTTGAAATACCACAATGAAAACTGATAATGCTTGGAAAATATTTTTGATAGTTTATATTAGGTTCTGAGGGATGAATGTATAGTTTTACAAAAATATGCATTTTAATCAAATTAATTAATTTTTGTGTTGTTGTTATTTTTAGGAATAGTAAGAAAGCTTCAATCTTTATGAAAATTGGATAAAGTTGAAAAATGTCTAGTATTTTTCATATTAATCGAGATATGAATTTAAAACCAATTATGGAGAAATCAGAAATTTTAGCGACAACAGTTAAAAACAATTTTTAATAATATTTAAAAAAAAAAAATTCACTGTGAGGAATAAAACTTTTTTCGATTTTGTTCCTGTATATTACTATTTTCTGTAGGAACAGGATTTAGGCTAGGCACCTAAAATTCTCATCATATAAGTATTCCAATGTAAATGACAAATAAATTAATCTATTAATAAAAACATTATGTAGTATGTAATATGTTAAAAGTAAATAAAATGTTATGTATTAAATATATCAAAATTGATTGTGTTATATATTTATATTTATTTAATTCAAATATGTTACACATATTATTTTATACTCGTTATTAAATTATTTTTTTAATTACACTATCCAAAATATATATGATTCTTTCTACAGGGAATATTACTATTTTAGCTGATAAAAAATCTTAAGTATCTTTCGGCATATTGTTGTTATTTTTATACATATTGATATTATTCTAGACTCTAGAGCGATAAATTTATTGATTTTACAATAATATGTGTTTTTTATTGTTTTGTTTATTTTTGTGTTTGAAATTACATTTTGGAGCAGTAAAAATGTTCTGATTTTCAACTTTAAATCTAGTAGAATTTTTCGTTAAGTAGAAAATTCTCAATAATTTCTAAAATAACCAAGAAAATCTAAAAAAAATTCAATATTTAATACAACATTTCACATGGTTGCTCTGATTAAATTTGCAAATTATTTTCTAATAAAAAAATTATAAAATATTGAATTCTTATATCTGAGGTTTGAAAATGTAATAAATGTATAGTACAAAGTTCCTCGTACAAACTTTTTTTGCTTATAGAAATTTAAAATTTAAATTTGAATACAATTATTATTAAACAAAAAATAACGATTTTTGATATTTTGTAATAATTCAAAAAACAACAAAAACATAAATTATGGGGATTTAAAACTTTTGAGTAAGTATATTATTTTACTTTATTCCTGTCCACAATGACATTTTCAAATGAAATGTTCTTAGCAAACATTAATGTAATCTACCGTCTTACTAATTGTAAAATAAGTGATCATAGTAACAGTATAAATATATCATATGCTTTACTTATTAATATAGGCTGACGATGATTGTCTTTGTTCTAAATTGTTTTTTATATGTAATTATTTAACATTGAATTAAAATTGAATACATCCATTACAATAATTAATTCAATAACGAGGTATACTCTCGACACAATATATTATATAATGTATAATGGAGCGTATACCTGTATCATTCTTTATTTGTGTTGTTTTGTAAATTTCATAATTTTATTTTTTTTCTTATTGCATTGGTGTATAATTTAAACTATTTCATTTTCCTTTTATATTTTAAGGTTTCTAGTACTTAAATAATTTATTCAAAAAATACATATATATATTGAATATGTAAATTGTATAGTTTAAATATTATATTGGTGATTTATTATATTTTTATAAATTACATTGTTTTGTGGGTTGATAACTATAGTAAAAGGAAAATGTTAACTTTACAATATAAATTTCAAATAATAAACATTTGTTTTTTAAATATCATTAAAAACAAAAAGTATAAATTTAGCATTGCTTCACTCAAGAAATATTTGACATTATATTTGTGCATGAGTCGAATTTTAGTTTGGCTTTGGTTTCAGATATTTTTACCTACTGTAATGATTACACGGGATTTTGGTAAAACTATATTATTTTAATAGATAATTTATTTTTATATGTTAATAATTAACCATTACCAAGAAAAAAAACATTTTATGATAAATAATTTACATCTTCTTTGAGTTTTATTTGAAAACTTATGAATTAATGATTAAAATTAATGACAAATTAAACTTGTTAATTATTTTTAAAAATGTTAACTTTAACGCAATATTTAACCTGATCAATTTCAACAAGTACAAAGTTAATTTTAAAGTAAAATTTTCGAACTCTTACGTCGTATTTGTGTTTAACAGATCTGAACAGCTTTATATATTAATATGTTACACTCTTTGTTTGTTTTACATACAATATAGGTAGTTTATCGCGTAATAAATATAAATTATAAAATATGTTATTGGATTAAATGTAATTTAATTATTCGAAGATCTTTATTAGATTGATATGGGCAAGTTAAGTGTATAAATTGTTATTTTTGATTTACGACGTTAGTTGAAGTTTTTTTTTATCGTTTTTATTTTTTTATTTCTTACTATTTTTGTCATTAATAATCTATTATGTGATTCAATACTACTGCTATGACGCATAACTGTATTAGAATTCTCAAGAGAACCCACGGAAGCAATTATATTAATATGAGCCAATTAACATAGAAGACGTACATTTATTTTCGTGATATAAATTCCACATTGGTCAATATTATGCCATGTCATTTTTGCAATGGCAGTCAACATTTTTAGACGAGCAGCATGCATTCGTTGTTTTGACATGAGATCCTCATGGGTGGGTGTATTTTTGTGTTCAATTGGTTCTTAATGTAGGTTGTGTATTAATAATGTGTTTGACGTAGGTACTATAAGACATGAGTATATATTTATTCAAGTGAAGTTTCAATAATGGGTGTGGCTGAAAATCGGTTATTGTTTTAATTTTGATAAGTTCAATGTTTTGGTTGTAGGTACTTACATATAATTATATACTATGTTATAACAAAATATTTGGAAATTTTTGTTTATCGATTATTATTATTATTTTATGTAACCATAATATCGGTATTATTGTAATTGCTATTAATTCAGCTTATTACTGTTATAGTGTCATTATAAATAACACTAAATTCATAGTTGAATCTTTATTTCATTGAATTTGAATGTGTATTTGTTATATATTTTACTTTTATTTTCAAAAGGTATAAACATTATTGAATTTTTTTAAATTTAAGTTTGGTACATATAAAATATAAAGTAATATGTAATGTATATAAATAAACAAATTATGTGTATGTTTTTATAGATGAACTTAATAATCAAACATAGTCTTTACAACATATTGTTTTAATAGTAAAGGTTCTTGTAAAATAAAGTTATGAATTCCTGTAGTCTTCAATATTAGATTACGTATCCAAGAATTTCTTTCATATTTTTGCCATAAAACATGAATAAAAATGTTCATTAAAAGTTTCACACGTAATTTTTACTGTAAATATTGGTCATTTTAATAGAATTTCGACTTATTTAAATTTTTTTTTTTTGGTTTTAATAATTTAATAATTTAAAATGTTTATACATTTTGTTAAATGTATATTCCTACAATATTTATTTTATTAAAATCTCACACACAAGTACAATGTTCGTTATTTATATTCTTATTTTTTCTGTAACAATCATGTAGTGGTTGTATTGGTACCAAAAGAGAGTATCATATATACGAATTAATTAAATAAATATTATATTTTTTGAAGATCAATAGGTCATTTACTGTTCATCACTCTGATTTCATGAAATAAAAAAAGATCAAAGTAAACTTGATAATAGTACAGTTAAACCTCTCTGTAATGGAATCATGGAATCGGTTGGGACCAACATTTTTTCCGTTATAAAGAGTTTTCCGTCATAGAAAGGTAGAAAATTATTTATTATTTACACTGGGACTATTGACATTTTCCGTTATAAGGAGGATTCCGTTTAATAGAGAGTCCGTTATAGAGAGGTTTTACTGTATTTCAATTTTTATTTATATGTCTGTCATCAGATTGTAACTATAACGAGTACTCAAATTTTTTATTCAAAAAAAAAAAAAACGATTTGTCAAGATTGCTAAAACGATCACTCATTTGAATTCGCATAGTTAAACAACTGTATAATTATTATTATACGCCATGAATTAAAGGATTTCGTGATCACGCACTGTTTCCCGTAATAGGGATCACAAAAGTCCATTACCGAAAAAATAACTCAGAAATCACAGAATAATAATTCGTTTTGTATAATATATTATATATTTTACTTCGCGGGTGTTATACAGTATTATATATGTTACCTTAATTTAATTAGTTTTTATTACCTGTACGGTTTTTTTTCAAAATGTTCATAGTATCTAGGGTAGTTTATTACTTAAAATTGTTCAACCATTTTCTAAAATATAAACTATGTGTAATGAGAATATAAAAAGCACTAAGCGTAATACGCCATAACAATATAATATACTCTAACCATGTTTCATCAAGTTTGTTTATAACATTTTATATTTATTTATTAGAAGGTAAATTATACCTGTAAAACTCTGACTAACTATTATTACATTTAATGATACAATTAAAGTTATTTTATTTTATTTTACTATAATATATTTCATAATATGAATTATGCACGTAAAAGTTTAAAAATAAATAATTTCAACTATAAAACGAAATCGAGAATATAATTAAGGCTAAGTTTGTATTAAGTCTTTATTACACAAAAACAAATTAGTTTTATTGATCTCGTGACTGGTTACTGGTCACTGACACTGGTTATGGTTGACATTAAACATAAAACAGCTCATGTTTCTAATGAATTATATACTTAATACATCATTTTTGTTATTATACTGCATTTTTTTTTTTTTTTTTTTAAGTAGGTTTATTAAGATATATTTTTTTTCCTTTTATTTTTTTATTTGCATTAAATTTTATTGTTTAAACAATTAACATAAAACAATAATAAAGATAAAAATCTATCTAATTTTAAGTATAGTGTAGTATAGTAATTTATTAATTTAACTTAATATTTTTTTTAAAAAGGATTATAGTAACTACTGGATTTAGATATGTATAATGATAATATTTTCAATATTAATGCGAATTAAAAACGAACTTTTGAGCCCAGTTCCACTATAAGCTTTTCTAATGGTCTAATGGTTTCTTCAAACTACTGTGGATATAAGTACAATGAAAAGAACTTCTTAAAATCATTAATTATAGTTTGATTTTTGCATGAACGTTAAAACGGTTATGACCATATTATTAAAATTATTTTAACAACAAATACAATCAGATGACAGTATTTCAGATGGTCTTAAGCTTAAGTTTTATCAGGTTTTATGCAAGAGAAATAAAATTATCAATTCTGCCGTGGGTGTTAGTCTAATAGTGACTAGATAAGAAATAAAGAAAATGTTGCCAAATATAATGGTGAGTTTTCTTATCTTGTTGGTGTTCTGCCCAATGGTTTGTTTCTTTGACCATACAACATTATATAGGATTAAACAAAAGTATTAACTTAATGACACAGTATTATTAAAGACCAGTTCATACTATAAGCACTGAATGAATATTTTTGTATCTATAACAGAAAAATAAGGAAAAGAAGTAGGGCTATTTTTTTCTATACCATTAATATACATTAATATCTTATCCTGAGTTAATTAGTTAAGTAATTACTTATATAATTAAAAAAAAGATGACGTTATAATTTCAGAAATGAGAACATAAGGTATCATATAATACAAGGCTTGTTTGAATTTAATCAAACATGTACAATGTACATAAAATCTAAAAGTGCGGATGACGAAAATTATTTATCTAAAAAAAAAAAAAAATCAAGATCTGCTTATTTAACATTAAAATAACATTAATCATTTAATGTAAATTCTATGTAACATTATTATTATTATTGTATTGTGTGTATTTATTTGGTGTAATATGTTATAAGATATTATGTTTAAATTATATTTAATCATTTTAACATTAAAGAATAAAATAATAACTTACCTAACCATACAATAAAATCAGGAATAAATTGTTCTATTATTGTCATAGTTGATTGATTAAACAACATAACAACACAAATTTAATTTATGATACTATTGTGTAATTTTTAAGTTACTATGGTAATGATTTTATTTTTACAACAAAATAATTGTTCTCAGATAAAAAATTCATATGAGCGGATTGGATGAATTTTTTTCAATTTAAGTAGATATTTTAATAGACATTAAGTTCAAGAATGTTTATTGAATATAACTGAAAAACTTCGATGCAAATTTGACAATAATTATTGAAAAAGTATATTTTAAATATAAACAAACTAATGATTGAATAATCAATTATATGTCAAAAATATTCATTTTAAGTTGCTCAGTAAGTTATATAAAAACAACCTTAATCTGACCAAATTATCTAATAAATATTTTTGGTTTGATTATCATCAGTTTATTTAAATAGTACTATTTGTAAAATAAATATGATTCGATCACGAATTATTACACCTGAGATTATTAAAAAATCATATTTGAAATATGAATGTTCGAAAGACGTCGCTCTTATACTATCGTTGGAACAAAACTTTAACTGGGGAATCATAACAGAATTAAATTTGAGTCTTTTAAGTATAGTACACATTGTTGGATTAAGATTAGTTACAAATCTAAAATGCTTGACACTATCACACAACAAAATCAAAAAAATCGAAAACCTGGATTGCCTTACAAAGCTAGAAGAACTAAACCTTTCTTATAATAGAATTACATCAATTGAAAATCTTGATAATTTAATAAAGTTAAATGTTTTAAGTTTAAGTGGAAACAACATTAGTGAATTGAACAATTTGGATAATAATTTACAATTACAGGCATTTTATATAAACAATAATGAGATAACTGACATTAATCAAATTTTCTATTTGAAACGTTTCAAATATTTACAATGCATGGATTTATCAAACAATCCAGCTACCAATGGTAATAGAAAACTAATTGTTGATCAATTTCCAAATTTGATATATCTTGATAATATACATATAACGGCCGAGGAACGTTCATTAGTTGTTGAAATTAACGATGAATATAGTTTAGCAGGTTCAGAAATTTTGGGAGACTCAAACATTATTCACAAAGCTTTTTTAAACGAAACAGATGGTATACAGTTTTTCAATTATTTATACAATGAAGATCTTGATGCTGAATTGTTGAGTAAATGGAACTCAACTGTTCGGAGGGCTTTCGCAACATTACAGAAACAAATAACCGATAGTGCAATGCAATTATATAATACAAGTTTACAAAAGTAGTATAATTTAGTGTAAAAAATTGAAATATTTTTATTTAAATGTTTTTTTTTCAGACTGACGGTGAGAGATGAGATGTTTTCCACGTTCAAAATGAGTCATAACAAATTTGAAAGAAAATTAACTTACGAGAGCCGTGATATTATAGATGAATTTGAAGAAATAAGAAGAATAAGGATAGAACCTATTGAAGGGCAACTAATTGACATTGAAACAAATGAAATAACCAATAACCAGAATTCAATTCGAATTGAAAAAATATGTGAACATTTTTCAATTGAATCCTTTGTTTCTGTAACAGAAGATGAAATAATTGTATTGAAAAGGAAATTGCACGAAAAAAACATTTATATGAATAAAACCATAATGGATATGATAAGTAAATACACTAAGTTTGTAGAAGAAGAACTAAAATTATTTTTGGAACTGTTAGTCCCAATATTTTTCAATATGCGTGCAATTATAAGTACCTATACTGAGATACTGAGTGAAAATGTTAGGTTGGCCGTGAATAATCCAATAAAAATAATACCAAAAGAGTTCATTAATCACTTTGAAAATAGGTAAGTCTTAATTAATTAAACAATAATCAATTTAATTGAAATATAACATAATTTATTATGTATAAATAAAGTGATACGTTTTATATATACATATTATATTATCAAGTAATATTATAAGAAGTTACAAATAATTTGTTTGAAAAAAATTTACAAAATGTATAAATACAATTGGTATTTATTTATCTATTTTTTTCAATAAATCTTTAATGATTATCAAAAATAAAATAAGAATAATTTTACTCAACTTACCTATCTATTTAAAAGGGCATATGGCTTTTAGATTTGTAATAAATGATGCTGTAGTTAAGATGTCTGATAGACATATGGAAATGATATACAAGCGCGAAGAACTTCTTAATACTAATGCCAAAAAATGGGCTGAAAAATCAATTGAAGATTTAAAAAACTCTGAGAAGCAAAGATTTTGGATGGTATTTGAAGAAATAACTAGATATAGTGATAAAGTATCAATTTGGCTTAAATCATTAAAAAATAATTAATCTTATGGAAAAAAAAAATGTTTTAATTAAATAATTATTAGCAAAGTATACCGTACAAAGAATATAATGTTTTAGTTTAATTGACACATAAAATTATAAAAAAAAATGATTTAGTTTAACAGTATTAAATAATAAACATTATTATAACTAATTAATTATTATTAAAATAACTTTCATTTTATTGCTTGATTATAACAACTGATAATTTATTTATAATTATATAATTTAACTTTTTTCTATGTTCAGTAAGTTAATAAACAACAGCTTACAGCAGTAACTTCAACTATTTCCGCCTTCAAAAAAATTTTGTAGGTCATATTATAGATAATAAATATTTTAAACTTTTTAGACAAATATTTTTCTTGAAAAAAAAATTGTTTAGTGGAAAATTATAAAATAAAAATAAAGTTTAAAGTTTATTTAAATGTATTTAGTCGTTTATTTCAGTGATATTATATTATATCATACTGTTTTTGAGAAAATCGGCTAGTTTAAACAACAATAAACAGCATTAAACGATTAAAAGGGTTGCTAGTTCTTACTGTTTGTTTTGGCCCAAATTGTAATATAGTTAATGTATTCATGTTTTTCTCATGAGCCAAATATACAATACCAAATGTAAATAATATAATATAAATTATGAATAATGCTAGTGCAAGTGGACATGTCATATTCACGAATAAATGTATAAAATATTAACAATACCTACGACCTTTAGTGGCATTATACTTTACATTAAATTAACGTAATCAAAAAAATCGGATATCAGTTAATTAAAAAAAAAGAAATGTTTGTTCTATAAAATCCTAATTTAGTTTTTCTTTTTGGAATGTTTTATTTTTTACTATTTTAATTTCGACGAAAAAATGTATAGCAAAGCTAATCGTGTTAATATTTTAAAACCTATGTGGAGTGATGAATATAATGGTTTTATTAAGATGAATATTTATTTATTTTTATTTCACTGACTTCAAATTTAGGAGGAGTAAAAATACTTCAATTTTTAATTTTTATGATTGTCTTTGATAGCAAGTTTCAAAACAAAACTAGAAAAATAAAAACTTAAAAATTTACTGATCACGATGATTTATGATGAAATCAATATGTAGTAAGTCAAAAATGATATTTTTGGATAATTGACATATTTAAAAAATAATTATTTCCATTTTCTAGGCATCATATAATTTTATTTTCAAAATATTTAGGAAATTTTAGAACTATTATTATATCATTTAAAACTGTTCAACTCAATCTTATTTACGTTTTTTCAATAAAAAATTTAAAATATAACTCATAGTGGTTCTTAATATGCTTTTTTATAAAAATTAAGAGTAAAATATACATTGAAAATATTGAGTTAGTTTTATGAGTTAATTTCAAAATTACTATCATTTACAATTTATTTTGTATTTGAAAATTTCAATAAACTTGTAATACCTTAATCTTGAAATTTGAATACAAAATTTTTAATAAGGGTTTTTTGTATAAGAATTAAAATTTAAAGCAGATAAAAAACCCACTCGTTTTTTAAAGCATTTTAAAATAAAAATATGTTGTTTATAGAAAAAAATAGGAATTTATCATGAATCGACTTTAGTTATTTTGCTGTAATTTAAATATTAATAAGAATGAGCATTTAAAACATTCTAGTATTCTACCACCACTTAAAAATTTTAATTCAACATAAATAATAATATGTCAGAGCAACTTTACCAAATTTTATTCTGAAATCTGTAAAATCGTTTAATTTAAAATACGATTATAAAATATAATTGTTTATGAATTTTGATAATGTGTTTTGTTATACTAGTACCAATAGTTATGCATTTATTTTGGTAATGTATAAAATTTCAATGACGAATTACTAATTGAATGATTATTAATTTACTTTGCATACTTTATAAATTGTATTTGTCATTTATTGACCTTTTTGAAATATATCGATTTTATACCAAGTACATTTTTCTTATTCTATTTCTATATTTCGTTTGTACAATTCTGAGTTTTAATTTTCAACGGAATTAATAATTTAATGGTTAAAATATCTTACAAATCTATTTGTTTTTAAACGTTTTCAATTATGGAATATAAAACGAAATTTCAATTACCTATAGCGTTAGGGTGTAAATGTAACTGATGTACACAATACATTCGTCGGCTCATCGTAATAACGCACCCATCACTATAATAAATTGAAATACCATTATAAGATAAAACACATCGGAAAACGTATCCGTAAACCTAGATAATGTTGACGAAATAGATTGGTTCGCGATTAAATCATTGGATATATAAAATAAAGAACACTTTAATGCCTGGCTTATCATCAAAAACAAAACTATTTAGTTGATATTAAATAAAATCAAACAAAGCCAATGGATAGGTTATATCAATAAATTGTCAAAAATATGCTAATAACAATAAAATTAAAAAATACCGCAATTAATGTGTTAAGTTAATCATGAAAGTATGCATAACATTTTTTTTGTCATAAAATTTAAAAATAATTCAATCATACTCAGTCACGGTTTTTAATATTTCTTCAAAAAAAGTTAGTTGTTTCTTGAAAACCTTTAAAAAATTTAAAATGCTACCACTCAAACATTTTTATTTTGGTAAGATTTTCAATTCTGAATGTGGTAAATTAATTATTTATGTGTATTTCATTTTTTTTTTTCAATGAAATAATCAGATTATTTTTATCATGTAAACTAAACAATGAGTAAATATTTTGCTGAAACAAAAATACCCTTTTTTCACAAACTAGTATACATATTGTTTAGCCTATTTTCAATACATTTTTTTTTTATTATTATTGTTATTCAAAAACAACGTAATTACGAGAGTTAACACGCTTAACTTTACAATTAGATGTAATGATAAGATAACATAATATATAGTAAATAATATATGCGGATAATTAAATTTAATGATTTAATACTATTTAAATGCTAATTATAATGTTTATTATTTATTCAACTTTACAATAGTTGAGAAAATTTAGATATTAGTATTAGTATATTACATAAACTATAAAAAGCTAAAGCTGTTATTCCAAACATTTTCTGTACCTAATAGCCAACATGGTTAAACCAATATGATTTTGCTTTTTATATTCATAGACTTTGCACCAGATGTAAATAAATCAAATATCCAATATCAGTTCAATTTTCTACATCAAATTGAAAACAGCTTGATATGGAAATTTGAATAATGTGGAAAATCACACAAGGCTGTAAAATTCATCCTGAAAAATCATTTATAATACTTCACAGCGTTTACTAAAACGTTAATGGAAAGATAAAACTCGACAAAAAAGTTTGTTCTGTTCACCATATTATACGATATTTGTACATCACTAATATTCTATAATAATAGATATGTTGGATATAAAGCACAACAAATAGACAATTGAAACTTTCCTGGTATAATATAGTACTAATTTGTTCCTATAGATATTCAATCTTAATTTTATTTAAATTATCATATCGAGCTTTTTACTCAAGGCGCCTTTTTGTACCTAATAAACATATGTATTCGTATTTGACTAATTAAATCGCAGCGATATGTTTCCTGGTTCATCTGTTTTCCAGTTAAAAAAGGAAAAAAAAACAATGTCATAGTGATCGATTTTTTTCTTCAAGCATTTACTGTTGGTTATTATGCTTAAAAAAAACCCTACACATTTACGTAAAAACTTGCAGAACATGATTTATGGAAAATTTATGTTAAAGAACTAAAGACTTAAGATATTAATAAATTATAACTAATAATTATTAACAATTTGAAATATTTTCAGACAATGGATAGTACTAATATGTTAATATCTAATGCATTATTTTCATATTTCCGTAATTTTCAATTATAATGGACAAAATTAATATCCTATAATTAATCAATATTATATTTCAATCATTCAGCTATTTGATCTGCTCATTGACCATATCGACGAGTAATGACAAATCAATATTAAGCTTTAGAGTTATGTTATTACTTTATACTTAATTATCTGTTCTAAAATCTACAATTGAAGAAAAAAGTAAATTTATATCATGATTTATCAATCAGTACAACAAATAATAAATTAATTTTTTTTTAGATCTAACACGGTGCATTTTTTAAAGTCATAGACAATATATGTGCACTCTTGTACATTTTTAAATTAAATACACTAGAGAAATAGGGTGTGCAAAAATTAATTTTTCGCAAAGAAAATACAATAAAATTAGTTCAGTTTAGTTATTATATATTTTTTTCGGTTGAAATAAAGCTATAGATATATGTTGTTTTGTATGTTTAAACTATAATTTATTATGTACATCGTATATGTATACATAAACGATCGTATACTTATTTGTAAAGAATGAAAATACCTTTATGTTTCTACACGATATGAATAAAAATGTAAAACTTTTTCGATAATAAACATCGGATAGCCATTTGATAGACGTTATCAAACAGAAAATAGATTAGGGTGATGTTAAGTTTTAGTTTTTGCATATAACGCAATATATCATACAATTTTGGTTTTTCATTATATAGCTTCAGTAATGCTTTAGTACCTAGTCATGTTGTTTAAACGATGTCATCTCATATGTTCAGTATATATTGTAAGTTAATATGTACTGTGCCAGTATAATGTTTGTTAGAATTTGTTTTATTTCCTCTGAGATTTGTATCGTTGAAATACTAAATTAAACTTTTTGCCTGGACATAAAAGAAAATAACATGCGTTATTAGTGTTATTACACACTCAAGCGTCACCTGGTTCCATATTGTGGTTTGATCACAGCCAAATGCGTCTGGGAATATCGATATACGTATACAACATAATAATATATAACATTCGCACACACGTATAAAATAAGACAATAGTAATATGTCAACAAAGTTACTTAGGTCCCGATGGTGCCAAATATATGTGAGATGCAATAAGGATTTTTCCGAAAATCGACATTATTTGTAGTTTAACACTTCAATGTTTCCTAGAAGATGAAAATGTTCCAAAAACTTCAATAAGAGAACTGTATTTCATGTGACTAACTTCATTTTGAATAGTTTAATTTACCCGCACAAAATGAATACTGTAGTAATTTAACAATCGAAACACGTCAGATATAACACAAATCAATATATGAAGATTACATGAAATCAATTATAATTACCAAATAGATACTTTGGCTATTATATTAAATAATTTTGACTGTATAGGAGTATTGCTTATAGTGATTTCTTATTCTTTACAAAAAGCGAACAACTCTAATGCGACAATAAATGCATAATACCTTACACGATTCGTGTTTTAATAACATGTTTGAAATTGTGTTTGGGACTTGTATTCACTAAAAACTAAACCCATTTAGAACTATCAAGGTTGTTATAATGTAAAATACAATTTATGAATGCTATTAAAACTACACCTATCATGATAAAATAAATACTAACAAAATAAATATTATATTAAAATTACGGGGAAATGAAAACTTGATTATTTTGTGAACAATTTACCATATTATAATTATTTAATAAAATAATAAACTATAAATGAAAAATATAAAATATGATGTTACAACAGAACGTTTTCACAAATATAACCGAATAGGTATAACAGTTTAAATGATTAGTAAATTGCTAAAGGTAAAAGTATGTAGTACTTACAAGCAGTTAATAATTTATACATTTAAAATATATAATGAATGTAAATATTGAACAATAATGTTCTTATTTCAATAAAGTACGCATATAATTACTAATATTATAACAATATTTAAAATTCAATGTATTGATCATGATTAAATCATAAAAAGTATTGAATTTATTTACTAACTTACTAGTTAGAAATAATTTCTACTGTATTATAAAATATAGAATAATATAAATGTATTTTATTTTTATGTTTTATCAATTGATTTATAATAATATAAATATTAAAATGTTAAAAATACTAATAAATGCTTTATATTAAAATTTAGAAGTTAAAAGTTGTTTATAAAATAAATTTGCATTTGTGAAATGAATATTATATAAAAAAAAAAAAAAAAACATTAAAGAACAATCGTATTCAAAAATTTTATCTCGTGATTTTATTTGTACTCATAAAATTTAAATGTATTATTAATTAACATTTAATAAAATTATTTGGTACTCAATAATTTGGCTAATTTATTTTATTAGAGTTGATTAATCAAAGAAGGAAAGAATGACTTTTGTAGGTATTTTTATAAAAATATGATTGATTACCATTATGTGAATCTGACTAATAATTAAAATACAATTTTAAATAAAATTATGTATTATATGTGTATTTAGTTCTTTAACAAAAATAATAAAAACAATTTTTACATAACTTAAAAAATGTACAGGAGTAGTGAAAAATTAAAACTCCTTTTATATAATTATGAATTTATATATTTACCTTAATATAAAATCTTAAAATATATGTACAGTTCACAAAAGAAATAAATTAAATTATTTTTATCTTAAAACGTTTAACATTATTGTGTATTATGCGAATTTTTTTATATCTTCAATTAGATAACGTGTATTGCTATAATATTTTTAGTTATGTACAATTTTAATCAAAAAATAAAACAAAATATTAATATTCAAATTATGAAACTGAACAACAAAGAATAATAACTCTCAGCCATCTCTTATAAACTATACAGTATTAAAACCTCAGAATCAAAATAATATTCTTTATTAAACTCATAAAACCACCGAACATTAGCCAAATTTAAAAAATTAATTATTTTTGGAGACTAAATCTGAACAAATGTATAATTTTCAAATCACTGAATTTATTAAATATAAATTAAAAAAAAACTGTTTAGTGTCAATTTATTGGTACACTGCTAGGTGAGAGACATACATGTTTAAATGTATGTCACCAATCAATGTTTGAGTTAAAGTATTTTAATACTTATCCATATTTTTATTTATAATTCGTTAAAATATTTAATTATACTAATAATACACATAAATTATAATGAGATTGTAAATAAAATTGAACTATTTAAAAAAGAGTGAAAACTTTGATGATTAAATGATTTTTGATTGTATTTATTTTATCGAACATTTTAGGAATATATAAAATTAATAATAATTTCGTTATTTTTGATCACACTTTTTTTATTTATTATTTCAAATTTTATGAGTTTAATTTATAATATAGTCTATCGACATAAAGTGGTTTAAAATGTTTATATGATTTATTACAGTTGTTTAACATGGAAAATTTAATTTGGTTTTCACTTTACTGATCTGCAGTGAAAGGTTGAAAATAAAATTCAGAAATTATACTTATTATTATAATTATTTACATTTCAAATAATTCGATTACTATGAAAATTGACATGCTTGGTCTAAATTTCTTATAAAAAAAATATAAAAAGTATAACATTTTTTCTGCTTTTGTACAATCGCATTTATTATTGCAGTGTACAAAAAATTGTGTAACAAGAAAATGGACGTATGTTCTTAGAGTTTCATAGCTGTCCTTATGTAGGGTAACTGGAGCATGAATTGAAATTCTGTTTCACATTGCTCTGCATTTTATTACTTCCATAGCTTCATAGAATCACGACAATTGTATAAAATAACATACTCGAAATTTTGTAAGTATTTATTCGTTATTATTTTCTTATCGGGTGATTTTTACTATATTTTTCTATTAACAGCGGGACGCAATTTTATACCATCTTGAAAATTCTATGAAATAATTTCCACTTCTTATTTGTCAATTTTTGTTTTTATTTTCACAGAGTGTAATTATTTCGTATTTCGGTTATACATAATGTATACAAAAAACTAAAACAATACTTCATAAAAAACATATAAGTATGTAATATATTAACGTTTAAATATTGTTTTATTAATTTATTATATTATTAATAATTAAAAATCAAAAAAATTAATGATTTGGGTGATACAGACAATGTAATAAATCGTTAGATATATAAAATGGAACTTTAAACGTATTATACATTTATTTTTTAAATTTATTACCTTATAAATTATTACAATATATGCCTATTCAATACTGTATAAAATATGTTTTTAGCATTTGTAAATTCAAATTGATATAGTGCAAAATAATAATAATTATTAATTTCAATACATTTGAGTTCTATTTTTAATATCGTGGCAGTTAGTACGTTATAAAGAGTAAACATAAAAATTAACAAGCGTAAAACAACTTTTGTTGGTATGCCACAAAACGCAGTTATACCATCTAACATTCTATAGTATTTTGAATTTATTTAAAAGCAGAAAACCTGGCGATAATAAAATAAAAACACATTATCAAGCGTATTTTCATTTTAGGATCCACTAATAAAATGCCGGTTTTTTTCATCGACAAACATATATTTACTACTTCAAGTAGCCATAAACTTATTCGTAGACAATACTTTCCTTAATAACAATAAAAATTCTACAACATAGGAGATATCCTAACTATAAATACGAAAGGGACGTTTGATATCACGTGTTTACATCATTACAGCAATAATAATATTATATAGATCGGATGAGCAGCTACATTTAAACCTAAACCGGACTTCAGTTCTGAAAAAAAAGGTTCGTTCTTTTAAATATTTATAGAGTATTATGGGTACACGATAAAATATTAGATTTTTTTTATGAATTTGTTATAAGTCATAAAAAAAAAAAATTAATACGACTCACCAAGTACGAGTTGTATTGTGCATTTTTGATTTTGCGGAAGTGAATCAATGTATGCGAATTTATTATACAAACAAAAATTACAACTGATTGTTTTCACTTTTAACTTTTATTACGTATTGTTTTTTCAAAAATACTGATAGCTATTTTTTTTTTTTTTTAAATATTGCTGTTTTATTTATCAAATTTCAGTAATTATTATGTAGAAAACTAACAATTTAACAAAAAGTTATACATAAATATTATACTTATAACTATACGGTGTATTCCATTACTTCTAATATTCTATTTTCAATTCAATATTTACCTTTTTTAAAAATAACTTAGGAATGGCAATATAATATAATATAGTTATATTATATAGGTATTGATACACTCGTGATATAGAAAATATAGAAAAGACATCGTTCGTGTTGAGTCCTTTGATTTATTGATACGTTTGTTCATTTTCAATAAGCCCTGTCAAACTTCTCTCACGAACAATACCAAAAAGTGTTCATTTATCTTGTAATACAGAAAAACAATAAATTAGTTTTGGTGTATAATAGGATCAAGTTTATCAAAGAGACATAACATTTTATTTTGACCGGTGAAATAGTTGGACCCTGATATTGGTCATTTTCTATTTCTAATATTTTACAATCGATCATAAATTGTAAAAAAATCTTCACAGCAAATATTTGACTTGTCTAGTTTTGATATTTTACTCGATCATTATAGGTAGTAAGAATGGCTATATTATCACTTTTTTCTTGATATTTTATAATTAATTTTCTAAAATAAAATGTTTCAATTTTATAAGATCTAGATGATTGATATATGTATACCATAAATATGAGTTATCTGGTATATTAATAATTTAGATAATGATAACGAACAGTACCAGAATTATGTAAATCAAGCACAATATAAACAAAATTTAAAAGAGGTTTTTGATTTTTAAGTTATTTTAATTATATTCGTTATTGCCTCCCATATAAGGGACTCAATTGAATCACTCGAAGCCCACTATTATGAAAATTATATCACATATAATTATATTTACCTACACAATACGAAGAACAATAATATTTATTCTAAATTAAATGATGACCATGCAGCTTATTAAGTAAACTACCAACGTGTGAATTACGTAGCCAATATTTATATGTAAAGATATATTATTTGGGATAAATGTATTCATGGCATGGCATACAAAATAATGTATCATACTATGTAAGATAATGTTTGTTGCGCAAAAATGAAATCAGCACATGAAAATCAATGATTTTTATATGAATATGTCAATTTTAGCAATTGATTTTGTTAAGGAAGACATCTGTTTTATCAAATGTATAATTTTATTAACACATAGTATTAAGATACTTGGTTTTAAACAATATGATGGGATAATAAATAAAAGTGTTTACTTAATGAATAGCTATAATATGTACTAAAAAATTAATTTCCTTTTATAATTGTTGTTAAACTTGATATTCTTTTATTTGCAATAGTATTTATAAAAATATAAATAGATCAAATGTAGTTAAGGTTTTAAAGTCTCCAGATGGAATTCCAGATGATAAAACCATTAATTTGAATTGGTTGGACTTTTAAAATACAAATTTAAAATACATGATTAAAATTGTACGTTAATTTGTAAAGTTGAAAATAATTTCCTTAAATGACCTTATTTTAGATTTTAAATTCATGGTATCTTCAATCTTCATATATAAAGCTGACAGACTTAAATAAAGAATATTATAACTAAATAACATAATATCAAAACTATTATTGAGTTAAGTATATACATATATTTATATATTCATATTAAATTTAGACCAAAAACATATTCTTTGAAGTTAACAAAATAAATATGTTTACATTTTAAGATATATATCTACTATTGAAATGAATTCATTTTAAATTCAAAGTGTTATATAATGTCATATGTATTAAATGATGTACTCATATTATTAAAATGATATATTCACCCAAATAAATCTTTATTAAACAGTAGTATTAAAAATATATTTTAGATATGACCAAAGTTCACATAATTTTTATGATATTATATTTTAGATTTTTGAAGGAGAAATAAATGTATTAGTTTTACAATTATGCATTTGTTTTTGTTTTGTTTATGTTGACTGATCACATCTTTAGAAACAGTAAAAAAGCTTCAGTCTTAAACTTTAAGAATTGTTTTTACCAAAGTATATCTTGTTGGTTTTTTAGTCAATAATAAAAATTTTCTAGAACTTTTCAAAATCACAGAAAAAATAATATATATATAAAAACGTGAATATTTATGACAAAATTTTAGTGTACTTCAAAAAACATCAGTAGTATAAGCTTAAAACTTTTCTAATTTTTTCCATAATGTATATTATTTTATGTAAAAAATGAATTTATCAAAATAATAATATTTATACTCATTTCAAGTAATATATAGTATGGACCTATTACCATCAGTCTATCGGTATAGTACCACCGGTTTTGAATTATAAGTTAATAACCATAATGTATTATGCATAATATAATAGATAATATGATAATTTATTTTCATAAAATATAGCAATGCTTTTGTAAAAATTAAATCAACTGAATGTAGTACTAATATAAAAAAAGAATTACAAATAGTTATATTAATAAATTATGATGTATTTTTTATAAATAAAGGATGACACATCATCTTTTCTCAAAATTGTTTTTTAGTATCGAGTTCAAATTTAAAACATCCATTACTAAGACTTATACTTATTATGTTTTTCTGAAGCATTTTTTATATTTAAATAATTTTATACATATTGCTACTAAGCATAATAAACAATTAGATTAATTAAAAAGTACAAACAATAATTAATATAATGTAGTAGTGACCTTAAAATTAATAATTTTAAAATGATTAAAATGATTAATCCAATAATATAATTTATAAAATCAATGTTAAATAAATAATTTATTATGAGTACCTAAAATGTATTGTTGAATTGATTTTAAATTTAAAAAAATGATTTTAAAATTTTAAATTACAGTTGAAAATATTAATTTATTACCCTAGCTCTTAAGACCATAGTATGAAATCGACACAAACATTTTAATTATTATAAAATTTGCTATTAAATTATTTGAAGTTTTAAATATTAACTTAATTACTAATACATCATATTGCTACAACTACAGTAATTGTAAACTAGCCTAACCGACTTAAGTTATCTTAGAAACTTAGAACACAATTATTTCGAAAATTCAATTTTTATTTTTATTTTTGTATCAGTTTTTGTTGCTATTATGAGGATTATTTATTAGTAAGTATCTTTTAAAATGTAGGCCTTTTATATGGCATTTATTTTGAAAATGAAATACATCATAATGTCATAACACTAACTGCGATTATTATTTATTTATAAAATTTGAACACAATTATGATAACACGGCGCATTAGGTATGCAATTTATCAACAGCACTGTCGTTTTTGGTCTAATTTTCGATATTTGATAATAATAAATAATATAATATTATATTATTAATATATTATATTTTTTACATTACAAGTCTTAAAGATGAAACTATAATCAGATTATTGTAATATTAAGATAAATTCTTTCTAATGTATTAACTACTCAGACTATGTAAGTGATTAGTTATGTATTACAATTTATAATTCATTAAATGTTAGTAAATAATAAATAGCATTTATGAGTTCTTATAATAATAAAAATAAATTGAATTACATTTTAAATAATGTTTGAATACAAAATAACTGTTCTTTATACTTTGTGTGCAAATTATTTTGAATTGTGTTAATAAATAATTTTTTATCAAACGATTTTATGTGAATGTATGTAATAATTGAATCATTTGAATGTACTGAATTGGATTGTCAATATGTAATGGTTACTATTAACTCTAATTCAAGTATGTCTTTCTCGCGTTCTACTTTGTATAGTCGTCGAGTATTTATCGAGTATTCACTGTATATAAGTTACATTTTGCGCCGCTCAATGTTATCATTATAAAATATTATAGATACAGATCGTTTGGTTTGTAGAAATTTGACTAGATATTTTTAAAATTACCAAGAGATGCAAATAACGACACTGAAGCGAAATGGGTCAAATGGAGTTAAATTTATAAAAACAGTTTTGTACAATTTATTGATACAAGACAAGATACCTCGACCAGCTATAATGTCATTCTGACCGATTCCCCTCCAGTCAAACGTATAAAAATATAATACTATCTAAGACGAAAACCATCAAATTGAACACGGACATACTTAACACGAAAACAAAACAACGTGAATGTATACCGTACCATAGTTATCGTTTATGTAGTGGTTGGAGTCACATATTATTGGTATACGCATTATTGCTGTTACTACCTACTCATAGCGTGTATACGATTGTAGCAATTTTTAGTAGTGTGGATCGACCCTTCCACTGAATACGATGACGACGGTCCATTCTTTATCCGACGTTTAACAAAAAAAAAAAAAACTTTTCTGTTCTCGTGTCGTTCTGAATGAAATGTGCGTGTAGTGTAATATATAGGTATCTGGTATTTGAGTGTAGACGAGGGTGAATCGCCATCATATATTTTTTAACGTTAAGGATCATCGGCACGGATGGCAATTGACATTTTCAAGATCTTTGTAACACTAGACTTTTTTGCTTTTCATACCCGTTTTTCATCAAATTTACAGCGCTAACTCGTGTATATAATATAAAATATAATTTCATATATTATATCGTACAAGCCTACAACTATGGCGGTTGTTAAACGCTTACGAACAGAGTTAGTTATAAATGGACACTCAACTATTATTGTATGCAGTTATACAATATAGTATAATATATAGCGTGCGATACGTGTTGTTGGAGGACATCAGTGCAGATATTATAACAATATCACTATAATATTAAATTTGTCTATTATTACTTGATATATGTTTTTCACTAAGTTTGAAATAAAAATTTGTACGAAAAATGTTTATACATATACATTGAAAATATATACAAATGATTTTTTTCGTTTTATTCTACGTACATTATATTATTTTGGTTGTGTTTGAGTATTCGTGTGCTATACTTAAAGAATATTTTTATAGTCAAATTATTGTGAAAATTAACTGAAATTTGTCGTTATAATAACCAAATGATTTGTCAAAAAATTAAACTTTAAGTAAAATAACAAGTTCAAATTATTAATTATATACAAAATATATAAACCTCAAATATCTAGTTATACCTGGTTAATAGAAAGAATTTTTTTTTTTTTAATTTCTAAAACAAAAATAAATAAATAAAAATGTTGTACAATATAATAATTCAATTATAAAAAACAAAAAAAAAAAAAAAAAAATGGAAATCAATTTTATAGCATTTATTATTGTTATAAAACCATTTCCCCAAAAAAAACTAATGTTTTTTAGTAGGTAAAAAGGTCATGGAAATGTCATGTGGCATTTATGTATTTTATTTTTTTAATTTAAATTGTTTTTGTGCAAGGTATACTGAAAGTAAAATATTTTTAAATGTATCATTGAGAATAAATTCATTGTAATATATTTAATAAAATTACAGCTACTTAAATTAAGAAATAAAAATAATATAATTAGTATGTTATTTATTTTTCTTATGCATACAAACGCAGTAATTATATGTCATAAATAACATACTCTTTTAAATTTCATAATTTTTGGATTGAATTTATAGTAAATACATTACTGAAATTTGTAAGAATCAAATAATTAATAATTATAGTTTATAAAAAAATTAACTATAGATATTATTATTGGGTAATACAACGTTCAACTATTGTACAATTATTTTTATTTTTTAAAGATCGTTTTTTTCAGATTTTAAAACAAATATAAAAATTAACTATTGAATATAATATAAAAATATTAAGTATAATGTTCGAAAATGTTTGTTTCGTGTTTTTAATGTTTAAAAATATTACTGAATTTTAAAGAAAAAATTAGAAACGTATGTATTATGTGGAATATTAAAACATCGCGTTGTTGGGTTGAGAATTGCGAAATAACACTAGTCTAATTTACTAATTGTTTATCAATATTCTTAACTGATTACTTATTCAATATAGGTCAATCGACTTAATAAAATCCGAGTTTATTTTTTATCAAATAAAAAACAATTTAATTTTTTTGAAATTATCACTAAGCGAATGCACACCAAAAAAATCTCACCTAGAATTACTTTGTAATTTATTTTTAATAACATCGTAAAAAGATAATTATACATAAAAGACTTGTAGGTTTTCACAAGTTTTTTTTTAACTATTTGTTTGTACTAATTACACTAAACATATACGGATAAAGTTTTTTTTTTTATGTTTCTATACGCATAACTTTTAGTAGTGACATAATAATTTATTTGGATCTGAAATGGTTTAAATTACAGAAATGATAATAATTAAAAAATTGATTCAGATTACTATTGAGTGTAATAAAAAATATTTAATCTAATAAGAATACTTATGATTTTCTTTTCTAGTTCGTTCAAAGTGTGTGAGTAATTTTTATTTCAATCGATCACATTTAGATCCAAAATTAATTTCGTAAAACTATAATATAATATTCTGATATTGGTTTATTGAAAAAGTGAGATTGTATCAATTGAAATTTAAATATTGTTAAAAAATAGACTTTAAGCATTAAATTATGTTACATATTAACCAATCATTTTCGAGGTTAAATTATTTTTCTTTAATTTTTTTAAATAACTAAATAAAAATAAATATTATATTATCTACATTTATTACCTATACAAAAAAAAAAAAAAAAAAAAAAAATGATTGAAATATTATGAATTAATGTTTATGGTTTTTAACTAGGAATTTAAATGTATACAGAGTTTTTAATTTAACGTTTGAATTAATCCTGTATTCCTTATTGTTGCATTTATTTTGTGCATATAATTTATGTCGGAAACCGCTTGGTTTATAGCCCTTTCATTGCAGAAATAACGTACATTTTGTATGCGTTATAAATAATAGATATTGGTTATTATACGTATCCTAAAACATAATATAATCTACCATTGATCGGTAGAGTAATAGGTTAACGGTTAATTGATAGAAAAATAAACACAATTCATAGGTACTATAATTATTTTATGTTGATTAAGGTATTTCTATTTTAAACGATTTACTATAATATATAGTCTATACACGGAAAAAGATACGAATAATTTCACTCAAAATGTTTCTAGTAACAAATCAAATCATAAGTGTTTTTTGTACATGATATCTATTGAAAAACATTTAAAGTACGTGCTAAATTATTAAAATTAAGGACTCTAAAAGAATATAATTAAAACTAAAAATTCACTTAAAGGTCACAAAATGAAAATATGTTAATTTAATCATTGACAAATAATTTTGAAGATACATATCACAGGGCTTCTTTATTGAAGAAATTGAAAGATATTATAAATACTATACTAATACTATTTCAACAACAATTCGTTTTGAGTGTATTACTGTCT
The DNA here is from genome assembly GCF_002803265.2 of Melanaphis sacchari. Classification (NCBI taxonomy): domain Eukaryota; kingdom Metazoa; phylum Arthropoda; class Insecta; order Hemiptera; family Aphididae; genus Melanaphis; species Melanaphis sacchari. Next base: position 198,949 of record NW_020270834.1, read on the forward strand.
ACTGCAAATATCTTATAAACCTGTAATTCAATTGAAATATAGCTTAATGGATTCGCATTGGTTTTAAATTATATTTATCAATTATATAGAGATGTAAAGATTTATTTAAAAAGAAAAATAATCTTTATACGATTGTATAAGGACCATATTATTACAGCAAACACAATTTAGACATTAAACTCAAATGCGAAGATCACGTAGAAATTTTTTTTAAATATGAGACGACTATGTTATTTATATTAGAGAAGATTTTTTTTTTTAAGAATTGGAAATTGGCCTTAATTTTGAATTTTAACATTAAAACCTTAATAATTTTACCTTATATTTGAACAACTTTGAATGAAAAACTACAAACGTACTTTATATTGTTATAATGATAATGAATCTTATAAAATAATTACAAATACGATATATATATATATATTATGGTTTAATGACTTGCAATAAATTCACTGGAAAAAAACTAAAATATGATGTGAAGTCAACAAATAATAATATAATAATGAACTTGTTACCGCGTATTTACTATAGATTTTAATTGTTTTGATTTAAATGAGGCGCAATTTATAAAAATGTGTAATCAGATAAATATTTTTAGTCAGTGTTACTATATTTTAATTTATAACTATAAGATAACGTGACGTTTATTACCTGTATTGTTAAAAATATGTCATTTTCATTGTTATCTACTTCATTTTGTAGTAAAAATCAAGGTATTAGACTGCTAAATATTGCAGATGTGATACGATAATTTTGTGTGATTAATGGATTTTCTAAGAAATGGTAAGCAAAATATTCAGAATTTCATAAATAATGACACCCACATATTTTACAGTAATCCGCATTACACTCGTATTATATTATGACTGGCTTAAATTGGATGAGCAGTTAATATCGCGTTAAATTTATATGTTTTGTTTATCGTATATTACCTCTACTCAAGCAGACGCTAAATTTAAATATAACTTTTGAAAATTTGCAGAAAAAAAAATGTCACGCTTGGCATTAAAAATAAAGAAGTATATAAATATTTTAAGAAATTCGTTATACGTTCACTTTGAAAACAAAATGTCTCACTTTTTTTTTGTGAGACAGTAATTTATTGTTGGTTTTAGTCGTTCAGAGTCACGATCTACAATTGTGGTATTGTGGTTTGTCAAAATGTATACTGTATCTAGTTTGAATCGTAATTATTATCTATTATGGTTTAAAAGTTGTATAGAACAGCATAGTAGCAACAGATAAAAATAAAGTTTGACAAGGAAGTTCAATAGTCCACCAACCTGGTTATTTTTAAACTATGTTAAGTCACGATAAATTATTATATTAAAAACTATACTGAGCTAGGTTCAGAATATAATTCGTTTTAAACAAACTATTCATTCGAAATATATTGAATGTAATTCTTCTTCGTTTTTTCATTATTTTAATTTCATTCGTTTTAACGGTTACCTTAAAATTAACTGAAAAATTTGAATAAATGACATATTATTTCAAATAGGTATGCAGCATAATAAATATACGAAAATTTCTCAATGTATATAGAGATCCAAAATGAAATATTTTGAGATTTTTAGTGTGTCAAAAGTGTTGACTGGCATAACAAATGCACAAACCTTTGTAACCCAATAGCTCCCTTGTGCCATTCAGAATCTTATATTACAAACTATCGATAAGGTTTTTCATATATCTACATTACGTATTCGCTTAAAATATATAAGATATATAGCTACATGCAAGAATATAGGTACATGTGAATATTTTGCAAAATATTGTTTAAAATTTCGAATACCAAGCTATGGAATTATTATTTAATATGATAAATTGTTTATAATTTATTCTGTTGATTTAGCTTTTGCAATTCCGATTAATATATTTTATTTTAATTTTAATTTTTTTTTCACATATCGAGAGGTAGGTACATGAACTATTAATGATATAATAAATAATATTCAAATTATGGTCCACCGTAAGTACATTATAAACATACTTTCATTCGTATTTGTCAAATATTTTTGCTGTTGATTTTCACTTGTAAACAGCCGTTGATATGGAATTCAATGAAACGCATCGATCAATTACGATTTATACTCGAAACAATGAATTTTCCACCAAATAGCCCACGTGCAACAATACAACACAAACACAAAATGGAATCTTAATTTATTTGCGTTGAAGATTAACGACAATTTATGTAAACAAATAGATACTATGATAATCATTATTTTATTTAATGATATAGCTATGTTTTGTGTTCACATTTCACAAAATGTGTTCAAAGGAAACAGTGATACTATAACAGTGGTTTTGAGCTTTTGAAATTGCCCATTATAGCCCTAAAAGCTCTATATTATATACTGTTCATGCAGTAATTCTGAAGTGACATTGATCATATAAATTATTATTTTAATATTTATATCTTTAGAGAAATTATATTTGTTCCTATAAGAAGGAAAATACTCTCACACAAGACTATTATGTGTAACACACGTATTCCCCTAAAAAGGAGTTACATTTAATATGTATAAAAATAAATGTTATTCGTTCGGAATTGTAGTTCAGGAATGTAGTTATTACTGTTTATTATTTATTATTATTATATGATAATTAGTTGTATATAATATTTCGTTTGAAATAAATTAATAATTTAAAAAATTATTATTATTACAGTGTGAATAAAAATGTGAGATATTATTTAGAGTAAAATAAAATAACATATAAACAATATTAGTTATAAATTATTATAAATTAATTTCAAAAATTTTAAATGTCTAAGTATGTAATAATTGTTCAATTGAATGTATTTATTGTTTTTAGTTTTTGTATTATGATTTTTCTTATGTTCGAATAATCAAAAATCGTTCATTTTATTTTTGACAAGGCATAAAAGTCTAAAAATAAAAGTATATGAACATAAGATATACAATATATTTTAGAAATCATTTAAAATACATTCAGTTTATAAAATATCTTAATATAAAATAATATTTTATTATGGTTTCAAATTATTTGTTTTTTTTTTTTATACATTAAAAATTATAATTACATGTTGAGGTTTAGACACATTATATATAACATCTTACGTTACAGCATACAATGACTAATTTATAATTTTACACAAAACGTGAGAGAGTAATCTATACTTAGGTCTGACATCTGAGTGTAAGTATTATTAGAGTGGGTATAATTTAACTCAATTATATTATGTGTACAAGTAAATTGATTAAGATGGTCTTGGGTGTGCAATATTCTTTGAAGTAAATTCACTAGACTATACGTAGTAAGATGGTCGGTTTTGAGACACGCCTTGTACCTAACCATAAAATGTACAAAAGGGACTATCGTGGCATAATATAATTTGAAAATAGCTGTCATTAAAACAAACTTTAATTTCCTAGACGAATTAACGTTGGCAGCTAGATACTTCTAAAATATCGGAACAGCTCAGTCGTTCATCGACTTTTGAGTGGTAGCTTATTATAGTGAACTTGACCTTGCGAAGAAACTATAGGATTATCCGTTTGAAACGATCTTTGATCACGCCATTCAACAATGGACGTAATAATGACGCCGTAATTTAAAGTTGCCCACCAAACACCGGAAGGCATCGGGTAAGGAAGTACGCATAGGGTTGGAATAGATTTCAAACTATTTCAGTTTTTTTTTACATTAATAGTTTATTGACTCACAAGCGGTCATGTAGTTGTTATAGTATATTCATAGAACATTAGAAAAACAATTTTAGTTATACATTCTTAATATGTATGTATTGCGTTATATATATTATTACTACTATCGACATAATATAATCTTGTTAGATATTACCCAATTAGGTAAAATTATTTTGTATACATATTTTTTAATTTTAAATTAAAAAAAAATTATAAATCACTAGAATAATGATGTTAAATTTTTTTCTTAGCCAGAAAAATATATATTATTAAATCGTCTAAGAATTTTAAGTTAACAATTAATTTATAATGTTCAAAAAATAATTTTTTCCGTGTTATCAATTATCAATTCTAAGAAATTAACGCTCGAGACTTCTGTAACTGACATATTATTATAAAAATTTAACTAAAGTATCGATAATTATACTAGATTATCAGATTTTAAAATTATGTACTTTGAAATAGGTATTTAAAACAATACAATAAATTTAATACATTTAGTGAAAATTATAAATTTACGATCGTTATTTACAATGTTTTATTTACGTTATTATACATTGATTTTTGCAAATTAATAAACGTTTCCACTTTAATAAATTACAGTTCATATTACTGCCAATTTTCAATAAAATTATACGTTATATACATTAGAATTTTTTTAAATTAAATTGTTCTAATAGTGTTTTATATAACATAAAATACATTATACAACATAATAAATAAATTAACTGAAAATCAGAAAACATTATCATTATCAAGAACCATTCATTAAATAATTATATATACTATAACATTGCCTGATTCCTTCGTTAGTGTAGTGTGAAATATACAATAATTATTACCTACCCAATTCAGTACTATATAGTTGTTTGACGTTTTGAAGGCATAATATTTCAGAAAAAAAAAAATGGTTCGTCACGTGCATGAGTTGAAAACATAAAATATTATAATAATATTTTATTTGAATGTGCTCTATAATTACGTAAAGTAAATTAAAAATGGTCTAGTTATGGTCTGGCGTTATTGGTTAGCTGAACTTTGACAATAAAAATATATTTTTACATTTTTACCAACGCAATTATAAAAACAACGACGTGATCCACCCGCTTCTATGACAGTGTAGCGTAGCAGTTATGCGATGATAATTCCGAGGATAAGACATTTGTTTACGAGTTAAACGAACAAGATTCTGACGTTGTTAAGAGTATGTACCTACGGGAATATTTGTACGCAAGATGATTTCCATCCGCTGTTTATTCAAATTAATTTAAATAGATTTGAGTGTAAAGAACGATAGCGTTTCAGTATTACGACAGAAATGTAAAGATTTAAGACGGTATATTATGTATACACAAATTGAAAACATATTATTTTGTACATACTTGGTGAGTTAATAATATAGTAAATATTGTAACAACGTTATACATAAAATTAATTAAACCGGCCTGGAACAAGTTAACCACATCACTACTTTAACCATAGATGATGTTTGGTCCAGTGAAATATTATACCACGCTGGTAAACAGACTAAGCAAGTATCCATTTATATCGATACCAAGAAAAACAAAAAAAATGTTGTCTAAATTAATTATTGTTATCATAAAATTCACCTTGCTATGATGTGTAAACCACAAAATAAATTATTACTGTTCTACCTACAGATTTATTCATAACGTCATGTTTATTTTTATTTGTTTTTTTTATTTTTCATTTTAATTAACAATATTTTTTTAATTTTTAAATCCAACCAAAACAGTCATTTCTATATTGGCAAACGCAATGCATTCAAATATTTGTCGTTAATAACTTAATACGGTTAAATCTACCCTGTACGTAGAACTTGTGTCAGTATTGACCAACATGCTGTCGAATTATCTTTTGTCCAGGCTAGAACCTGTCCATTTTAGTGGCAAAGTGGGAGAGGAAATCTCCTATTCCACGGAGCTGGTTTAAATTGTGACATTTGTAGTTTGATATCTACTAACGAGATACTTTATTATTATTATATTTTAATTTTAATGTATATACATTAATATATATATATATAGGTATTTTAGGTATAGATTTCATCTTCAATGATATTTAAGTTGTTTTGTTTTTCATTATGCACTGCGAGTAAATTTAAATATACCTAAGCAGGTACATAATAATATAAACTTTTAACTATGTTCTACGTAGGATACTTACCACTATTTTTCGCTTTTAATTATATATTTATTTGAATTCTAATTCTTTAAATTTTAAGGTATACAAAAAAAATCATAACTTTATAAATATCTTAGATTTTTTTAAAAACCATTTATTTTAATATATTCTAAATGTAACAATACAATATTTTATTTTTCAAAGGAAATTAATCCTTTTTTTAATGCGAATCATCAAACATACAATTTATGGGAAAATTGTGATGTATCTACGAGTATATAAAAAAATCTAACAAACAGTTTCTGGTTAATTAAATTTTGTACACATAGGATGATAATCTTTACAAATTGATTTTTGAAAAATGAATCAAACATAAAAAATACTTTACTAATTAAAAAAAAATATATTCAATTTTAATAGATTTATATTAATTTCTATGATACATTTTTAAATTGTTTTTATTTTCTGGACCAATTATAAATTATAATTAGTATATAGGTAAAATAAATGTATTCAAAAACTAATCATTTGGATTTCAATTTGTATGCATCAAAATTTTTTTTAAGTTGTCTCACCAACAATTATTATGAAAAAAACAATGATATTTATTATAATCGACAACTAATTATAGTTGGTTAGTATTCATTTTATTTATTAAAATATAATATTTAAAATTAGTTATCAGTTATTTTTTGTAAACTCTTATAGTTGATAATAAAATCATAATAATCATATAATAACAAATTCAAAATAACGTTTAGATTTTAAAATAATGGTAATTTAAATTATATCATTGATTTTAATTCCAACGTTGCATTTAAAGTGTTCGTGGTTTTCCATGAAGGTTCTATAATACATTAAGATCACATATCGGACAGGCATTAAATTAAAAAAATAATCAGCTTGTCATTGGTCAGTATATAAAGCACGTCAGGCGTGATGTTAAGCTATCTAGTTCAGTTTCACAGCAGATATTCATTTCCCGAGTCCATGACGTGCCGGTGAGTTTGCTTATTGGAAAGGGTACCCACCCACATAAATACATATTACTGTGAACGGGCTAGTCATAATCTAAAAGTACATAAAATATTTTTACTGACAGGGTTAAAATTGCAAGAGCAACGCGACGACCTCTTTAAACGCTTCTAAAGGTGTTTAGTATAATATAATGTTATTATATATCACATCATGTGCTTTTAATAATGCACAGGTAGGTACATTAATGGCCTATAAAATGCGTTTAATAAAGGCGACTCAATGATGCCATCCGGTAACCTCGAATGTCTAGTGTGTACCGCCTTTGTCTGTGAAGATTTACATTATTTTCATGAGCTACGCTATAACAGGATATATAATATAGGTACGTATGAAATATTTATAGTTGTATAATTTTTTTTTTTCATACATACAGGTATAAAAAAATATATGAATTTGCAAAGTGTGTATTTCATCTTTAATATCAAAGCGAAAACACAATAGTTTTTAGTAATTATTTAATACGACTTTATTTGATTCCAAAAACGATATAAATTGTTTTTTTGATCTCATGTTCACATTCATTTTTTATAACTACAATTATTTTAATCTCACACACAGATCATATTATAAATAATTCATTTTTCTTATAATTTTAGATAAATTAAAAATATATAATTTTAAGAATAAAAATAAGAGAGTTATTTAAATGGATTATTTTTATCATTATATTTAATTATATTATCATTTGGTCGTTTTTATATTTTCAAATTTAAATGGACGATAAATCAGTAAAAATAAAAATATTTTAATGTTACTGAAGTAAATTATAATGTGTATTTGATTATTTGATTTAAATTGAATTAGTAATAAATTTTTAATCACCCAAATAATTCTGAAAATATACATTGCAATTTATAACATTTTACAAGAGTAGTTAAACTATTTAAAATGTATACTATCGTATGATATATGTATCCATAGTAATTGTTTATTTAAAATAACGTAATTCTATAAGTTATTGTTCAAAGAAAACTAATAAATTATAGGTATAATAGCTAAAAACTAACAAATTAAATAAAATTATTGTTTTTATGTTATATATGTTTTTCATATGAAAACAGATATCCATTAAGAATTAACTTCTATGAGCAATGTCCTATTCGTTTAAACTTCAATTATAAATTTTCATTTGTACGCTATACTATATGAATGAATTACGTGGTATAGAACCACGTTGTACGTACGTTTCTGCTTTGATCAGTATTAATATTATATGCTGTTATTTCGTATTTTGATATTTTATATATGATATTATTTAGGTTTTTTTATTTTTTATATAATCCATTAGGTTAGTATAAAACTCATTTTTTTTTTTTTTATTTTACTTTAGGAAAACTTGAATATTAAAAATATATATTTTAAGTTTCCGACGAATTTCAATATTTAAAATATACATTATGATATACAAAAGTGTTGCACAATTAAAGGGTGTTGCAACCATCATAATATTATATCTTAGTAAAAAACTAATCATTCTGATTGAAATTTATACGTCACAACGTGTATCCCGATCATAAAAATATCCAATGCTTCATAACATAATAAGAGCCATATTTATTTTTTTTACTTTCGTTTTTTGAATTTAAATAAACTCGATTTAAATTGTATAAATAAAATTTCAAAAATTATAGGTTAATACCAATATTTAATAGACTGCAACTAATTTTAAATATATCATCCAATTGGAGAATTGGAAAATTTTCAGAATATCAATCAGAGTGAGCATTATGAAAAAAATGTTGTGGTAGTAGTATAAATGTTGAAATATACATGCACGGGCGTTAAAATAGTCTACTGTACTTTTATTAGAAACGTATACTCATACTTGAAATAATTTACAAGTAACCCAATAACATCACCGTTTGATGAATGCATAAGAAATTGCCAATAAATGAAGTTGATGCTGAAGCCTTTCTAATATTTATTATGTTGAATAATTTATTATAGGTATATTAAATGTAATTTAATTTAATTTAATTTTATGGTCTTTGTTATACTATTACAATATTTCTCGTTCGTCTTATCATTATTAATGTTATTATTGTCATTATCGATTTTATTATGTTATTATATTTTCATACTATTTATACAAAAATATGCCAACAATGCATTTATGTCTTAGCACATTAATTTAAATTTCAGTTTATCTTATCATTTTTAATAATGAGTTTTATTTTTTTTTAAATTCTATTAGCACTATTTTTACGTCAACCTTATAATATTTATGTTGCATGGTACTAAGTTAATTTTGTCTGTAGGTTTATAAATTGTATTGCAAGAAATTGTTTCAATAATGTTTGCAAATTATGTTATAACTTTTCAAAATCTGTAATTGTTTTTTAATGAATATATACATTCAAAAATATGGCACGTTATATGTGTGATAAGTAAATTCAAGTTTTAAAAAATAAAAATAATATAATGTATAATATGTATATATTATTAAATAAAATACAGAATCAGTTCTATTTTTATGAATACGCGTTTTAATACCTAATTCATTTTTTTTTTTTTTTTTAATTATTTTGAAATTGTTGATTATTAATTATTATATACTGAACAAATTGTAATACTATACCTATTGTTGTGTAATCGATTACCTATTGATTAAAATTATCATGGCCATAATAGTCTATTACCATCTTTAAATATATTATTATTTATTTTTTAAACAAAAAAACAATTGAGTTGACGAGGTGAAGAAAACTCGCATTAATCAATATTTGGGTAGGTACTAGGTACATGGTACGTATACCTATTTACTGACTAAACTTACGAATGGGCGTGTTATAGTACAACATACACCTTCAAATAATAGGAACGCCTTTATTTAGTGAACACTGAAACACATAGAATTCAGTCTCAACTGAATCTCATGGTATAGTAATTAATTGCGATGAAAATATCTTGCAAACATGAGATGTGTTTAATAAACGAGTATAATATAATAATTATAATATCCATCAACTCATTTTAAGTGTCTACTATACCACTGTACTGCCGGGTATATTAATTAATTTTTAAACATCAGGTATAATGTATTATACAATTATTTGAAATATGATAACCACACTAAATGGTATGCACCTATACCGTGGTCACCTCATCACAAAGATATACGCGTATTATTCAATTTTTTACAAGAAGGGTTTTCCAAGTTATTTATTATTACGTAAGTACCTACCCTACATCGTCGTTTTATTGTTCTGGTGGATTAGAAGTGACTGGACCGTATAGTTTCACGAAATTTACTCGAGTATGTATCTGTGATCAACATTTTCATATGCGGTAATCCGACAAAATTTTTCTGCATAATAAGTGTATATAATACCTGTCACAAACACGCCAGACTGGCGCGATCTAAAGGTCGACGACCAAAAGAATAGGTAAACTTTTTTAACATTCACTCAAATTTTATTTGACGTATTTTATTATTATAACATCAATAACTATATAAATTCCAAGGCCCGACTCCAGCACTATCAAATACATTGCACTATACTCGATGTCACGATTAAGGATTTATTAAAAAAAAAAAAAAAAATAACAACAACAGCGGCGGTGGCATTTTACTTGGTTTTGTTAACACGACAACCAGTCTATAATGTTTATTATATTATAAACGTACATTATAACTCGTTTTAGGTGCACCACACTACCGCAGTATCCGAATAATCGGCTTTGCCATTATATGCACCTGTACAGCCCGTGAACGGTATTTAGACCGATTTACGATTGTCGGGATGACCATTATACAGATTTCCGCCGATACATACTTGTGTAATTATTATCATTGAGCACTTTACACAAGTAATGTTTACGTTCGGTATTTACCTAATTTTTAGTAGGTATCTCCGTGCCGTGTGCAGTGTGCACAGTGCAGTACTAATAGTATATTATGCAATATGCATAAGTAGGTATAAAAATAATAGTAATAATAATAATAATAATAATGCAAAACAACACGACTACGATACTATAACAATGTTATTATTGTTTTAAAGATTTTGTATTACGTCTGTACGGTGTCTGTGTGTGAATGCATGATGCGTAGTAGCGGGTTTACCCAAATCGGATAAAATTGTCACATTGATTTCGTGTGCGGATAAAACGCAGTGATCACATATTGCGAATTTACATCATATTATTTTATGTTGCTGCGTATACTGCACAATGTTTATAATTTGACAGTTGAGTTTGTTAGCGCTTAATATAATATTTATTATTGATCGTTATTCACGTGCGTTGGTATATTATCGCAATACGTTTAAAGTGTATTATTCATATAGCATTAAAATCGTACACATAAAATTAACCATTATGGTGTGCATTAATGGTGTATTTGACGATATATTCCGAAACAGAAAGAGGAAGTCCTAACCGTTATTATATTAATAATTTACTAACGATATAGCTATGCGTACACAAATATAATATATAGCTCGTTAGTCATTGCCGTATCTAGCCCATAAGTTTTTGGCGAGGAGGGGTTTTACGACCGCGGAGAAATGTTATGGGTATATTATACTAAAAACACGTATTCGAGGTACTTTTTATGTATATATATACATTGTCGTCGGGCTGATTTAAACACGAAAAACTAACTATAAATTGTCAATGTCGTTAGTACTACTTTATGGTTATTTTCATTAATTACAATTCTACATTTTAAAATTTTATCTACCGGAGCCTATATCTTTTCGTTCTTTTACTTATAAATAATTTGATTGAATATTCTATTTAGGTTTTTTTTTTTTAATAAAAGTTTACATATATAACATAATTTATATATATATACTTATATATTGTGTTATATAAAAAAAAAAAAAAATATCAAATCCGACTTAGCATGAAGTAAAAGTTTGTTTAAAACGAAATTAGTTTCTAATTCAATAAAAACTATATAATATGTTTACATTCATTTCTGTGTTGACAATGCTATATAAAATTCATAATATCTACTTAACACAAGAAAATAAAAACAATTTGTTTAAGAAAAAATTAAACTTTTTTATTTCAAATAAAATAAAAAAGTACTGAATAGTGATGAAAATAAACTATTTAAAAAAAATATTTAATCGTTAAAGCTACATTTTGATTTGAATAAAAAGTTTTAGCTTATACTATATAGGTACCTACTTTAGAACATTGTTATTACACAACCACGAGTATTTATATAAATTCATATGTTTAGTTGTTGAATGATCAATTCAAATTTTATTTGAAAAATAATAAACGATTAAGAGAACTATTAAGTTGAGATATCACCTTGGCGTAAGTTGACGATGTTAATTTTATTAGTAGTTTAGTATAAACTAAAAAGTATAGTTTTATACTTGAAGATTAAATAATTACTTTTTGAAAGTTAATTAACACGTATCCATAAGTTCTATATATAGAAGAGGTATGCTACCTAACTTATGCTACACCCGTAAAATTATAAAATAACACTGTCAAATAAATTTATTATTTTTATATCACTTAAAACCGTGAAATACAGTTTAAATTACATATACATATGTGTTAAAATATATGTGAAAAATCTATTTTAGTTTCTATAAAAGCAATTATTATTATTTTTTTTTATTCTAAAAAAAATTAGTTATCTCGAAAATAAATGTTTCTTCATATTTTCTATACATTTACATTTATTTTAAATTAAGATATAAAATGTTCGAAACTATAACTAATAAATTTTTACAGATTAGATCAAATTTTTTAGCTTGTAAAAAATTGTATGGATTTAAATGACTTAAAATTTTAGAAAAAAAAAGTTATCAAGATATTTAATCTTTAACTACCAAATCACATAATATAGATATAAAAATGTAAAGGATATGTAGGTATTTCAAAATTAAATGTTTTTTTTATTGGTTAGTGTCTAAACAATAAAATAATTATACTAGAAAAATGTAAGTCTAAGTAACATAAACCAAAATTCAATTGTATTTAGTCATAGACGTGCCAGAAAATTCATTATGAAAAGACAATCAATAAGAACATTAGAAAACTAAAAAAGAAACATAAATCTAGTTTAGTGTGAGTACACGATGTTTCGAACTTAATAAATTTTAACATGTGGTTGCGTGAGTTGCGCCCTATTAATATACAAACATAACACACACATTGTGAACAGTTTTTGTTCTAAGAGGCTTTTCGTCAACTATGGAGTAAACTAGAATCCTCAAACAAAAACCAATAACAGTCCAAAGTTTGATATAATATGGACGTGTACAGTATAAAGTTAAAAAAATGTGTACAGTTTTAAAAGCTTGGTAAATAGAATATTCTTGAAGACTTCGAATAGACTGAAATAGCCATTAGTTTATTAAAGTTCTCGTGAAAATTTGTCAATAAGATTACCTCTTCTTCATATCTACATTAATAAACTACAAAAATGTGGTTATATTTCTCAGGCATAATAACATTTTAATATTCTTAAAATGGTTTAAGGAAATTACAAAAAATTAGCATAAAAACGGCAAAAGCTCAGTTAAATTTTTTAATGTGCATTAATAATAATCGATATTTATTATTTATACATCAAATATTTTAAGGTTTTTATATTTCAAACGAAGAAAAAGTCTCATGGGCACTTTCTACACTGACATGCGTTTTAAAATACTTTTCCCTGGTCTGAAAATTATTTATTGGTCATTGAATGTATATAAATATTTGTTCATACATCATAATTAATTGATTTGAAATCAAATTGGTATCATTTTTAAATTTTTTTTAAAACCAATACAATTTTAATATTCTCTAAACATAAAATATAATTGAATAATTACTTTTATATTGTTTGTATTTAACCAGTCATCATATATTTTAAAACGGCGATTAAATAATATTATTCATAATATACGATATCATAAGTAGGTATTGTATTATTTGTACTCAAGTACTATAATTATGAATATACATCAAAAAATGGAACATTATCTGTATAAATATTTTATAAAAACTCTTTCAAAGAAGAGAGTTATAGCATATAATATTAACAGTAATATTGTGCGATTTATGTTTGACAAAAAGCCGAATGGTGAATAATATAATAATACATGTAGCCGACATATTATATTAGGTTTATTATACTTACTATTTACAAAGTAATAACGATTGGAACTGTGGTAAAACCGAATGCATTAATTCTGCGTAACACATATTAAAAGCTTAACAATTCGTACCAATATATATAACAATTGTCTATAATGATCATCATAATAATGTATGCTAGAATGCATAATATTATATTCACGTTGTTATACCTAAGTAGCTATCATTTAAAATAAAAAAAAAATGATAAATAATTCTCGTTATGAACTACATTCAAACAATTTATGTTTGTAATACGGTCTATTTTGCATAGGTTAAGTTCATAAATCATTTTGAGGTCAACTTTCATCTTCCATTCTCTTTCAAATGCATCGTATATTCTAACTCATGGGAATTGTATACCACCTTTTAAATGCCCTCCAGATGAAAACAAAAAGGAAATTCAGCATGATTACTTTTTCTCCGAGGTCATTGAGTTGTAAAAGTGTAAGTTAACACAGTGAAACCAGATACCTGCATCATAACTCAGTATAATCTATGGGCGTTAAACAATATTAGTTGTGACTGGACTTCAACTATTCACACAATACAATCATTCGTCAATTCTTTACTTGAAATATATCGTGATTTTATAATACTATAAACGTCGATGTATAGACTATAGATACACCAATGGGAAATTAGTTTATAGTTTTTATCGTGGCTATTACATATGAACTATAGAAAACATGTCGTTTAACAATTCTAAATAATTAACAACTATAATAAACATTGTTAGGCGTAGTTATCAAATCATCAACTCAACTTCTTTACGAAAATAAAACAGAATTAATGTGTAAATATTATTATAGTACTACCTATATAGTGTATATACAAGTATTTCTTTATGAATTATATATCAAATAGAAAATCAATACTAGTATCATATATACATTCGGTATAAAACATGAATCCGTACATTTTACCTTTTTGGGAACAAAATTTCGTTCGATTTTGATTAAACAATAGATTGTCAAAATGACAAAGAAAACAACATGATTACATACGACTTTCTGAGAAATGTTGTCATTATTATTATTTGTTATTGTCAATTATTTGTACAATGGGATTACATTATTTTCAAACGTATAATTTTATAATTTAATAATATTATAATGAAGATAAAAAACAAATGTTACATTTATCTTCAATTATAATCAAAAGTTATTTTAAAAATAAAACTAGGTACCGAGAAAGAAAATTATTGATTTCACAGAGATGTTTCTTTTAATTTTTGAGATAATTAACATGGTTTATTAAGTCTTATATTATATCACTTATTGACTAGACTATAAATTATAATGTATTAATATGAATCAAACATAGATGACTTGAAAATAGTAAGGGTAATGTTTTTAATTCTAAAATAGACAAAAAAATTAACATTTAAATTTTATAAATTACATGAAACTTTCAAACGATATCGATCATTTATTTGCACTATACAGAGATTTTAACGATTTTTACGTTAAAACTATGAATTTTATTTACTTAATTAATAGTAAAATAATTTGAGGTTTTTGGTTATATATTTATATTGTGAGTTATTTTTATAAGAATGACCTATTTAATCAGAAATAAAATCGTATAACAATGTTTATCTTGTATTTTGATTTAAAATAAATATGCCATTAAGACTAGATTTATACTTACAGTTCTTAAGCATTCATTAAGTTCACTTGAACCTAAAATAAAATAAATTTGAATTAGACATTTGTATTAAACAGTAAAAATAGATAAAACTCTTTCTGCTTTTAAATATTACGTACAATTATTTGTTGAGTATATTTTGTGCCGTATTATACGCTACAATAATACCAGCATTGATTTAATAATTAAATTAATATAATTCTATTAATTTCAACTCAGTTTAGTGTTAAATTGCGTAATTATTTCATCATGACCTATTCTAAAACAGCTTATTTTTTTTTCTGATTACAATAATATGCGTATTTCAAAAAAAAAAAAAAGTATATATATGTATATATACATTTTGTATTGTATATAAGAACATAAATAAACGATAATAAAGGAGTGTTATTAGCAAACATAGTATATTTCAATTGTAAGAATGCAGGTTATTTGGCAGATGAATTATGTCTTATTATTTAGCAAATTAAAAAAAAAATCATGTTTCTAAATTTTTCTTCTTCTTCTTTGGCTTTTTACAGGCCTTTAAGGCCCATTGCCGCATCGACATATTGTCTTCAATCTTCTCTATCTTGTGCCGTTTCTAAATTTTTTTTTTTTCTAAATTATTCATAATATGTTTTTTTATTTTGAAATGAAAAGGTATATACCTTTTTTCTGTTTAATCATAATCTATACTGAGTCTAATTGGCTTAATACTTCATGTTATGTACTAATAAAGAATTAGGTACTTTTTCAATTTAAAAGAGGAGACAGAAATATATTGAATGTATAAAAAACTTATGTACCAAAGTATATAGACAAATTACATATATCAATATATCTCTTATACAACTCTAATGGTATACGCTTAGTAATATTTGAGAAATTATTTTTCAGGGTGATTACTAGTTTTACATGCAATAATCATCAGCTTTTTTGATTCTGAATTTGTAAAAATTAAATAACTACATACAAAACAATTTTTAAGCGCTGTAAAAATGTTATTTAGTAGTAAAAAATAGTAATACAAATTTATAAAAAAAATGCTATTAGAGATGTGTAGTTGAGTTATGCATTTTAATTTATAAAATCAATTTAAAAATGTTAATTTTATTGTTCTGTGAAATATTTGCAATACCTAGTTATTAAAATAAAAATTCCAATTATTTTTTAACTGCCAGTTAAACAAACTGCTGAGGACTTTCAACAATAATTCTGTTTAAATGAATAAACATAATAACAAAACGAACACGTGTATACGAGTAGTTTGATTTGATTAACAGTATAGTTAATAATTTAAACATTATAAATATAATCTAATTTAATTTATTATCAGGTTTATTTTGATAATACATTTAGGTAAGTATGAAAACTTAGATATGATTATATAGTCACTTTCAAATATATTTAAATTATACAGAAAATAGTTTTCTATGGTTTGTTTTATGAACACTTAAAATTTGAAATACGACATAAACACTTTAATAAACTGAACTGAGCTTAAAAACGTTTCTCGAACGTAATGATTTATAGTTGCTTTTGAGTTAAAAATAATAATAATACAACATTGAGCCAAAGTATGTGTGACTAGCGATGCGAATGTCCACCAGCTTTTATAGGTTCTCTATTATGATTCCTCTTTTAAATTTTATTCATAATATTATACTTAATGAGTTTATATTTGTTTATAGGTACCTAAAAAAAGTTGTTTGGACAGTTTCAATGAATAATTATACTCACTTAATTTTTAAAAATATTTTAAGTTAAAATTTTAACTCAAAAAATTAAAACTTAGAAAATAATTTAAATATTAGTAACGATTATTAAGAGTTGTAAAGTATTGCAAATATCAATGTTATTACTAAGCTCATAAAAACAATTGGTAATGCACGATAAAATAAAAAAAATAAAACACTAAATATAGTTATTTATTATTTGATATTAAATAAATATAAGTATTTGATACAATAACTTAAAAACCAATTTTTGTATTTAAATCTTAAGAGTTTATGTAATTTTTTCTTACAAAACATTATAGACTTATACAAATAATGGTTTTAGAGAACGTTTTGATTTAATTAAAATTTAAAATTATTAGAATTTTCTGTTTAAACAATTATTATGTACATTCAATGATATTATAAATTTAAGTATAAAAAATCAAAGTCTTCACATTTATTAAAAGATCGAATTATTTAATATTTAAACACTTTGTTAAATATTTTATTTATAGACTTAGAGACATTAGTCTCTATTACTCGATGTCATATTGCTTGGGTTAGTATTAAATATACCTAATTAAGAAATTTTGCGCGTTATCTGATTTTGGTTTATTTTTAACTATTGATATCAACGATATTTTAGTTGGTAAATTAGATCAATAATTCTCTGTTACTTATGTTCGTACACAGATCGAATACAGAAATAACTGACATTTAATTCCTAAAATAATAATATAATTATATTATTTTAATGTAAATTATAATAATATATGAATAATTATAATAAATAACAAACGAAAGTTTATAAAATTAATTATCAGAAGGTGCGTATACTCAGTATACCAAATTTTAATTGTTTTATTCATACGAAACTATTCATTAACTTTTAAACTTGTTCATAAATATTTTAAAACATTTTTAATTAATTAAATGTTCCTAATATACAAGCTATTTAAGAATTTGTTTGGTTTCAATAAAAATAAATGTTTTAATTTTCTACTTAAATACATGACTATTGTTTTTTTTTATCAAAATGTATTTAATATAATAATTATAAACATTAGAAATATATTTGAAATAAAATGAATCTTCTGTACTAAAATAATTTCTTACAGCGTAGTTTTAAAGTTTTAAATATAAAATGTCTATTGTGATTTTAATTATAACAAAATATGAAAGTAAAATTTATTTATTTTATTTTATTGAATAAAATAGTTACAATCTATACTTATTTTAGCATGACAAGTAAACGGTATAGTACGATTTAAAATAAAAATATCATGTCAATACATAAAAAGAAAGCAACCTTTATAGTGACAGTGTGACACCTTTGAAAAATATATTTTTATATATATATATATATATATTTTTTTTTTTTGATCAAATGATTTATAATATAATACATAATTTTTTTAAGATTCATTTTAGTTATTTTAAGTAAAATCTGAATCGGTAATAGTTGACCTTGTTCAATAAAGATTTATTATTTACTCTTATCAAAAGTGGTATGGGAGAGGTTAGTAGATTTTTAAATTAGATACGAAGAAGTTAATCGTAAACATTTTTGAGAATAATAAGTTTGGGATATTGGATATAAAATATGTATAATATAAATATTGTTTAATTTTTAGATCTATTTTGGAAATAGGTATTGCTAATAAATTACCTGGAATAACATAAAGATATTTTTAGCATCCTAGGGGAATTTATGTTAGAATGTGCCTTTTTTTTAATATTTTGTTTGTTTTTGAAGATCGTACATACTAGATAGTTATCTATATGGTAATTTCTTGGTAATTTTCATACTTGACACATTTGGTTGAGAATGCAGATTTTTTGTATAAGATTCAAAATTGTGATACTCGTTGAATTTAAAACTGTAGTGTTTAGTTTGGTAATAAAGGTGTGTGTGACCATAATTATAGGAAGTTAATGTATTTGAAATTTATTTACAAATATTCGGAGCTTCTTCATTAATATTAAGGTATGGCACAAAAATATAAATGAAAAAATATTTTTGTTAATTGAAAAAAATAGTAGACGTGCTGTATTAGTTATTAAATTTAGGTATAGTGCATTTATGAAATTTGAAGTTAAAATTAAAATTGTTCTACTTATTATTTTTTTTTTACGTATTTAAATGTATGATTTGAATTACTTTTCGATAAGGTATTTCTTATTGAGGTTGATAAGTATAGAAATCTGTCATGCGAGTATTTCTTTTAAGATGGTTGGATGTACTTCTACATAAAATTTCTATAACTTAATTCAATAACAATTCGTATGTTTTCAATAAATAAATTTAAATCTCTAATCATGGTTATAAAAATTGGAAGGGGGTATTTGTGTTTTTTTTTGTTTTTTGTGAATTCATCTGTAAATTTGTTTTCATTTTATTATGGTATTATGTATTTGAAAAAAAAGTAAATATGTTAATTTACCAACTGTCGTTACTTTTTGTAATTTTGTTTTTTTGGTAAAATATTCGAATCACTTAAGTACACACATTTATCTCATATCGGAGATTTTACATCAGTTCTTTTAATTTTGTATATTGCGTTATCGTTGTTATTTTAAAATTAAGTTTTTTTTTTTAATTAATGATACTTAATTATTACTTATACTATTCATATTCAAATTGCAAATCGCGTCTAATTTTTATCTGAAGGTTAGAAATAGAGGAAATTGTCAGTTTTAAATGATTAATGAGTTTCGATTAAGATAAAAAAGAATTTAATTTTGAATTTTGGAAACAGTTTTCCTTTGGAAAATTCAGATTGTATAATATGTTAAATATCATAAAAAAATAGTTGTAATGTTAAATAAAAACCAGATAATGATCTAGATTTCGTTAATGTGAAATGAAAAATAGATTAATCGGTGGTGCACATGGCGAGTGACGCGAATGAACTGTGTAATATATTCTAAGAAAATAATTGCAAACTTTTCTGTTGTTTCTTGTATATGCACATTTATAATTTTATCGACTTATAGAATAAACAAAAATATATAAAAATTTTATCAACTGATATACATGGCGGTAACATGGTTCTCCAGAATACCCAAGCATGATACATTATTCAGCGACTGGTTTTTAGTGTTGATAGTTTACACATTAATGAACAGTAGGTTAATATTATCACTATAATAGAAAATTGATGTCGGAGGACACTTCCAAATATAACTGCTATAGCAGATATGTAAAAACGGTTAAATATAATGGCAATACTGCTTTAGAGGTGATATTTTATATAGTGTCATATAGACGAGCAAATTGTTCTGACCTAGTAAATCATAGGAAGACAGTTGACACTGCCAATCGTATTAAAAAAATAAATAAATAAATAAAATAAAAAGATAATTATCATAATAAACTGGATAATTTATACTAAAAAAGTGACATTTTTACTGTTTTGTTGAAAAATAATAAAATGAAGTGTCCGTCAACGTATTAAGCTGGAATTATAAGGGTTTGAGTGAAACATAATGTGACATTTTCACCGCCAATAGTCATTTAAAACTTATTATAAATAAAAATGTTGTTTTTAGAAATATCATCTCGAATTTTATAATAATAATTACGCGATTCAATTTGAATGCTTTTTGTGTGACTACATTATTTCTAATAAAAATGTGTATACGATTGTTGTGCTTCAAATCGACTTTCAACAAGATGCGCTGTATATCATAGTAAAATGGCATACACTTCTCTCGTTTTAAGACTAACGTATCATCATTTTATCCCGAATGGAATATGTTCTGTAATATTTTGAGTCATAATTTGATATAAACTTGATCTTAACGAACACAAAAGTGTATATGTGGTTATATTTTTAATGCCATGTATAAAAGAGTGGGTGGATTTAAATAACTTGGAATGATAGTAATTTACTTAAAATAGTGACCAACACATCAATTAACGTTTGATTAAGGACCAAAATAAGAGTGCGCTAACCCATGGTTCTTGAATGCTATAGATAAAGAGGGTAGTTTCTTAATCACAGACAATTTTATAAATTAACTTAACATCACATCTAAAGTAAAGTGTTTCCTTATAGTTAATATATAATTTAATATAAATATATATATATATATATATGTGTGTTACTGTCAATGGTGATAATTAAGCATTATTAAAAATGGCTGGTCTATTATAAAAGTTTTTCGTAGGAATTAGTACTATTGATTAATCATTTAAGAGGATGCCTAATTATGACATCCAATAATAGAAATACATTTAATAGTAATGCATTAATACATAATTTTTATAATTGGCTTGCTAGTCATTGTCATAATTATTTACTAAGACTATGCAGTCAATGAAAAAATAATAGGAATATGATAAGGTACATATATTTACTATTTAGAAATAAATAATATAAGATGAAATAAAATTTTTCACTTTTTCATTACTTTTATAGAGTTTATGTATGGACACCACTTATTCTTACATGGTAAACTACAACGGCACTTTGATGTACAAAGTCGCTTAGCAAAACGACAAGTAGATTTATTTGTTATGTATTTTGTTTTCTGTGGCACCGTTAAAAACAACTAATTAGTTTAAAAAGTAAGTACTAATGAGTTTTTTAAAATTTACCACCTAATTAATTCTAATTATTCGTAACTATTAATTATTTTTGTAAAACATTTAATCTAAATGTTTAACTATGTATTTTATAAACCTTTAATAAAAAGCTCAATTTTTCTAAACTTAACAAATTTTATTTTCGATGCCAGTCTTTAAAATTATTTTTATTCTTAAATGTTTCTCAAATGTCTTCAAAATCACGATTCACTCTTTCTACTGATCCTTAATTTTGGTTATGGCTTAGTTTACCATAGTCTATTTTAACATCAACCCGCATCACATCTAGCTCTTTTATAATAGTGTTTTCCAATTCTCTTCCATTGTCAAAGTGGAGTATGGCCAATACATCAAATATTGTATAAATATTTATTTTAAATTATTACATAATATTATGTAATATATTATATTTTATATTTGCACATTACGTAAGTACAATGAAAACTGTAACGACACTAAATTTGGGATAGTTGCTGTGAGTACTAAAACCATAAAATATAATATTCGCTACAAAACAGGTTTCTAAGCTTGATGTGGTTACTAAAACCATAAAAGATAAAATTGACTGCAAGTCGATCAAAAATGTCATAATGACTAGCGATCTATCAAATAATTGTAATATCGTCTAATTTATCAAGTCAATGTCATAAATATATGTCCAGTTTAGATAACGACTAACTTACTCAGGCGTTATATGAATTGGCTAGTCAATATCATCATTACCTGCATTTTTACATTGACAGTAACATATATATTCAATCCATTGAGCAACATAATATTCTATTCATTAAGGATTCTATTATTGGGTGTAATCACACAAAAGGTGTAAGTGATATAAATATGATGGATGATATCATACCTGTCATTGAAATAAGGATATGGCAATATTTTGTTCAAAATACTGAAAAGTAATATAAAAATATAGTATTTTAACTATGTTAAAGTAAATTATTAACTTAAAATGTTAGATTTATATTGTTATTTATTTAGAAATGTATACTAAAAATATAATAAAATAAGCAATTATTTGATTATTTAACAATATAATTACTTATAAATTATTAATATATTTTTTGCTATTGATTTTACTGACAAGAGGGTTGAACAAAATATTCAACTAAGATCAAATATTGGTTCAATATATTTACATTTATTATACATTTGGATCTGAAATCTCTTATAAATACTTCAATTTGAACTTTAACATGAATCATTATTTTAATATTTTTCATAGTTCGAGATCAATATTTAATTATTGCTAAAGTACATAAAGTGTCTTACTCTTCCATTTAATTGACTTTCTGAAATAATAATAGTGCGCATTTTTAATGGTCATTATGAATGCAATTAACGATAGGAAATTATTATCAATAATTTATAAAGTTGAAAACTAATTGTTCGATCTGATGTGTAGTCATTACCCTTTCAGATATAATTGCATCTTTACACAGAGCCAATTTATTTGAAAACTACTAAAAAGTAATTTCAACATTAATGATAATTTTATCTCCATTGATTAAAAATTGAATAAAATTAAAATTTCAAATTAATATAACGATTGGTGATTGCATAACTGTTAAATAGGTATGAATTTTTGAAACGACAGTTGCGATGATTCACTTTTTTAAGAAACGCATTGAGGTGTAAATTTTCAATGTTTCTTAAAATTAGATTTGTATTATTATGGTTTATTAGCATAATATTTAATTTAATGTAATATATTTTATATTGAGTTAAAAGATATTTTTTTATATTTAGGAAAATATTTTATTTTATCTCAAGTTCATATTTTTTTACTTAAAAAAATAAATATATTAATGCTTTTTGGCATAGTTTCGATAAATATATTAATATGATCAACTTGTTTTAAAATTGCATGATAATTCAAATAAAATTATATAATCTTATCAATTTATAATTAATGCTACACTATTTACAAAATTTTATATTTGTCCTAATAATAATTAAATTATTTTAAAATTATTTACACCTATATTATAATTAAATGGTTAATTGTTAATAACTTCAAGTTTATTTAGAATATAATTATTATTTATATTGTTAATTAGTTAAAACAAAATACTTAAGTCAAATCTATTTCACTTAAATCAACTATGCTGTTTATTCTAATGTCTCCCTGGTTATTCCTCAAACAAAGAGAAGTTAAGTAGTTAAATACAATTATATTTCTTTAGTACCTACCTATATAATCTCGTTAACCTTTGTAACAGTATTAACTGAAAACTTATACACTGAATATTGATACGCAATTTATGTTTTTACATTTTCAATATATTTATTATTTTTATATATTGACACTGTTTTTTAAAATAATATTGATTTACTCAATACTAAGAAATAAGAATACATAAGTCCAATATACCTGCAGTTTATTTCTAACAACAAAAAAAATTAATTTTTTTTTACCCTAAAAATATTTATATACTTATTTATCAAATATTACAAATAAAACTAAAAAAAAAAATATTAATATTTTATATTGTGCTGAATTATAATGTTTAATAATTTATAATATTTTATAACTGCTTACCCTTGAATCAGTATAAGCAGGTATAAATATTTAATGATTATCTTTAGTGGTTATTTAGTTTAGTACACCTGTTACATAATACTTAATTTATACAATTTGAAATCTTTTTATTATTTAAAATGTTTTTATTTATTTAATAGTTCAAAGCTCTTAGCAAATTGTGTATAAAATAAAGTGAACAACATATTATTAAATCTACGCGTTTATACTATATTATTCTCGCAGTAATGCACAGCAAATACGCATACATCAATATTTTCTAATGCTATCTAAATAAAATAGTATTTTATGTGAAGACGTAAAAAAAAATAATACTACAAATATATTTATTGTTCCACGTAAATTTAATAATATTTTTATTTATCTATAATATATTATTATGATTCTAATACATGATATGGAAGCTTTTTTAAAGTGGATGTCACATTCAAATTCTATCTGTAGTAAACTTATGAACTGTATTGAATTCTTAAACAATATAGTAGAAGAACAGATTACAAATATAATATACTGTTTAGAATAAAAAAGTAGTGAATGAGTTAATAGTTAATTATTTCTTGTTAACAAAATATGGTAATTATTGATCATAGATAGTTAGTTAAAGCTTTAAAAAATATTATAAAGTAATTATTATTGATAATGTATAAGTGTTTATATTATATAAATATAAAACAAATATAAATAGCTATGAATGGAAACAAACTTAATAATAGTTATTATTATTTTGGAGTTCAAAACTATATAAAATTGATTAAATGTATTATACGTGTACTTGTGTTTTTAATCAATAGACATACATTTTTAAAATTGTAATACAAAGCTTCAAATTCAAAATATTGTAAGAGTATACAATTTATTATTCTTAATCAAAATTATATAATAGGGACATGTTTAACATTCAAGTATTTAATATTTCATACTTCAGACATTAATAGTGACTAAATTGTAAATTTTGATATTAAAAATTGTTATTTTAAACTGCATATAAAAATTAAAAGTTTGAATTAGAGTAATAATTAATTATAGATAATAATAATAAAATTAAATATCTTCATTTGCTATTCTAAAAATACACAAGTTTGTGATATTTAGATATTTAGTCAGATAATATTATCAGATATATATTTTATGTTTAAAAAAGTTACAAAAGTAGATTATTTGTTTAATATTTTCGATCTATAGCGTTAGAGTTTTAAACTGTTCGAAGTTTTATTCCACCTGAAAACTAATGAAAATAAAAAAAAAAAAAACATAAGCAACCTATAGTTCATTAATTCTCAGTAAAAAAAATGATTTGATATAGTTATTAAACAAGTGTTTGTACAAATACATTTTTCATTTGACTAATTTATTGGTTTCTTAGGTAGTTTCAAAGCATATTATACTCGAATAATATTATTTAATTCTATTACATAATATCAACAACATGATAAATGTGCGGTTCTTAATTTATTTGTTTTCAAAAAAAAAAAAAAAAAAACAACAACAACAATAAACGAAGAATTGGTTAAGCGATAAAACATATTGATTAACGATTAGTAATAAATATATATATAAATAATAGATAATTTCACGGGAATTGTTTATAACGTCAATTTTACACATAAACTCTAATTATCTCCCACGGAGTTACCAATGGTAATAAAAATATCTCACGAATTATAGAATTTTATGTAAAATAATTAAACAATAATCAGTATCCAATAGACACTTAATTATTTTCAATTGAGCACATTATGTGAAATATTCACATTGTTGAATAAATAACTTAAATAAATTGTGTTAAATTATATTAAGTTCAGCTAAGGATAATGCACCAAGTGATGAAATATTTTCATCAGTCTAATTTTTTTAAACTTTGAATGTCCATCCAAACGTGAATAATATATATTGATAAATTATTGTTTAAATTAAAATATGCAGTCATGATAATATAATATTCTACAAAAATCCACGCCTAAAAATAATTAAAAACTTATTTAAAATTTCACCGTAGTAACAAAATCACGAATGATACGAAATGCTATTCAATAATTTTATGATAACTTTTTTTTCCTACAATATATTTTATGACTACAATGTATATTTTTAATTTCATTATCTAAATTGAAAAATATTCCAAAAAAACAAATTTGTAATTGTAGAAGTAAATTCTTAATTTTAATAAACGTCAAATGATATATTTTTTTAATGTACATATTATATGCATATTATAATATGTGTATTTATACTGTACATTTTAGATTAAAAATTGACCAAATAAAATAGACATAATATATTATAAAATAAACGATATAAAATAACACTTTTTAGTTTCTGAAATACATTTTTTTTTTTTTTGTTTAGTATAAAGATACATAGGTAGGTTGTTTAAATTGTTATTGTTTACTGATCCATATAATATTGAACATAAACGTTGGGATATTCACATACTACTTTTTATGAACAAGAATATTAAATTTTAACATTTTTTAACGCAAAAACCATTACTTGAATGCCCTCATAAAAGTATCCATAGTATACTCACCATCAAAGATGATGCAACTCTAATTACAGAATTTTTTTTTTTAAACAGGACCAAATTATTATTTTAATGTCAGTACAGAATTTGAATGATGTAATTAATAAAAGAGACTGTGTTTAATGAAGTTCGATTTTAAAAGACAGGTAATAATTACTAGTGTATATTAATTTTAAAATATGTAATTTAAAATATATTTGAATGATAAATTCAATTTAAATATTTTAGTTCAATGGTGCTGCTACTGAAATATGTCAATTGAAAAAATATTTCATGAAGAGAATACATAAGTTTTCCTTAAATTTGTATGAAGCGATAATTAATGTTAAACAATATAAAATTATTAAAATTGCTTTATTAATATTATTCATATTCGATGCAATTTCAATTACTCGGTAGTATTGTACATGAATATTATTCGTATCTGTAATAATATATGCTGTTTAATTTTAAGAGTCGTGTTAAATCGTTATGTATCAAAACACTGAACAATATGATTTTAATTATTTGTCTCGACTCGAATAATTTACTTTTATACTGTACAATGTTTTTCTAATAAGTATAAAACAATAATTATAAAATGTGTTTGTACAAAATGTACCTACATGCAAAATGTTGTTTGTTTATGTTATGATAGTATAAAGAGTATAACGTTTAAAATTAGGAAGTGTATGTACAATAAACAATACATATTAAATTCAAGAGATTTATCATAATAGTTATTAAGATTCACCCAATTCCATGTGTAAAATTTCTTTCGCTTTTTGTTAATTTTAATATTGCTTAGAATATTACTTTAGATGGTAAATATGTATGGGTTTGTTATGCATTTACATATACTAATATAATTTGGTCAATCAACCATATCAGTTTGTTTATTCAGCTACCTAATGAAAACAAATTTATTTTTGAAGATTTTATTTAATTATGAAAAATATTATAATTTAAAAACGATTTTAAGTAATGATTAATTTGTGTAATTATAATAGTAGGTACTGTGATTTTTTTTTTTTAAATGATAAAATAAATATGCATATTTTGAATAACGTTTAGAAAAATATATTTTAATATAAAATAAATACCTTTAGATTTAAATCATAAATGAAACAATTTGTTAAAATAAATTTTAAATAAAAATTATGTTAAAAACAAAATTACACTGGAAAAACTAAAGCTGCATTAAGTAAAATGTTTGCAAATTTTTTTTTTTTTGAATATTACTGAACATTTTCAAAAATGATATATTATATAGTTTGTGTTCACTTTAATTGTTAAATTTCATATTATGACTTAACTCTTTGACCATATTGTTTATACTTAAATTTTAAACGATTTAAAAAACAAAAAATTCCTCAACTTTGTAAAACAAATAACTCAAGATCTAAAGTTACATAAAAAGTTTATAATTACTTGTTCTTATTTCCCATTATACTTTTGTAACGCTGACATATATGAGTTACTTACAAGTTTATGACATCAATTAAATGAATAAAATATTATCTAAATTCTACCGATTTTTGTTGAATTAAAATTATTCTTTTGATATTATTACTTATATTGTAAAAACAATATGAAATATTTCATATTTATAAGATACAAAATAAGTTAATGATAATAAATTAACGATTAATTATACTATAGAGTTATAACTTTTATCTGATAATTGAAATATTGTTAACATCCAATGATTATTATATGCATCAATACCATTTGATAAGTAATATCACAGTAAAAATATTACCTTGTTAAAATATCAAAAATATAATATATATTATAACCAAAATAACGAAAAACGATATTAAAAATATGAAAAAGAAGGGTTAGTAGTATGGAACATTGACTGTGAAAACACAAAAACAATAATAATAAAAATGATTATTAATAAACTCATTTCATAATGAAATATTGAATTACTTCTTTAGGTAAACTATTTTGAGCGTATTTTATTATTGGAATGGACATAAAAAAAGACATATATTAAAGATTAACCCTAATGCCTTAAACCTAATTGATATGTGGAATTAAAATAATAGCATTAAAATAACTATTTCAGAAAGTTGTGTTAGAACACGTGGTGCAATTTCAAAGGAAAATAAGTGTGCTGAAATGAGTGAACAATATTTGTCTCATATATACACACACACATATATATATATTATATACAGATAATAATATATTACCAGAAGTGTCCTAGATGTGAATGCGAATACACACTATGCACGTCCTCCAAATATTGTACTCGAGTACATTATAAGAAATATCTACAGTTGTGGCTTAGCGTTCACGAGGTGTTACAAAAAATTACAAGAGTTATTTGAGAAATATACTTTAAGTATTAATACATACACCCTTATTTAAACCCAAAATTCGCATAAAAATATAGAGAAACACTTAATTTAGTGTTGTATGTCTGATTTTCCTGTAGGTACCAATACTGAGCATTAAAAACTGTTATAAAATAGTTATTATGATTAATGAAAAAATATAATTCATATATAACACGAGTAGGAATGTTTCGGTATTTGCAAAAACTATTTAAAATAATACTGTCCAAATAAATACAGTTATTTTTTGGGTCCATTTAATAAGTGTATATTAAATTAGTTTTGTTTATAATATACACGCGTTTAAAATTTAATACAAATATTGTATTTTAACATTTTGTACATTCAAGCGATATCAGTCAAAATTATATTATTTACTAGTATCATATAGATATAGTTATAATTCTTGGTATATCGTATTTACCAAAATTATGCTTTTGATGTATTAATATCATCAGGCGTTATGGGTTTAATAAAATATAATATTTTGTAATTATTTATAAAAAAAATAAACGTTCCTAGTTTTTTATTTTATAAAATACAAATTAACATAGTATATTAAGGTTATATTATTACTTATCATTAAGTTAGTATTTGAACATGAAAAGTTCTTTGTTTTAAATAATTTTAATACATAATCAATTATATGATTCAAATTTTAATTGTTTATTGGTAGTTATATTTAACACACGTTTGAATGAGAAACCAACTTCAAGATAAATAAATAAAAGATACACTGAAAATTGACTTTGATCAATTTCGTGTATAGCATACCTAATGGACATAATAACGCTAATTTATATTTTTATAACAAATTTAAGACGTACACTAAACAAAAAAATATTTAATGACTGTATAACGTTAGCGCCGTCTATGTAATTTCACAGAAACTCATTATATATACCACATATTGATAATTCGATTTATTTTTTCGAATGTTACATAATTACTTAAAACAGTGTGATTCTAATATACGTATTGTCTGATAAAGACACATTAACAAATATCCAGTTCAGAAATTCAACATTAGAATATTAAAAATGATTATTTAATAATAATATTATCATTTAAATAATTTTCTATCAAGTGATTATTTTTTATATCAAAACTAAAAACCCGACTATCTACATACCCATACGACACGTTATTGGCATTCATTATGAATCACATCATCCACCTAAGGATAACATTCAATCTCTCTAGAATATGCTAAAAAAAACAAGTATCCTTCATGAGCCAAATGTGGCTTAATACTTCATATCACTTTCAAATAACTACTTATTGGAAATTATTAAAAAATACTGCTATAATATGAAGAAAAAAAATCTAGAATTTTGTAAAATTAATAATATGCAAAACTCCCTTGATGAATTATCTCTCTGATTCTTAAGATAGAAACTTACCTTAAGCTTACTCTTAAATTATAATAAAAGTGAATAAAATATATCTAAATTTAAAATAATATAAAAATATAACCTTATCATAAATTATCAAAAAATAAATCCAATGGAACTGCAAAGATAACTTGATGCAATACTTAAGGGTACAAATAAACGAAAAACGAATCTGGAAAATACTCATTTATTATTAACTAAACCATGGTACACAAGGATTAAAACCCTACACTGTGTTTTAAATTATAGCTCAACCTTGCAGATGAAATATTATTTGCTGCTACATACGGAGATAATAAGCCGCTTCTAACTTACATATACCTAACACGGAACGACGTATCTCCTAAAAAAAAATTTAAATTCTCTAAAATAAACATACCCGAGATTAACAATAAAAGGCCCTTGGCTCAAGCAAAATAAACAGTAACATATTAACATGGGATCACCCTACCTATTAACACAGATGTTTAATTCAGTCAAAAGCCACCATAATTATCTTAATAAAATCATAGGGATTTTTAGATGACAACGACCAATTAGACAAATAATTAATTTCTTTTATTATCCAATATATTTTAATGTATAACGTATAACTATAGAAAATTATGCAGTATTTTAATAATAAAAAATATTAATTATGTTGACGCGATTAATAAATTGAAAATATATCTAAGTAATTTAAGTGTATAAAATATATTCCGTGAGCCACAATGATATTATATAATATAAATCTTAAAAACAAATAATTGATAACAACTATTGATATATTTTCAGACATAGATATACAAGATGAATCGAATTCATTTAAAAAAAATATTTTTTTTTTAAATGTTATTTTAAATAATTGCATGTAAAATTTCAAAACAATATTTTGTTAAGATTAATATATACAAACCAATATTTTACTCACATTCATATTGCATTATTTGTTAGTTTTTAGTATATTTAATTAAATTCAAATATATAATTAAAATAATCAAAAAATAACTAACATTTTTATTTTTTACGTTTAACGATTAATTGAATATAAAATAAATTTCTTGTCTGAAATATAATATACAAAAGAACAGTACGTATTTTAGTATATTTTATGTGTATAACTCGTATAAGTATATAGAAATTATATAAAAATCATGAGTTCCATATTTAATATTTAAAATGTAACACATTTTATTTACGTTATCTTTATAGTTGTAGTAAAAACCGATTTAAGTTGACTTGTAAAATATTTGTACACATACCAATATTGGTAGTTGAGTTCTATTGAGAAAAGTACAGCGTTAAAAATTACAACTAGAGTGATTAATACTTACGAGTTTTGACTACCGTTGTTATTGAGCAGAGCCTGATATTTATGGACCCGTTATATTGCAAGCGTTGTTTGGAGCAAAATATACCTGGAACATTTCGTTTTTTTGGAAGGTTAAACTGTACTCAACAACAAATATTTCACTAAAACACTTTTTTTTTCCTTTAAGACAAAACCGTTAAACAATTAACTATGAACACAACTTAAATACATGTTTGTTTCAGAATTGTAATATTATTCATCAAATTTGACCTATATTTGTTTTGTAATCATAAGAAAACATAGCACGGCTTCAGGATTATTAAAATGACAGAAATTTAGTTTTAAATATATATTGTTTAGATATTTAAGTTCAAAAAAATATATGAATAATATATATGTTAGATATTAAATTAAATTATAATATAAATATATATTTATTATAATATATTAAATCAATATTTATTTTAGATTTAACACTTACGAAAAATTATGGAACGAGAAAATTATTAATGATTAGTTCTCACTTTAACATAGCATATGGGTAAATAAACATTGTGCCACATAAATTTATGCTTGTACGACTATTCATAAAATATAACGAATACATATTTATAATAGGCAATTAAATAAAATGTTACAAAATACGTTTCGTTTTAATAACGTATTTTTCTTTTTTTTTTTTAATCAAATAAACTGTACTATTGTACACTAGAGTATTTTTTATAAGGTAAACGTGCATCATACATAGTATTAATTACTGAATTTAATTGAAATAAATATTTGTACTGTGTTAAATGTTTTATTTACACATTATAATGTTTAATCAAATAACTGATTAAATTAAATCGAATGATAATACATACTATATTATTATGAACAAAATACGATTGCTAAAATATAAATTTATAATGAATTTAAAAAAAAAAACGCAGTTATAATAACTTTATTTATGATTGATTATTATTTATTATTATTAAATAGTGAAAAGCATTGATATGACTATGTACGCAGTCGAATTAAAATAATTTCAATAAAATGCAATCGTAACTCGTATTATAGGTATAATAATACTATGCTGAGCGTTTTGAAAAACCGAACCTTTTAAAGGATTTCATGGTATTTTATAAATATATGTTATATATAGGTATACAAAGTACTGAATCGTATACCAAATATTTTCATCGCCACAATATGATCAATATCAAAGTAAATTGTGCTTCGCAATTCAGATACGTATTTAGAGTTTTGACATCGTAGATAAAGTTTTGATACTACCCTTATAACATCCACATCTTCAAATCGAGTAAACTGATATAATAATATACAAAATGATCACATTTATTCTCGTTATAAAATAATTGTCATGTTTAGGAACTTAAGAAAAATAAATGTACTTAAAATGAAAGATGTTTTTTTTTATAATTAATGTTCTAAAAGCTTTATAATATAGTTGTATTCTTTTTTCAGCCTTTTAAAATAAACATATTTTCTTCTTTTTTTTTTTTTTTTATAAGATTAATAAAAAATATATCAAATTTTATCATCTAAATTTCAAAACAAATAATGATTCAATTTATCAACATAACTCTTGTAAAAAAAATTTCAGTGAATCTCAAATGATATGGAAGAAACAAGCGTGAAGGGTAACTTTCAGTTGGTAATAAAATATTATCAACGTTATTAAATGATAATTTAAACTATAGTATAAAAAGTAATACGTGGTTAAAACATTATATTACACAATTACACAAATGTGAAAATGGGTAAATTAATAATTAATTAAATATATTTACATATCTACACAGTTATTTAAGAGTATTACCAATCGTACGATGAACATGAAGACATATTATATGATTGAAAACAAGAGATATCTGATAACCATCCTCTTTATTTTCTTGGCAATAGCTATACACAAAAGCCACTAATGCCAGTCAATTTTAACCTAGTCCTGTGATATAATATCAAATTACAATCATATTATAATAATTATATAAAATAATATTTTATCAAGTATGATTGTAACATTTAAATTAAATTTAATAAATAAAAATATTGATTTTTGTATAAAATTATAATACGATAAGCATTACAATAATATACTAGATTTTCTATAAATGATACAATATATTTTAACATTTTTTTTATACTAATAATTATACTTAAACAATATTTATAAAAAAATGATTTATAGTAAGTTTTTTATATGTGACATGTATGAGTTAAGTATAATTATATCCAATCATAATTTAACATGTACTTTATAGTATAAACTATTGGTATATACAATATTTGAAATTCAAAAAAATTGAATTACATTTTTGGATCTAATTCGAATAAAAGTAGTGTACTAGTGTTACTACTATAAACTAACTAGTGATTAGAATTTAAATAGTTATGCTATTTAAATGTTTTTTTAAATATAGAGAACAACAGCATTGCGGTGATGTGGATAATGTAAAATATTATTATCTTCTAATATAATTAATTTTACATATTTTCTAATGTATTTAATTGTATACGTTTCGATAACAATACATACTCTATTTTCAAACAGCCAACGCGTATTTGCGAGCGCGTACGAAAAATGGATAAAGCAAATCGATGTATAGAGTCTCCAAATTGAATGTTCTAAAATTTAGTGTTACTCGTATTTCTAAAAGTTTTAGGCGTTTTACTATAATAATTATTGTTATCGCAACGTGTATCATCACTATGTGGGTTCTACTACGCCTCTACAGGTGTTTTGGACTCAACGAGGTTAATGTATGACAAGCGAATTAAAAGTTATCTATATAATATTATAATGACGCGTGAATATCCTATATTATTATTGTTTGTACCTAGCCACAGGCCACGATATCTGATAGACATTATACACAGCCGGGTAAACATTATTATTCGGATTCGGCGTCCAATTTTCATTAAACGGAATAATATAATAT
Organism: Melanaphis sacchari; assembly: GCF_002803265.2. Classification (NCBI taxonomy): domain Eukaryota; kingdom Metazoa; phylum Arthropoda; class Insecta; order Hemiptera; family Aphididae; genus Melanaphis; species Melanaphis sacchari. Next base: position 233,865 of record NW_020270834.1, read on the forward strand.
TCCATCAGCAGTAATTTATTTGTGTTTTGAATATATTACGCATAATGTAAATAGTATAAATAATATGTGCCTCCCACGTTAAGTAAGCTAAACAAATTTTTACTATTGTTGGCCATCATAATATAACTTTATCTAAACATAACTATTATGATTTGAATTTCGTTGTATACCAAGACGTTGTATTTCTAATTATGACGTATATTTTATCAACTGTCGGAAACAATATTTTCGTCGATTCCGAGTGTCGTTAGGCCCGATAGGTGTATCAATCGGTATTCACGGGAAAGCAATATTTTAGGCTTATTAAATTTCGATTTAATGATTATTAAAATAGATTATTTGTGTTTGTGGTATAACTTCGTTTGCCGTCCCGGCGTTTTGAAATAAATTACTGTTGTGTTGGAGCAATAATTGGTTTCTTTAAATGAGAGTAATGGAAGTTTGCCAATTGGCTTGACATTGATTATTTTGTTGAAATAATAATGAATATAAACCGACTTTGCCGGCGATGCTGTAATAAATGCCTGGTGGCCGGACTGGTTTGATGTATATACGGCACGCATACACGATCAATCAAACCAAATCAATTACGCCGGAGTGCGATATAATTCGGGCCAAACGGCACACTCGACTGGCACCGCCGGGGTTGTGCAACACCATTCGCCGTGCTGCAAAGGGTGGTGTGATGAGAGGCGCATGCACAAAAGTCGGGATCCGTATCGGACTGATCAGACTAATACTTTTTGAAATCGGCAGAAAAAATAAATTAATATAAAACCAGCAACGACACTCGAACCTCATCGCCGACGCATTGGAGCCGAGAGAATTTAAAATTTTAACTTTCCGTGCAGCAGTAGCAGAATACATCGTGGAATATTGTAAAACGATATCAAAATGTGATTTATACGCGCCGAGTCAACAGCCGTATGGGAAGTTTGTTGAAATACACGATCCGTACGCCCACGTTCAGAGCGACGAATTAAAACGCTATTCATATTATAACATCATCACAACCAACGAAAACTGATGGAATATTATTAATTGCACGTTTGTAGATGAACAATAATTTTAATTATTTAATATTGATTCCGCATGAAAATCAAACATGGAAGGGGAATCGCATGATCTGAAACGATTCTCTGGACATGGTTTCAATAAATTACAAATCATAGTGTAACATCCCACTCACTTACGAGCATAGTTTATGATATAATTTTATATATTGTAATTTATAGTATATACTTTAACATTATATTATATCAACATATTGAGGCGTAAAAAAACTATTGACACTATTCGTGTTATTGCAGCCCTACGACATATCGTGATATTATAATCCATTATTTATTGGGTCCTCATATCACATACCGATATTAGTCAAATATTATTCAATATGTGTTTCAACAAATCGTTTTTTTGTTTTCTCATTATAATGCATAATAAAAATAAAAAAGTTTCGCGTGACAAAAAAATTAAAATAAAATGTGATATAATCGTTATAAGTATTTTCTGATCTTTTCAAATCAAATCGGAAATACTCCGATACGTTTTTCTAGATAGTTTAAATTTTAATCTACTTTCGGTGTAATTTAAAATATTTTATTATTTGTGTTCTCAAATTCAAATATATATAGTATATAAATTGTATTAACTTATAAAGATTGTTTATTGATGCTTTATAACAAAATTGTAAAAATTTTCTAATTCGAAACGAGAAACCCATTTATTTTGCAACGATTTGTTTTTTTTTTTTTTAAAGTTTATATGTAAACACTATTTTGAGTAACAAAAAAATTATACATATTATTTTTCTACTTTGACATGGTTGGTAGTTTAGAAAGATTATTTATAGTATTTATTAGTAGTTTTCATGAAAATTGTACTAAATTCAACAAAATGTACAATAAATTTAATACATTTAAGTATTATTAGTTATGGTCGTATGGTCGTATCTTATATTGTGTAGAATAATGTAAGTGCACTACTATTTTATACTTGATAATAGACAATTATTCAAAAACTGTATTGGTTTTTACTTACAAGGCATAAATTATGAAATAAAAATAAAATATAATTTATTTATGTAAAACTATACAATTTTCAACCTTGAATTCTTAAATTTGGATAAACATTTACAAAATAAACCACAACGTTTATCATAATTTTAAAACACTGAAAATCAATTGTTATGGTTTATTTAGAAATATTAAAACATAAAAATTAACTTGAGCTACGTTTATAAACGATTTCTTGGATGTTGTAGTTTATCATCACATTCAAATCAAAAAGTACTGTAAAAAACTACATTTTACTGAGAAATATTAAGTAAATTAACTACACTTCACCCAACCCCTCTATATTTGGACCATTTGTTAGCAATGAGACATTAGGTTAAATTAAATTTTTTTATTTATAAATAAAATATTAATATTAAAAATGTATTATTTTAATTTAAATTGTGCATTGAAGGTAAGTAGTTTAAATTTATGTTGTTGGTAAATATTTATTTCTAAAAATTAGTTTACATCACTTTTGTTACATAGCAAATATCTAATGTATTTTGCCATTAAATAATTCACTATGACAAATTGTTAAATTTTAACGTAATATTAAAAGAAGTGGATAATCGAGTACCGATCTGTTGTACGGAAGGTATTGAATAGGTTACTATGTTTTCGGATGTGTTGAAATTGAATTTAGTATTATATTATTACATATGAAAATCAATTCTGAACTCATATAGCCAATCGACTATTAGCCAGCCACGAATAATTGTTTTAAACGATAAAAAAAATAATGAATATCGTTATTCATAGTTTAAATATGTAATTTTATCTAAATTTGAGCTTAAAATGTTAAAAACAAAATTGGGCCTATATATTATTTGGATTTTTTAGTTTCAGAATGAAAAATTTATGAGAAATTTTGTGTTAATTTTTAAATTGTTACCTACTATAAAATTTACACATTTCATAAATTTTCAAGTGTAAAACAATTTGAACATTTTTGTGACAACTTTTGTCAAAATACAATATTTAAATGCTTATAAAAATAAATTGAATCTATGTGTTTTCAATATTTTTACATATCTATAAGTATAGCTTGTGTGGAATCTTATATTAAATTTTTAAGCTTTCTGTCCGAGGGGAAAAAATATTATCAACATTTATAGAAATAAAACTGATAGGAATTTTAAATTCCAAATGTCTATAAATATCTCAAAGAAAGCAGTAATATATAGAGAATTTCAACACAAATATTTGGTGAACATTTTAATAACTACGCTTAATCCTTTTCAAGTTATATTAAAAAAAAAACAAAATCAATTTTGTCAAAAATAGGGTTTGCGTAAAACATCATTTTCGATGATTTTTTGCTGTTTTTCTGATTATTTTGTAAAATATTGAGAATTCTTTATTTTTAATTCTCTAATGTACAAACAAGATATAATATTCTATTGGAGGTTACTCTTGAAGTTTAAAATTGAAACATTTTTTAGCTATATATCGTGAATACATACAATAAAAACTACAAATCACTGTAAAATCAATACATTCATAGCTCCGCTTTTAAAATCGTTACATCTATAAAAATAAAATGATCTTAGACAAATAAAATAAACGGATTAGTATTTATTCATAAAGATGGTTTATATTATAAATTAGACATTTTATAAGTAATTTCTTAATTTGGTACCTATTTGTTGCATTCATTTTTGTAAAAAACATTGTAATAAGAAATATTAAAATTTATATCGGCTACCGTCGAATGATGTGAATAGATTCATTGTATAAACAGTCATTTTTGAAATTCCATCGAGTAAAGTAAATAATGATTAAAACTATTGCTAGAAATTTAAAGCTTCTATGATTTATTTATCTATTTTAAAAATAGCAAATCAATAAGAATATATAATGAGTGCTCATTGTTTTCTGATTAAATAACCAGTTTTGGCAAAACTTCAAAATTTTTTATATGTTTGTAAAAAAAAAAATATTATTGGAAATATTGTAATACATTTTCATACTTTTTAACCAAACAAAAACGTTATTAACATAAATTTAAAAAAAGACTTAAGAATAAAAAATTTGAAAATTATAGGTTTAAAAAATGTTAAAATAACCCGAAATTATTTATCATTGGAAATAAAATATTTTTCTTAGTAATGATTTAGTTTTTATCTGTTTTTCAATTTTTTATTTTTCCCCAAAATATATGTTATGTAAGAAATGCAATCTACTTTAGATGTTGAAGATTAAATCAAATTCTGTTTTTAAAAAAAAAAAAGGATTTAAATTCATTTATTCTTTCGATCCACTCAAATAAACAAATTAATGTTCTTTGATATTTAACATAGAAATAACACAGGAAATCGTTCATCCAATATAAATTCAACTTTTATTATTATTATTATTATTTTGTTTCTTGCAGAAAAGCATTGCATAAAACTAACTGTAATCTGAGATAGATTTATAATATTTTGAATAAAAAAATAATAACTTACATAATTTTTCTTATAATATGCGTATCTTTATTATAACATCAATGACATATTAATAATATTCATCGCTCTAAATGCGGAGTTTTTGATTTTTAGTTTGTAAGAACAATAAATGCTGTAAATGCTACTGGCATATATTTTGTTGATGACAAAAATGAAAGTATTTATATCCATTAATTAATATATAATATAATATTTGGCTTTTTTAGTAGTATAAAGTAATACGCAGTGGTACCGTATTAACAGTGTCTGAATGTTACTATATAATTATTATATAATATTATGTTTCTACATCCAATTAAAAAAAAAAACTTTACTCCGTTTAAAAAGTTGTGCAAAATTGCCTAGCTGTTTGTAGGTAAGTATTATGTTGTTACATTTTATTGTTATACACTTGCATTTAAAAATATCGATTGGCACTCCTAATAATTATACTCGTTAATTATATAGTTTGTATTACATCAATTTACTACTCCATCATGTATACTATTGTCTATTACATTAGAGTTTCATTCATAAAACACAAAAAAATAAAAATATTTATTGTTTTAATGTTATATATTTTTGACAGTGATTAAAACGAAAAAGAAACTTGCATTTATGTAAACTAAAACGTTAACAGTTTGTGTACTCGTTGGTAAACTTTAATTATCCACTGAGAGAATTGTGTTCCAATTATTCAGTTGCTTTGTCGACCTGTATATTATCTACCGTGTTTTAATATGTCATTGTCATAATAAAAATAAATAAAACAAAAGAAAATATTAATTATTCTGTGGTTTGAATGGTGAATGAATATAAAGAACAGAAAAAAATAAATAGAAAAAAGGACGACGGAAAGGAAACGGCTACACTCGCCTTCACTCATACCCTTGCTTAAAGTGAACAGTGATATAGAGTGCAGTTATACAAAAAATGTTCGCGATTGCAAATGAAATCTGTTGGTACCGTGTTGGTTCACAGCTGACATTTGCTGACATTTTATTTTTTGACATTTTGTATAGTACCCTTAACGCACATAGAAACTAACGAGAACGTTTAAAAATACTAACACGATATCATTGTTTAACGTCGTGTGGAATATATATTTTAAGTATATAAAAAGATAATCGATGGATGTTGTCGAATGTCCATGCGTATGCGCGATAATCTATATCATACTTCAACGTTGTTTTATATAGAGCCTGTTACTATTGTTGTAACGGATTATGACGACTTAAAATACACAATCTTCTATCTTAATTATTATATAAAGTAATTATTTGTGTCATCAAGACCGTCTTATAAACATCTGATAAACAATCCCAGCCAGAGCCTTTAATTCCATGTTTAGCTATCCATGTGTCCTTGGACATCACAATTCACGAGAAATGGAAATTTCATTACAACCCTACAATAAAGTACACTCTGGATAATCGGATAACTGATTTATCGAACAAGCCTCAGCCTTAAGGCAATAAATACAGAACTAAAATGTCGAAACAAATAACGTATAACGTATATAATATGCATTTATAGTCGTATCGAATTCGTGAATTGCAATTCTATAAATTAATTACCCCATTTAAATTTTGTAATACTTGAAAATTAATTTAACTATAGGCTTTTTGTTGAATTAAAATTTTAATCGCATTAGAATTTAAATTTGTATTAATATATAATATTATTAACTACTATTATAATAATACGAGTTACCAAATTTACAATTATTAATATTTATTTTACGAATGGCATATTATATTAAGTATAAAATACATACAACACAACAATGATTTACAACTTATTAGACTATAACCCATTTCAGTAGTTATTATAAATTATTTATTACGAGTAGGTAGCAAATCCGTACATTTTAATAAAATAAAAAATTTGATTGAATAATTCTGTTTTAAATGTATGAAATCAGATTAATTGTTAATTAGTTAAATATTTTTACTTTATTAATATTATTTGCTTTGTACAATGCGATTAAATTCGAAAGTTCATGACCTAAATTTGATTAAATTTATTGGAATCTACCAGTTTTTTTATCAAACATTTAACTAAAAGGTATTTTTTTTACCATTAAGTACTAAACACTGATACTCTAATTGTAAGTTTTTTTTCGTGTTATTAAATAATTTGAAATGTCGAAAATATGTTATAAATGGTTATATGAAAATATAATTTAAAACAATTATATTAACACAATATTTTTGTAATAAATATTAAAAATTTAAATTTAAATATTTAAAAAATTTAATATCGCTTGAAATATATTATAAATTTCCCATGGTAGGTATATTAATAATAGTTACACAACAGTACGTTCTGAAATTAAATATATAATTTAAATTGCATTATAATCCTTAAAATGTTCAGTCAACTAAATTTTTGTTTTTAATTATTTTAATGATATGGTAATTTTTATCACTTACTTATATTGAATATGTTGATTATAATATATCACATAACTAAAATTTAAGTAATTTATAAATTCAACTTCTTCGTAAAGTAATTTCTTTTTCAACATATCATATCCGTGCTACATTTTCTTTGAAATTCTCTCCCGGATTTTTCGTCCAATGCAGAAGGCAAATGTGTTTTTTAAATCTCAATCCCAACGGGAAGTCACGGACCTCCGACCGTGCGATGTTTTCATTATATTGTCGATTTTTCAATAAGGGTAATCCCCTCGGAGAGAAATCCTTATCTTGAACTTTTATTTTAGAGGTATATTTTTAAAATTTTACTCATGTCTATTTGACATCCAATGTACAAGTGTAATCATTTCAAAAATATTAATCAGAATTTATTAAAACTTACATTGTCAAAAAAAAAAAATAAAAAAAAAAAAAAAAACAAATAAATTAATTGTGGCAATGCATTTTTTATGTAACTTTCATCTATACAACTTAATATTAACCAAAATATTGTTTGCTATAAGTCTAATCGAAGATGAATTTTGTTCTGATCTCTATCGTTACGATAAATATAAAATAGTTGTACATAATAAAAAATTATAAAATATCCATTGTTCTTTGAATTCCAATTATTTGATTTGTTAAAAAAATCAATAAAGTTATTCTTTTATCAATACAGCTATTGCCAAAATAAATTGTATTATTGTAATTAGTTTCTAGTTTGAAATATATGAATTTGTAGATTTTAACATATTATTTTAAACTATATGCACTTGAATATTGGTTATTGTTGCTAAATTCGAACATTTCTCAAATAATCGTACACTTAATGTAATAATATAACGCAAAAAATTATGATAACCATGTCTATTAATAAATTAATTGTATTCATCTTCCAATTACAAAGCTAACCGTTCGGCAATAATGTTCGCCACACTAGGTTTTATACCACGGTGTTACAATCAATCATATTATGCTGCGTCAGTCATTCCATAATAATAATAATAATAATAATAATAATAATAATATGACAGACATAGAATGACACTTGACAAAGTCATCTGAACTAAAGGTTTTGTATTATATTCTAACATAACGGCTGTAACACCGGAGAAGAAGGTCGTTAAGAGTTGATGTGCTGTTTCGTGATAAATTACTAATTTACCCTCATTCCACGAGAGATCTGTCGTCAACGATAATGTAATGATGACGCTGATAACATTATGATACGGACAATAGTTTATCTCGACAAAGGAAACATTCTGCATGACACCGGGACGTAAACTAGGGTCAGACAAAAACTGAATTACACGCTGTGGCAAACCTGGACGTGTGTGAGGTGAAATGCTGAGCACAAATATTATATTATACATGGGTAGGTACACATCTAAATCATACACGAAATATTTTACACAGTTCGGATTATTACAATATGCGTAGTAATAATGCAGTTAGTGAACCATTTAGGCGCCAAAAACAATAACAATGATGATGAAGATAACAAAAATAATAATAATAATAATAATAATTATTATTATTATTATTATTATTATTATTATTATAACATATTAAACTATATTTTCGAGTGTCTAAACCTCGTACCTGTACCTGGCTTACTGAGTGTAGAAATTGTGTTTTGCGTTTAAGCTGTGCAGCCGTAGGAAGCACCAGAAATTCAGTAACAATTGTTTTAATAACGCCCGAGTTAAAACGCATTTATCTACCTATTATGGTAACCGGAAAGTATGTATCTACTGAAATATGCGACTATGCGCACGTGTGCGAAATTTACTCGTATGTATATTATTTTTTTTTTCTTCAGTCACTCGAAATAAACTAAAGAGGAAACAACGAAAATAAATTATTTCGTTTTAATATAATACAAAACCGGTATAATAGATTTCCTTAAATTTCGCATAAAATAACATATTATTGTTTTTATAAATATTGCATTAATTTTTATTGATTTTTTTAGAAACAATTTTGCTAAATTATTTCTTCATGATTTGTTTTTAATCGTTCTATTTAGTGTACAAAAAAAAAAAAAGAATCTGGATACAATTTATTATTCTAGACCTTCTACAGTTTATTATTGTTTATTATAATAATGATTTTAATAACAGAGCACATTTTATTTGTTCAAAAATATGATAAAATACAAATTGGTTCATGATAAAGCACAGAATAGTACATTTATAAATCTTAAAATCATAAACTTTTCCGAGTAAAAATAGAGTAGTTGTCACTTAGCGTAAAAAGGCAGAACCTTTCATGGTTGCTTTATTGGATTTGTAGAATCAGATTATTTTCTACCCTATGTATATATATAATTTTTTTATGATAAAAATAAAGTTTTATACTTAAAATGTAGGTGTCGTTAAACTTTTTTTTCACCATTGAGTGTGATACATATCTTTTTAACGTAATAATGTTTTAAATCAAGTTTGTCATACATACTTATATTTAAATTTATTAAGTAGATAATCAATGAATAATGAAGATAATAAGCAGTCATCACATATATAAATATATAATATATAATTATAAATGTTTTAACGTTTCGTAGGTTGAAGTGTACTTATTTAAGTTAAATTTTATTAGAACAAGGGTTCTATTTTTAATCTAATATCAATATGATTATTAGATAATTACACTATACTAGACTAGTGTTATACACAAATACAACTTTATTATTGTATTAGAAAAAAAAAGTATATTTTTAAACGTCAATGCTCTAAAGTTTTAAGTCGAGTTATTAGAGTGTGCATAATTAATTCTAATCGTGAATAATAATTACGCAAACTCAAAAATAGAGCCCTAGCACCTAAAATATTTCAAATTTTTGTATTGTGCTAAAATCACTGTTAATAAAATTATTTAGAGTGTATTATAATATGAATTTATGATAGAAGTATAGTATTTGATTTTTTATTTGAAAACGTACTTTTTATTAAGCTCTAGTAAAGAAAATAAATCAAATTAAGAAGGCAACTTAGTTTATTTTTGAAAAACAAATAGTTTTAATGAAAAATAACATATTGGAATTTGAGATAGTTATAATTATATAGTAAAGAATAAACAAAATACTTCCAATGGAATTAATTATAAAACAAATATCATATTAATTTTTTTTTTTTTTTTGATTTGTTCAATTAATTAATTATTTCTAAATTTCTATAATATTGCTAATTTGATTTACCAGTATGTTATAGCTAATCGTCTTTTTAAACAAAAAATCAGTAAATTAACATTAATAAATATATGTGTATCTATTGAGAGCGTACGTTATATAAACGATTTAGATAAAAAAAAAGACATTCAATGTTAACAAACTGAAGATAAAATTAAATATTTTAAAAATTTAATTTTTATGTGTGAGGAAAATTTTTGAAAATTTATGTTTTGATTCTTATTTTATATATTATTGAATTACTTATTTTTATGTAAATATGTATATTTTTCTTTTTTACTTTTAATGTTAAAATAAATAACAAAACTCTTCACGTTTAATGTTTCAAAATCTTGAAAAATGTTATTTCATTTAAGGTTTGTGATTTAAATAAAGTAGACGATGCACGTATAAGATTGCAATACAAGCTTTAACGTTGGTCTAACCAATATTAATTTGGTACATCATCACAACTCAGTATTTTATAAACAACTCAAACTCATGATGAAGATTGAATATAATGTTATTTAGTATAGCTATTTAACAGAGAATACCTACACATTCTATCTAATTTGAAAATGTAAAGTAGATACACATGATTCTAAAATTATACATTTATGTAACTCATATTTTTCTTACATCTAAGTATAATAACCAATTTCTTAATTATAAACTCATTTTTAAATGTATGCAATGAAGTAGATTACTTCAATGAATATCACCATGTATAAATATAAAAACCTGCAAAATACTCGGTGCACCTCTTCGCTTATTTTAACTTTATAAATTAAAAGTTTATCATTTAAATCTATAGATTGCATTTATGATACTAATAGTATAATATAAAAAATACTATCAGACTATTTAAGATTTATTATTATTAAAAAAAAATAATATCATGATAAGATTATTATCCAATGCCTCAGGTTAATATTTTCTTTTTGATATGAAAACAATGTTTATCGTCTTATCGATCATTTTAAATTATCATTTGTGCAAATAATTAACGTTTCTGTAGATGATGTTGTTGATAAAATGTTGAATTGAAAATTCAAATTTGAAATCATGAGATAATCCTGTGAGCTATTGTTTCTTTTTGAATGTCATAAGTGATTGACGTTGATGTGGAAACGATTGTATTTTTCTATAATCTTATTATGTAAAATTTATACAGGCACCTTGTATGTGTTACGTGCTTATGATTTTCTATTCCTATCCTTTACTAATGCGTGCAGCTAGTGAAAATTGGAAAATGTCAGAAAAATGAACAGGTTATAATATGCATTGATTGAGTGATTTCTTGAGCAAATGAAAATTGCTAAAGAAAAAATCGAATATTTTATTAGGTTCTGTAATATTACGAGATATTTTTAATGGTTTATTCACCCATTGAATTTCCGAAGGTAAAAATATTAAATTATATTTTTTAAATATTTCATATTAACTTCAAACGCTGGTCTAATCTTAATACTGTATTTGAATAATTTTTATTCATTCACCTTACAAAACCATACTTATAATATAATTAAAACATAAGTAAGTACACATACTATATTATTTATTATATTATCTTTATTAAGTTCTAAAATTAATCAATTTACATTAAACTAAAAATGAAAATACTTTGGAATTCAGAGTTAGTGCAGATATTTAAAATAAATTATTTTTATCTTAGCTACAATAGAACAAATGGCATAACCCAGTGCGTATTTATGAGGGGGTCCTTGTCTCGACCCTCCCCAGAAAAATAATATTATATATATGTGTTTTAATGTTTGTATTACAATATTTTTAAAAATAACTTGGGTTTAACTATTAATTGACATTTATTTTCATAATAATAGTGAAATATAATATAATATAAATAATATTATTATTAAATTATAACTCGTATGTATTTTACTATAATTTTATAAACTTATATTTAATATTAAGACCCCCCCCCCCACAAAAAATTGAAAATACGTCACTGCATATACCTATCTAGCTTTATAAATGTAGATAAATATATATTATATAAATAACTAATAAATAACTTAGATTATCATATGATCATTTTTAAATGTTGTATTTAGCTCAACCTACTTTTGTTTTTATGATTTAAATATGAACAATAATCACTCAAACGTTATGTTCAAAATTTTAATAAAATATTATTTTTAAGATAACAATTTACAATTATACAAATAAGAAACATAAATTTATAATATAATTATAAGTTATAATTTTTTTTATTATACGTATAATTTATGTTTAAAAACTACCTACATTATACGTATAATAAAAGAAATTGAAATTTCATGTAATTTAAAAATGTCTAATAGCTACGCTATTATGTACCTTATTTGTGCAAACAGTGTAAACTTAATATCATTTTCCATCAAGTATTGTGTACAAGTAATTATATCCATTTTAAGTTCTAGAGTAGTTATCAGAAATACAATAGGTTTACTAATTTGGCTATTTTTAGTTGATTGGGTTATGAATGAAATCATACATACAAATAATGAGACATTCTAAACAGCCACGCATATGTACCCTGCAAATATTCATGTTAAGTTTTAATATTTGCTATTGTTTTTTTTTTTTTTTTGCTGATATTTTCTAATATTTATAACGTTTTTGATCTACTTATGCAAATATTAAGTATATATTGTATCGACACGTTTTCTGACATGTTAACGATTTGAAGTAAACAAGTACCTAAACAGTTTTAAGTTTTAACACGCTGTATAGTAATGCTACATGATTAGGATTTTGACTACTTACATTTATGTTCTTGGGTGTACGAAAAATCGAAAATACAAACAAGTTGTACCTATAAAATATATCCGACGTAAAATATTTAAAATACAGCAGTCGTAGTGTGCACCAGTAAGCACCATTTAGTACAAAGATTGATATCGAAATGGTTGAATGCAGTAGAAATATAAATAAATAACGATTACGATTATTATTATTGGTATACTGATTGTGGTGTGGGCGTTGGACTGACGCATACTAACGCGATTGGTAAGTAGGAGTCGTTAGTACACAACCATCGGTCACGACTAAGAGGTCCTAACCGTCAAGGTAAATATATTGATATATATACACACATGTGTAAGCAGTGTGGCTGTGAGGGTCAGATAGGAAATCGGTCAACGTGAGTAATGTCCGGTCCACGTGCACAATACTCGATGCACTGAGTACAAAAATATCGGTTATTTTTTTAACACTGTTCGTTATTTGTGTGCGAAAAAAATGTAATGATGATAATGGTGATGATGATGATGATGATGATTATAATAATACGACCGCTGTGTGAGACGATATATGTACAGCAACCAACAATAATATAATCATAAAACATATAAACAGTGATTATAATTACAATTTAATGTTACAGTCAAACTATTTTGATTCCTTTTTCATCAGAATATGTATATTTTAATAATGCGAGTATTACCAATAATAAAATTTATGTATCCGCCCTCACTATCGTATTTGTGCGTTTTTGCATCGAATGACTATTGCACTCAGTACTAACTGCAATTCGTTATAGGTACCTATAATACTTCCACGTTTGATGTAGTATACTAAAAACACAATTATTATTCTGGTTTATTAATTGTTTTTTTTTTTTAACTTTTTGGTAACTATAATATTGAAATTAACTGATCAACCAATGATTATTCAAATCATATGATCCATCTAATTTGAGGTAACAATTTTTATTTACATTAAACATTTATTTTTAACTCGTGTTCTACATATTTTATTATCTTTTGTCGATTTTACACAAACAGTTTTGAATGAAAATAAAATTATTATGTTTTCATAAATTTTAATAGAATATCTTGTAATAAAAAAACTAACACCAACATTGTTTGAACTATTTTAGAATATTTTAAATAAAATATTAAAACAAACTACCTAACTTGATTGAACAATTAAAAATTAAATTTATTCAATGAATAATTATAATAGTCTACAATTCTGTGACCCTCGACCTTGGTATAGTGTTTTTTTTTATTTACACTGAACAATTTACTTATTTTGTAATCAAAAATGCATTACAACAAATCAATTAATGTAAAAAATATACGGTAGCAACATGAGTGTCAACCTTCATTTTGATTTGATTGTTATTATCTTTCAAAATTCAAACTGAATAAAAAAAAAAAAAAACGATTGTTATAACTCTTGTTATTATTATTTTATTTTTATGCAATGGGATATACATTAAGGTATGATATAATATATTGGATATTATAGAAAACATAAAATTGCAAACTTCTTTGTTAAAAACGTGAAAAAAATTTAGTATGTTTGAATATTTTCGTAAAAATAAAATGAATCTTTATTTAATGAAGACTACCTACAGTAGTTCAAATTACGCCGTATGCTAGTAAAATATAAATATAAAATTATTTTCTTTTTAATAGTTTCTTGTTACCATTGTTATTTTTTATTTATTTTCATTTAATCATAAATGTATATCATATTTTTCTTTTTATCATTATTATATTGCTGAGAATATTTTATTTTTTATCCAAATTGTCCCATGTCTCTAGTTTCGATATTATTATAACATTGAATAATGCATATTATATAAAATATGATCATACAAAAATATATTCTCAGGTCCCAAGACCAAAATTTAAGTTTTAAAAATTCTTTAGTTTTTCAAATCATGTGTCATTGTTTTCATGCCAAAAATAATTGTATTATTAAATTAAATAATAATTATTTTACTTTATGTTGTGTTATTATTATAGAGCAGGAACGATTCACTTAATCAAATATATTGTGTTAGATTAAGTACAAAATATAACACACTATACAATAATATAATGATATTTAAATTATTCGAGGAACAGTAAAAAAGTGCTAAGTTTGATGTTTACAATAATTTAAATTTAATTTGTTATCATGTTAATATTAAAAAAATAAAAATAAAAACACTATTATATTTTTTAATGAATTTACATAAAATTAGAAAAATCAATTTAATTTAATAAAATTAACTTTGATTATTATTTATGATGCATAAAAAATTAACGTTGACTTAAACGATTTAGTACTCACAACTTCAGACAATAATTTTGGAATTAATTAATTAGAGCAATATATTAGATATTGCTGTCACAGTATTTATTGTACAGCATATTTATTTCTATTTTAATCCCTTACGTATTCAATATCATTTTTTTTTTTAAATTTCACATATTTTATGATGTGTTTTTGTTTAACACTTTTTAATATCAAAGATAATATTATAAAATGTAATACGTTACCCAAATATTATGAATACTTTTTCTAAAAACAGTTAATATTTTCTAGTACTCTGCAGTTCGTAGTTGCATAATAGTTAAATGAACTACAAAGATTTTTAATTCAGTGTGCTATGTATAATAGATAGGTTATATTTTTATTTTTTTATTTTGATCATCAATCAAAATATTGAATAGTCCGTTTCAACTTGTTATATTTATTTATAATATTCAGTTAGAAGTTTTATAATTCATTATTTTTCATAAAAAACAATTTTTAAATTTCTCACTCCATCCGTAACATAAACATAAAATGTATTTTCTTTTAATAATATATTTTAATATATCCATAAACTTACTAAGCAATATCTTAGCACTTACATTAAAACAAAAACTCATATTAAAGAAAAATCTTTCTAAAATATAAAAATGCAGAGTAAAATACATAATTTGTTACTATCTAATATTGTAATATATCAGAGGTATCATAAAAATGTTTTTCGAATAATAATCATCATTATTTGAAATTGTAAGAGAAATTGAATTACATTATTATATTTTTGAAAATGACATTTTGTTGTTGTATCATAATTTTAGGGGCTTAATTTTAGTATTAATTCTGGTTGTAAACAAAATATTATTAAATTAATAAATTAATTTTAAATTCATTGAAGTAGTAAATAATATACTAGGTATTAGTTATCAGACAGATACGTTATTGGGTAAACACTCGTGTAAAGATAAAATCCCAGTACTTTTTATCAGTTTAATATTACAAGTTCTTTTTGAGAAGTATATGGAATTAAAATAATAAAAATATATTATATTGAAAAGCGATTCGCTTAAGTTAATGAGAGTTATTTGAAAAATGTCCACTATTGAGAAAATATGAACAATTTTTTGCAAATTAGTCATCCTCGGAAACGTGTATAATTATCATAGTCATATGTTATGGAACTTCCTATGTATGAATTAATTATATTTTTAGTGTCAACCGTTTGTTTCTACAGTGGAATATAATATTTTATTGTTATTGTAATTTTCAGCGAACAATGTCCTGTGAGGTACAACACTATGATTTATAGTGGTCGTTTCATCATCTGTATCTAAGGTGTCTAGCTTTATTGTGAGAGTTACGTGCTTTGCTCAATGTATAAACTATGTACAAAAAATGATTTATTCTACTCCGAATTCTTCATTTACATTGTTCAATAATATAAATAATGTTATAATTTATAGTATATAATTAATTTCGTGTTTTAAATAATTTACTGATGTGTGTATAACATGAATAACAATATATTTATTTTTCAACTTAACACAAATTATACATTTAATGATCAACAAGTTTTTATGGTACAGCTTTATCAAATAAAATACTATAGGTTATTACAATTATTTTACAATGATGTACGCATGAATTATAATGTATATATACATATATATATATATTATAAAACCGTGCTTTTTTACGTGATTTTTATTTACAATTATTATTATTTTTCGTAAATTCTTAATATAAGTGAATGCATTTAATTAATTTTTTTGTGAGTTTTAATTAATATTGAATCTTTATTAATGTAATTGAATATTTAAACATTAATAAGTTACTCCATTAAATATTTGCCAAGTAAAAATGCTATAACAAACTATTAAATCCAATAAAAATAATTATTTCTTGGCACAGTAAGAAAATTTTATGAAAGTTTACTATTAATTTAATGGTGTTTTAGTATTTCCCCTAAATTTGTTTAACAGAAACTATTAATTAATTTCGTTAAAAAAAAAAAATAATAATTAAAAAGTAAAAGTGAATCGACAGTTATAAGCTTTATTATACATATAACATGTGCCAAACATACCAAGCATTACATTGGTTGAGATAAATTCAACAATATTAAACTCTAGTATTTTTTAATGAAAATTGATAGTAAAAAGTAAAATGACTATGAACCCATCCAGGTGATTTTTATGAAATATTACTACGTAAATAATAATTCAATTTGAACAGTTGAATTTTTGTCATTGTTTTAAGTGTATTATAAACTTAATTAGAAATGTAAAAGTTCATAAATAATAATTATTTTTAAGATTAAAACTGATAAAATCTTGAACAAAAATAAACAATATACCTATTAAACATTTGTAAAAAACAAATTATTTAAAGGAGTTAAATTAATTTTTTCTACAACTGTCATAAGTATGTGTTCAATATATGATTAATAATGAGTGAAATCGTATTTTAAAGAAGGAATAAAAATTCTATTTGATATTTCATTAAAAGATATATCGAGGTGATTTTTTTTAACATAGCCAGATCTCTTTTGTGTCGATAATTTAAATTGCAAAACATTGCGATTGTAATACTATTATATTATGCTGTTTGGGAGTAAGAAAATCCAGGATAAATTTAATATAGTGTTAAAAAATTAATTAATAACAGTACTAGACTAACAAAAAAATACCCATAATAAGGTAGATCTGTTTAAGATAAAAAAAAAAAAAAAAATTTGGTAATAATTAAGTTCGTTATAATACAAGTACAGTAAGTTTTATTTTTAAATAGATTTCATTAAAATAGTTATATAATTTTATAAAAATAAAGGCTGCATTAAATTCCGTTATGTCAAAGCAAAATTTAAACCATCATCAAAATTATAAAAAATAATAAAATAAAAATCATATTTTATATACATTAACTTTAGATACTCGTGTGTTTTGAAGGAGTTACTTAAACTACATAATAAAATTAATGATTAAAGTTAACTATCGTTTTAATAAAAAAGTGTTGGTTTTTAATATATAGAAAACATAAATGTGTATATATATATATATATTAGGGTGGTCCTTATTTTTTGAATAAGTTTTTTTAGACAGAACCCCTTAAATTTGTTAAATTACACGATTAAGTTATTTTGGCAAAATTTGGAAGGTTTCTCTCAACCCCTTCTGGTGCCGCATCGGGTTTGAATATGACAAAAAGTGATAATTTTCTTATTATTTAATTTAATTCAGAAACTATTTTCTTAGTGTAAAAATTTAAGAACCTAATTTATATATTTTAGTATTATCTAAAAAACGCATTTTACAAAAATTGTTGTAAGTCCATTATTTTTTTTTTTTAAAAGAAACTGATAATATCAAAATATTGAGTTGTTTATTGTATACATTTTAGGAGTCAACATTTTATTATTAGTAAAATTAAAAATCATGATAAAAAAAAAAAAATCAAATTTTTTTTCATTGATAAATTGTAATTTTACAAAAAATTTTGGTAAATAAAACCAAACCTATAAAACAGTTGATCTTATGACATTATTAGTGTAAACCTTTTTTTGGAATATTAAATTTTATGTTATAATTATATATGGTATTTTATCATACATCCAAATGGACGTTATATATACTTAATGAATCGAAAAAATCAATTTAAATAAAAAAATACAATATTTTGATATTATAAATTTTTTTTGAACAAATATTGAATTTACGATAATTTTTGTAAAATGCTTTTTTATAACATTAAAATGTCTATTGTAATGAATAATTAAAGTATTGTTGTAATTTATAAATTACACTTGAACTGTATTAAAAAAAAAAAATTATTATTATTAAATTAAAAAGTTTTATTACAAAGTAAAAGTTTCTAAGTCTTGTATTTGTTACGCTCATTATATATATATATATAGTTGTGAATAATATTTTACTGTAACGGTAAACACGCTAAACATAACTTAACAAATAATCATAAGAAATACTAATTTGTATTTTATATATGTTCAATTTTTTCTCAAGAGTTAATATCACTTTCGTATAGGTACTATTAATTTATATTCGTAACAATAAATTGTATTCATTAGTCGTGTAATCTTATAACGTTGTAATATTTTCATATATTTTCCATCAGCTTTCAAGACATAAAAATTAAAAAAAAAAACAAACAAAAATGAATAATATATTTACTAAAATCTATAGCTAAATTCCGAGACAAATATAGCTAACTAAAAATTATATAAACACAACGGAAATAGCGCAAGTAGACTTTGAATACGTAATGTGCGTGTGCTACAACTGTATAATTACGAATATGTTTTACAAAATATGCATTATAGTTATATAAAAGGAACGCACGGACAACAAATCGATTATAATATGAACTCAATAGGTGCATTAGTACTGAAAGTTTATTTAGTTTAATTGTAGCGCATTCGAAAAGAGCGAAAAGAGCAATTAACAAACACCACTGTAGCATGTCGAAGTCAGTACTTATTAAAATCGCACAAACATACTTCGTTCTATTAAACATGAAGACTATTTTGAGTTATAAGTATTAATTTATAACTTTATTTAGCAAAAATTTAATACAAAATGAAAAGCTGTAAACCCTTTTTCTAAGTTGTTTTCTTCAACAGTTATATTCACATGAATATTGTATATTATATTGTATAAATACAATTTTTAAGTACTCAAGGATTTTAAATTATAACGGATGGAACAAAATATCTCAAGGATATACGTTCTATAATATTAATTCTTCATTTAATTTAACAAGTACTTAGAAAGAGAAAAATGTACAGAATAGTGTTTATCTCATGTAATATTATATTATTTATTATGCTATTACAAACAATTACTTTGATGTATAAATTAATATGACACGTGTTTATTATTATTATTAATTTTTATATTGATTATTTTATAGACGTGTTAAAATATTTCAATAAAAACATATTTTTTAAAGAATATTATTTGGTGAAAATTATCACGGCCCTATAATCTTAAGTGTTGCTTAGATCTAGAAATACTTGTTTCGTATTTATGTTTTTAGTTTAGGTCAAAGTTCCGAAATAAAACCTAAAATCCCTAGCTTAACCAGGCTATTGATTTTAAACAAAGACACAGCATCACATTTACTTAAGCCTGACCGAAAATTTTTAATCAAGACCAAAATTGTATCATTTTTCAGTCGACTAGTTGAGTCTCTAACTAGAATAGATTAATTTAAATTTAACTAGAGAATACTATAAACTTATATGTGTGTGTATATATATATTAGAGTGGTTCTCATTTATATAGGTGGAATATTTTTTTTTAAAGTTAACATAGTACCATCTTAATTTTTTAAGCTGTATGAGTAAGTTATTTTTGCAAAATTTGGAAGGTCTCACTCAACCCCTTCTGGTACTGTATTGGGTTTGAATATAATAAAAGCTGGTAGTTTTCTTATTATTTTATTTAACTTGGAAACTATCTTACTAAGCGTAAACTTTATTTATAAATTTTAGAATTGTCAATAAGAAAGTATTTTACAAACATTTTTGTTAGTCCATTACTTTTTTTTTCAAGAAAAATTGATAGTATCAAAATATTATATTTTTTTTATTAAAATTGATTTTTAGGTTAATTAAATATATACAACGTCCGTATGGATGTATGGTAAAATATCTTAAATAATTAAATAATTATAACACAGAATTTAGTATTCTAAAAAAAGATTGACACTAAAAATTTCATAAGCTCAACTGTTTTATAGGTTTTGGTTTTATTTACCTAAAATTTTTATAAAATTAAAATATATTAATGAAAAAATTTGACTTTTTTTTTTTATTATTATTTTTAATTTTACATACTGGACTTAGAAAAATTTACTTTGATATAAAACTTAATAACTTATAAAACAAAATTTTTTAATTTAATAAAAATTGTTTTTTTTTAAATACAGTTAAGTGTAATTTATAAATTACGATACCTTAAGTTAACTATTTATTATAATAGACGTTTTAATGTTATTATAATAGAGCCCGTTCATTATTGTGTTTACATTAATAATATTTATTATACATCTGTTCACTTAAAAAAAAAAAACTTTGGTTAGAAGCCAAATTAAACAAATGTATTTTAGCTATGTTAATATACAAAAAAAAAAAAAACAACATCAATATCAAGTTAGACTTTTGAACAGTGTTTAACAGTTCAACACAATTTAAAGATCTTGAGTATACTGGTCTATTGAATGGAAAATCTAAGTACCTACAATATTAAATTAAATCGTTTTACGTAAATATTTATGTTATTTCCAAATAGTGTTCTTTATTCACTATTTTTTCAATATAAATTTATAAAGCTCTCTAAAAACTCTTATTTTTTTTTTCAAATAATATTCAAAAGGGAATAAAAAGCACTGAAAATGTTAAAAATTAATTACAACTTATTTCTCAGTCAATAACTAAGTTTAAAGTTAAACATTTAAAAATAAACAATTTAATGATACTATTATTTTACTATTTTTACCAAATACGTTAAAGTAAATGGTTAAATGAAAAATAATATTATTATTGATTAACTTATACAATTTGTTTAATCATGTTATTTTCCGGAGTGAGTCAAATTTCTCAGGGGTGTCAATTTAAATTAGTAAAATTCTGAAAATAATATTGAAATAAAATATGTAATTAATTATTAAAATTTATTTTTATGTTCATAAAATACATAAGATATGTAAAAACAAAATTTTAACTTTTTTTTTTTTTTTATAATAATTATACAATCTATACTTCTTAGCATAATAAGTATTAGTGAAAAGAGACAGAAGACATGGTATACGTGATTAAGAAGTCACCCACTAGTGACTCTTTACGTGAGGAGAAAATTTTAACTTAAAATGTTTTAATTATAAGTATTTTTCCAAAATTATACATAAAACATAATTTTAGAGACGTATAGAAAATCATTGAGATAGATTTTATTTTAAACAATACTTAATAAATTTAATTCCTATATTAATTATCTGATTAGTCTTAATTTACATAAGTTTTAATATTTGATTAAAAAGCTAAAGATAAATTTATATTGCCATAAGGATTTTAACTTTCAATGTTAAAAGTTTTTTTGATTGTAAAATTAAGTTATATAATAATATTGGTGTAAATATTATTTTACAATATAATATTATAAGTTTTTAAAATCAACAAATATAATGAACAACTGAAAGAATTATGTTGTTATTTCAATTGACATAAATAACGAGCTAATATTTTCTTTTAGTTGAAAAAGAACACAAGAAACATTTAATACTGTTTAAAACTTGTAACAGGTAAAAAGTCTAATGTATGAAAGTAATTGTTTAAAAATTATCGAAATAGTTATAAGAACAATAGTTAAGTATTGTTTTTGACATCTCTTAAGAAAATATATCAAATTAGTTTTAACAATTTAATTATATTTTCAAGTTAAAGAAATTTCAAGGGCGATCAATGTGAGAAAATAGAAGGTTATAAAAAAACATTTAACTTATTTATATTTTATTCAAAACTCAGAAAATATTCTAGTACCTATAATATATGAATAGTTCTGAGGAATACTAAATACTTAAGAACCTTGAAGCTTTGAAATGTTCTAGTTTCCTTCAACCGTGTTTGTTTATCTAATGTGATTTATGGTATATTAAATATTCATTAGACAATAGATGTAGCAAAAACAAAACCGTTTATCGGGAAAAAAAAATATAAACATAACGATTACCAAAAGAACATGTATTTATATATTACATTATATATGAATCATCTAACTGTTAAACTCTAATACGATATACTAATATATATTTTATTTGTGGGTAGGTCAATATGGTATATTTGAGGTAAATAATTTAATTTTCAAATAAAGGTTGATCAATTATTCAAATACCTACCTATATAGGTACTAATAACTTGAGTTTAAAATTTAGACATTGTGGATTCTAGCTCTGAAATTAAGCTAAACAATTTTCTAATGAGGTAAATTCAATAAAAAAAAAATATATATATATATAATACTCAAATGTACACACACAACATAAAAAATAAACATAATATAGATACATAGAATTTTCATTTTCTAATCATATTTCTAGTATTTGTAACTATTTTGACTACTTATTGTAATTAAAAATGCTTTTTAAAATAAATAATTATAAAAAAAATAATGAGTAATGTATTATTATAGTTAATCGAAATAATTCAAATAAAAACGTCACAAAAATGCATTAAAATGAACAAGGTATAATAAATAATAATATAATAAACATTTATATCACCGAATAATACCTATATTGTATAAAATTGCTTTAATTTACTTTAAAAATGATGTTGGGCATACATACGTACAATTTATAATTCATAGTTGATTTTAAACATACTACATTAAATTTCGCTGTATGAAGCTGTAAAATAATCAATGAAAATAAGACACCACTAACTAAAAATATTACATAATAAATGTTATGTAAGTATGAAACGAATTATTATGATATACGTATGCGTGTGGATGGTGATAAAACTGAAAATAGTGGCTACTTATGTAAAAGTTGCTCGCGATTTAAATAAATACCTCAAGGACTTTAGGCACTGAAAGTGCATTTCAGTATAGGTATGTTAAACATTTTAATACCATATTATTATATGTAATAAAATGTTGTCAATACTGATACGTATATTGCTGTTCAGAACGATGTTTCGAAATGTTTCGTATTGAAAAACTGTGAATACTATCTTAGTGAACAGCAATAACAATAAATTATGATGAACGTTATTTTATAATTATTATCATGTTAATATATAAACACAATAAATGTGATATTATAATATTATTTTCTATAATATTGGAACTTTAAGGTAATTTATTTTTCAGCAGAAATTATGATACTCTCGATGGCAAAAAATATCACCATGGTAGTTTTTTTCGGACGCTCCTAGTTTAATTTCAATCTTGAATAGACAAACTTAAATACGAATTCAAACAGATACTTGATTAAATTGTACTACCATTACTTGTAGAACGAACTTAGAGTAAATAATAAAATGTAAAATACGTCTGAACGTATTGCTTACCAGCGATTTAAATAAACGTACATCAAATTATAGCAACTATATTCAATTGGCTAAATAATCGTTGAAAAAAAACTCAATAAAAAACCCCTTTTCAAGCATAATTAATTTAAAATAGAACTTATTACATTTTTTAAATGTCTTTAACAAATTAAATATTCACAATTTCTATTTTAAATTAGGAAAACTTTATTATATTTAACAAAAAATAAATAAGATATTTACATTATTAACTTATTTAAAATCCTAGATCTAATAAATTTTTTGTTGATATATATAGGTATATATTATAAATTTATAACACTGTGATATTGTATATTATATTTTATTTAAACATAAATTATTTTAGTTAGGCACAGTAATTAACAATTATTTTATTTTTATTATAAATAAATAAAAATCAATGAAATTAAAAAGATTAAGTATTTTTTAATTAGATATAAGGTAATTGCTAGACAATTAATAAATAATCTGTTCGAGTAAACAGCGTAATTAATGATAATTTGAATTAAACATCAAAGTGCCTGGTATTATAGTTATCCAAGTGTAATTGCAACGATTCTTTGACGCTTATAATAATTCAAGTGCGTATA
Organism: Melanaphis sacchari; assembly: GCF_002803265.2. NCBI lineage: Eukaryota > Metazoa > Arthropoda > Insecta > Hemiptera > Aphididae > Melanaphis > Melanaphis sacchari. The sequence goes on from NW_020270834.1 coordinate 258,646, forward strand.
TAACAGGGCATGATATACGGCGACTAACGTGAGAAAGTTTGTTGGAATCAAAATCACAGTTCTTTTGAAAGTTTTGTTGGTGAGAATTGTACAAAAGAAATATGAAACATCCGAGTAAATAGAGACAATTCATACGATATATATATATATATATAATATGAGTATCATATTATGTGCATTGAATATTTTCTATAAGAAATATCTTGACGAGATTAACAATAATAATTCATTATTTTGTTCTAACAAAACTTTAATGACATATATAATTGTTATATGTATATACTATATATTTATTACAACAATTGGGTATTACATTTTAATAAGTAAATAAATTACATTAATAAAAATTAAAAAATATAAAAACTCGAAGTAACATTATAATCAAATCTGATATTTCGTAAAAAAATTAATTTATATAATATTCAAGTTTAATTCGATGATAATTAAATTTAAAACAAATCTTAAATAATCGTAGTACCTAAACTGAAATATTAAATGTATTACAGAGCACTATTAAGTATTACCTATATATTCAATAGTAATACATACATATAATATTTTTAATATTGGATATATTATTTTCTAACAATTTATGTTTATAATATTATAACTTATATATGCAATATATGATTGTGTAAAAAATTACTTAATTGAAATTATGGAATTGTTTTCATTTATTAATTTCCATTTGTATTTATTTTTTTAAGATAATTAACATCGATGCATTGATAATGATACAATTTTTCTTTTTGAAAAAATATACATATACCTAACATTTGTATAGCATAACACTATATTTTTTGATAACAGTAAAATGTTTATTTATTATTTATATTAATTTATTTAATGATAAACATAAACGTTATTTTCATTTTTTAAATCACAATAAAGTACTAAAAAAAATGACAATGAATCGTAATTTTGTATTTGTTTATAAGTCACCAGTAGTATTTTTTATTTTTTTAGGTTTAAATTTCTACCACACAAATAGGTAAGTTTTGTACCTAAAAAGTTGCTAAACACTTTTAGGAATTTCTTCTATACCTAATAAGGTGGTGACATACAGACAACTATCTGCTCAAAAAGAAAAATTACACAAATGAAATACCAACACATTACTATATGGCCTACAATTTGAAATATTAAAAAACAGTAAACACAACAAATTATTATAAATTTACCACAGTAAATTATTATTTTAAGTCTTTTATTGTTAAATATCATGCAATAATTATAATTTCATGATTTCGATTACCTAATTATGGTATAAAAATATGTTGAATTAAAAACAAGGAACTTGCTTTATAATACGATTTGAATGTAGGTACTTCATATTAAGGGTAATGATAATCAAATTTGATATCAATGATAAATTATTGTTTATAAATGAATTATTCTAAGCAAAAGAAATTATGGAAATTAGTTGGTCAGCTTTTATTTCTAAGGATAGTTTAAGTGTTTATCATATTATACTTTCATAATTCGATAGGTTTAATTTTTATATATTATATATTAGTACCTAACCTAACCTAACCGTAAGATACAGTAAATTACTTTAGTTAAATATTTTTAAAATTGTATGTATTATACATAAAACAAGATTTTAAATTTTAAATAAATATTTTTTTTAATTTTTTTTTTTTTTAATGTTCAATTCCTTCAAAATTTGAACATCAAACTCGTAAAAATAAAATGCTAAAAAATAAAAGATATAAGTTAAAAACGCAAAATAAACCATTATAATTTTACAATTCAATTTTTGCCTAAAATTATGAAAGTATCTATATTTTCAAAAATGATTCTAAATTACAACAAAAAAATAAAAAAAAAAAAAAATCCTAAAACCAGTGTTGTATTAATATTTATTTATTCTTGCTTTTATTAAATTTACATTGAATCGATAAAAAGTATATATTCTTATTTAAATGGATCGTTTATTGACCATGAAGAATAAAATGTTAAATATTATTATCACAAATGTTATAATAGTAAAAAAAATCCGAAATAATAATTGTGTTAGAAAATAAATAATTTTGTCAAACGTAAAAATTGTACAATCGTTATAATTTACATAATAAACATAACATAAAATGTATATTATCATTATGTAGATTAAAAAATAATAACTTTGAAACTATGTATTTTTAGTAATGTTTACTATACAAATCTGAAACATTATATTTTATGATTTTTTCCTACTAACATGATTGCTAAACACGCATTTTATAAATAAATTAAAATCGAACTACTACATTGTTATTATAATTAGGTATTATAATTTACAAGTCATATATAGAGTGAGGGGGATCTATATTGATTATCCAATTATGTGGACCTACCTATTTTAATTTATTTTTTTTATTTAAACTTTTCGAGCGATTAAAAATAAACGCAAAAATGAATATACATGGCATCCACATGAACAACACTGCTGAATCTAGTTAAGTGCACATCGTTTTAAAATTCTATTTAGAATTTTTTTAGAATAAACATAAGTCTGTTTTTAATATCTCGACTGAGTACAGATTAATCGTATATGGAATCGTTATTTGTTTAGCAACGTAAATAAATATTATTTTTTCAACTGCACACACGTGGTATTTTTATAACATAGTATATATCTATATATATATATATACTTTATACAATAATTAAAATCTACTCAACAAAGTAACGGGTCGTTCGATAGAATACGTAGTCATCAAGTACCTACCAAGTTAAAATATACGAATCAGACCAATATATTATAGGTACTTACTTCGTGTGAACGGCGAAGACAGTGGAAGCACAGCTTTCCCCAGTCTCTGGTGACGTGTGGCGACGGACAGTCTTATGCGGTGTCACTGCTCTACACGGGGTTAGGGGCCAGGACGAAGACAACGGTGAAATAAGTAAGAAACGTGCAAGGGACGTGAATATTACGATGAAATTTCAAAAAACGGTGGAAAATAAATGAAAATTTTTCTCGGTATTTTTTTTTATTTTTTTTTTCTAACGCGTTCGGGAAAAATGGGAAAAAATTTTTGGCTTTTAGGGATTTTTTTTTTTTTTTTGTTTTCGAATCGTACAGCGAAGACGCGAGAAAAATCGTTCGTTGCGACTTGTGCAGCGGACGGGCGCGAAGGGATGTCGCCGGCACGGGGCAAGACACTGAGGTTTTGTGATCGCCGTGGCTTTCGGGTTTTCCCGTTTTATACTCTCGCGGCGATTATTTAACGGTCTGTAACGCGAGAGCGCGCGACTCCGACGCGTTGTTGTTGCCGGCAATCAATACACGGCGCATGTGTGTGCCCGCCGCCGCGCCGCCGGCCAATTTACCCACACGCGAATAATAATAATATATCGTCTTATCACCATAATAATAAAAATAACAACAATATACCTACCGATAAAGTATAAGAGATAACCCGGTTAACATCAGCTTACCGTGGTCGTTCTGGTGGTAGGCAGATAATAATACGTGTGCGGTGTCTACCTCGCAGTGTTTTGTTTTACAAACGAATTATAACGACACGCTACTTAACGCTATCGTGCAGGGGACACCCGTAAATTCCCGTCGAATTTTAATCGCTGACCGCCTAACTTAACCGGCACAGTGTTATGACAATTTTATTGTACATTATTCATTATTAGATCGCTAAACAGTGTGCAGAGTAGATATTTCCAACTGCCGTTTTCCACGTTATGGTTGTAAGTCTATACAACACCGTGTGAAAATTATCGCATTTTTAACGACTCAAAACCTTGATTCTCAAAGTTTATGATAGATACAATCTTATTACGACTTATCGCCTTTAACGATAATACCATGTACTACCGTCAATGTGATTAGACAATAGTAATAAAAAACTAAAAGAATTTAATGTTTAAAATTGGAAATGTTTATAATCTTGATATTTTTAGCTTACATAAGTTATTATAAATACATTATATTAGCTACCTATTAATAACGAATATTTACCTTTTATTATATATATATATATAATATACATTTTAACAATAAATAATATTAATGTTAAGATATTTTTATAGATTTGTTCATATTTCAACAGCAACATTGTAAGTAAAATTGTTACACATATGAACATAATATTAACATACTCGTAATATACAGCGTGATTCTTGAAATACAATATTATATTTTATACAATGTCAAAGATGTGACGAACTTAAATATTGTTAGAAGCAAATATTCTTTCTTATAACCCCCTCGCCTCTTAAGTTTCACAAACTTGGACTACCATTGTACTTTTATCCTTTTACTTCTCTCTAAAAAATAATCTTATAAGTGGCCACAATTTCAAGTGCGGAAATAAGGGAATTAAGATTCTCATTAACAAAGAATTTGTAAACACAGGCCTATATAATTTATTTGGAAGCAAATTAAAGTGATACTACCACGTCATAACATAATTGTATTTTGTTATTATATTATTATTATTATTATTCATAAAGGAATAATCGTAAAGACTCGATACTTTTACATTAATTTTGCATTTTATACATGCCACATAATTTTAAAATTTTTTTTTTTTTTGGACTTTCTTAAGCTATTTATAGAATTCATTTTTTTTTTTTTTTGTATATTTCAATTTAAACAGATATTTTTTTGTTTTTGGTCAAAAAGTTTGATTATTTATTATAAGGGTTCCTATTCGTAATTTTTTATCTGTTAAACGATGGTAAAATTGTTTATTATAAATTATTCCTATAAGCATTCCAAGTTCAAATACTGAGAAAATTCGTTAAAATTAAAGTTGCAAATTATTTTGTTGTTTACAAGCATAAAGTTTTGATACCTGAAGTATTAGGCATTAGCTGAAGCTTGAAATAATTGACGACCACGATTCTTAAAGTTTTTCTTACAACAATTAAAAATATCAACAATTCTTGATTGATGTTTGTTTTATAAACATTTGAAGTTCAAATTTTCAACAACGGGATGCCCAAACGAAAAATAACGATATTTTACGATATTATCTATTTAATATAATCGGTATATCTACATTGTATTACATTTTTCTGTCGTATTTTCATCAAGTAAATAAATTGAATCATATAAAATAGCAATTTGCAATTTGTAGTACGTCACTCTGTTCTTACTTTTATACAACTTAAACAAGAAAAGCATAAAATGATTTTGTATCTTTTTTGTTTTTTTAACGATTGATAACCACATATTTCTTTATAAAGAAAGCTTTCTAAGCATATTCACGATTTCAGTATGATTGATGTAATTATAGACTTACGTTACATATTTTCTTCAACTAAAACAGATGGTGCTTAATAACAATACCACATAGTAATGTAGGTAGTGGATCTGTAAAATGAAAATACCTTAAAAATGCAATCATTCAATTATAATATATTAACGGCAAGATATTATAATATATGATAGTGAGTAACAATTTTGAAAACAATAATAAAAAAAGCCTAAAATATTATATAAAAAAAAGTTAATTTAATTTAAATAAAAAAGTTTAAATATTTGATATAGGTATTGAATTTATTTTAATTAATATGATTACAGCCAAATTCGTTTATAATGATCTTCAAGGGACCTATAGAATCTGATCGTTATATCTGGATTATAAAAAGTAACTACGCATAAGACATAAAATCAACCAAATACATTGCTTGGAATCATTTTACCCGGTATATCGTTATATACGGCATCATAATAAGCGAATTTGAATGTAAATAGTTACAATATTTCATATTGTATGATCAAAAAAAAAATAATAAAAAAATCACCTACAAAGTTTTTAAGTTTTGAGACAAATACGTAAAAGTGCAACATTGAATGTTGATCATTTTTTTTATATGCTTACTATAGTATTACGCATTATGTATAATAATATTTGTTAAGAAAATATTCCTGAAAATCCGAACTTATTTCATTACTAAAAGTTGTTTGTTGTTCACTTTTTTTTCAAACAGATAGTTAAAATTGTATCAAAAAATCGAATTGAAATCCGAGTAACAACAGCCAGTTATATATGCGCGTATTTGTGTTTTAAAAATTTCTGGTAAATATTCAAACGTACAAAGTTTTAATGCATATGCTCGGCAGTCTTATTACACGGCAGTGGAAGCAATTATTATAGCGATAGAATCGTTTGAACAAAATGTCCATTCCAATGGCGTATAACGTATATATATATATAAAGATAAAATAAAAACATTTCCAGTTCACACGCGCACTATATTTTATTATATCTACTCTGCAGAAATCCAACACTTTAATATTTTAAACATTGGAAAACACCGTCAACACTTTACATCGTATATTTATTTTTTTAAATTGGTTTAATATAATCATATTTTCATGGCGAATCTATAACTCATTCGTGCGATTGATATAATAATATAATATAGTCATGATTACGGTAGCAGCGTAAAATGTTAGCGACGGCCTGTTTCTACTGAAACAGAAGTTGCACAACATAGTCATCTTTTTCGGTTATTACCATTACAGAAATAAAATTATATCACGTCGATGAATATGTACAGTTTAAATAAACTTTATTAATATTTCAAGATTTGTCGATTGCACTTGTCGACGCGTGCCGCCCGAGGCAAGCTTCTCGTTTCATCTCTGACAACCATTGATCTTAAGAAGAGGGGTGGTAATAATCAGCGGACGGATTATGTGCAGTGACATGGTGAGGAGGATATTTCGAAACTCTAAGGCAATGTGTTCAAATGATGTATATCACACTCACCCGCCTGTCGAATGTGTGGTAAGTGGAATTTGTCTTTAGTTGGAGAGAAGACAACAACTTTATACATTTTACTTAAACTAAAATATCATATAATTGGTGGATCAATTATTGTAAACCATAAAATAAATTTCCATTACATGTGGAAAAGTCGTTTGCTACACGTGCCAATGATTTGATATTATTAACACTAAGTGCTTATTAGGTACGCATTAGAATAATGTCTCTAATACTTAAATAAAGTAATATAATAATATTCAATCAATAATTTAATGAAGCAACGTGGCCACCAAACAATGCCAATACAATAGAGAAAACAATTCCTTAAAGCGTTCTACCGATTCAACAGACCACAAAACATATTCTTTTTGATCTTTATTTTACCATTTTTTTTTTTTTTCAATTTCTATTATATTCGTATAAAAACAGTTCTCAAATTACTTGCGGGAATACTATATAACAATTTTTTACCTAACCTCGATCACAATGGAGTATTTTTTTTAATTTTTTTTATCAATTATATTCATAAATCACAATCTTATAAGCTGTACAATTTAAATCAAAATATAGATACTTATACATATACTTAAACATTTCAATGAATATTATTTGAGGGTATTATTAAAAAAAATATGTAAAATATGAAATCATTATAAATTTAATATTAATACTCATACAATGGTTTTACAAAACTCAGTTAATTTTTAAAAAATAAATTTATTATAGATAAAGTACAATTATGCAGGTTAGGTAATAAGTAGATGAATTAAAAGTTGAAAATGGATGCAAATGACTAAACATTTTAGCATTGAAAAATTACGATAAAATCAATTAACTTGTTCAAAAAATTTATTTCTTCAATATATATATATATATATATATATATATATATGTATATTGTATATTCTTTTTTTTTAATTTTAATAGTATTTTTGATATTTTTATAAAATAGATGAAAAAAAAAATAGTACTTAAAGAGTACAACCATTTTTGAGTAATAAATATTTTTGTGGTTTTTACTCCTTCAAATTTAGATAAAATACAAGTACTATCATATAGCTAGACTATTCACTAAATATTAATTTTAAATCACTTTATTTATATGATAATATAGGTAACGTACATTTCAAAATATTTAATGAATTTTATTCACAAGTCATAAATATTGAACAAAGTTATTCATCAAAATACATTATATTTATATTATTGTTTTTTTTTTACACAATGATATCTTAAAAATAAACAAGTTTGTATTTTAATCAACCTTTTTTCATTGTTCTATATGATATATAAGTATCTTGATATCAACTTAAAAGTCAAATATTGTAATAATAATAATATTGTGCAATATAATTTTATTATATGATTTATTTTAGGCTAAAATTAGTAGGATCATAATTTATTAACAAAAATAGAATTAATTATTAATAGCCTTAGAAATAGTAGCTGAGATACTGTTGCTACTAAAAACTGTTATTCGTATGACTTGATTTATCATTGAGTTCATATTTAACACATTTATTACTGTGTTCTATCTACACCGCGTAGCGAACTCTCCCATTTTTTTTTTTCGTTAGTTGTTTAACTTGAAACTTTTTATATCTTAATTGATTTTTGAATTGTGTTTCTATAACTGTATTAAATATAATTTACTAATGTCACAGATACTATTTTACTTTTATTAAGGGAATACGTAAATATAGACCATTTTTAACTTCATAAATTTGATAAGTTATGAGTATTTTTTTTTTTTTAATGTCTAGTATAATTTTACTGATGACAATGGACTTTTTATACACAATTAGTATAATAATATAATTTCATAATTATAAAGGTATTTTATATAAATATAAATTCCTAGTCATATCATAGTAATGTTACTTAAACAAAACATTATACATTCGTTATCTGCAATACAGCAAGTTGTTATGTATCGATTTTCGACAGCTGCTAATATAATAATAAGAAATATCATAAAATTGTAAAAAGTTATAAAAAAAAATGGCTACAATAATATTGTTAAATTAGGATTTACTAAGATTCCTCTGTATAAATAATGTGTGGTAGTCTCTTCAAGCGTAAAATATCGTAATTTTATTCATGTATAATTACTATACATTAATTGTAATTTTAAATTGAAATTTAATAATAATAAAATTAATAAATGGAAATTTATGCATTTTTATGAGCCCATCGTAGGTTAATGAACGCAATTATTTTTTTATGAAAATTACTACAGAGCCCTTTTTAGTGAATTCAGTTTATATTTTTTCGAAATTAATAGAATCTTTCAAGTTTCCGTAGAATTATTTTTTCACAAATATGAAACTAATAAATTTAATTAATACATTCAATACAATTAGGCTATAAAAATATAATATAATAATATTAAATACTATATTATGCTTGTATAATATATTATTATACTTACAACTTTACGTTTATATAAATATAAAATTGAAATCTTAAAAGTACAATAGTACATATTTGTAAAAAAAAATATTTACTTTAGTCAAATAATTAAATACATAAGGTACATAGGTGCGTATATAAATATTTATAGATGATACAATTGAATTTCCTAAAACATAAGTATTCCATATATATTATAATTATATAACAACTACATAACTTCAAGTACAATAATATAAATAATTGTTTTAGTTTTAAAGGCAATTTTGATATTTTGATATTTTTTTAATAAAAAACTAATTAAATTTGAAAAAAATCATTTTTTTAATGATGTATCAAGAGTACCTAACTATTTTTTTCAGTCAATTAATCGATAACTATTAGTAGAATATATTTTATACATACATATTGAAATATGAACATTTAATGCTTTGATCGGTCAAAAAACGTTTTCTAACATGCAAACAAATGACAAAATACCATTATGCTAATACGATTGATGTTCATAATAGTTAATTAATATTTTTCGATAAATAAATCTTCAATGCAATAATAAAATTGATAACGTAAAAAACGAAATTGGAATGTTCTTGTTGTAATATAGTAACTAATACACATAATGTCAATCATTACAATCATAAAAATAAAATTATAAGTTATAATAATAGAATATTAAATTAACTATACAATCTAACGGTATGTCTTTAAAGTTTGAATTATAGTATTATAGTTCGTATTTATCTTTACAAATGTTAAAAGCATTACATTGTTTAAAGTATAATAAAATAGTGACCCAAGTAAATAAAGAATTTTAATATTTTCAACAAAATAAAATCTTAATTTAATAAAGAATTATACATAATGGTTCATCGATAAACTTTTAAGACGAACCCACTTTTGTTTTATCGGTTATTTTTAGTTCACATTCTGATAAAATATTGTGATCGTGATTATACTGTAAACCCTACCGTGTATGCTTTGTTATTAAGTTATATTCAATAATTTTTCATTTAAAATTAAACTTACATCAAAATTGTTATTAATTTTAAGGGATTTCGAGGAAGATTTTAATAATGCATAGCAGAAAATTTTTACACAATCAGAATAGTAAGAATTTTTTTAATTTCTCTCAGTGCATTAGCAACTAAAATCTAAAAACCAATCTCCCAAAAATATTTATACCTCGACTTCTAAATATACTAAATAAATATGAATGCTACATTAGTTTACATCTCACTCAAGTGATTAATATATATGAAACACTTATAGATACGAATTGCTTGTATAAAAAGTAAATGACATTATTTTTGAGTTATTCCGGGGATGTGTAGATTGGATACCAGAATTGGAATAGAAAAAACGCCAAAAACCAACATTTCCTATTTAAATATGAAACTGTAATATATCTTCTAGTCAAGGGACTTCCCACCACAAATAATTACATGAAAGGTTGGCGTAGAAGCTTTAGGTAAGTATACACAACATTTATATTTTTATTTCAAAATATAATACCTAATTTAATAAAAAATAACTTATACAATGGTAAGAAATCATTGAAATATATTTGTTATATTACATTTCTCATGGAGTATATATTATTCAACATTTTGGGAGTTCGTCAGGGAATTTCAAAATACCTAAATATTATTTGATATAACAAAATAAGATAATATTTGTTTGTTGAGAAGCTATAAAAAAGTATACGGATTGTGCAAAGATAATTAAAATATTTCTTGATAACAATAAATTATGAATCAAATAATAATATAAGTTCTCTTAATGGCGTAACCTATAACTTAAGTATCGATATTACAGATATTTTTTATTATATTACCTAACTATGTGAATTAAATATTTAATACTTATTAAAATAATAAATGTTTAAAAATATTATTACAGTATTAAAATAATAATTATAACTCTATCACTTTTATATTATATATAAATATAAAAATAATTTAATGAGTGTTTTTTATAAAAATAAGTTTTTTTTTTTTTGATTTCGCTATTATTATATGTGTATTTTAGTTTTTTTAGTTTTTACTCTTTTTATGACTAAAAAAATAATAATAATAATATGAATATATTCAATTTTTACAATGATGCAAATGTATGTATAAATTATACATTTACATTAAAATATAAACATTTCCTGAAATTACCGTTTAAAAAAATCTATTTTGTTTTTATCTTTTTTAGATTATTCTTTTATGTACATTAAATCTTTATGTAATATTTTTACTACATATGTATTATAAATAAAACTGAGACAAATTTGTAATAAAAAAGCAAAAATACTATGTATAAATATATAATAATATAATTAAAATGGCCAAATTATGTAATAAACAAAAAAAAATCTGCCATATAATATTGAATTAAAATGGATTACTTTTTAAATATTTTAACGATATATAATAACTTTTTTAATAAATATTGGATTAAATCAAAATTTGTAAGTATTCATAAATTACAACTGCTTTTAATATCCAATCATTGAAAAATAAAACAATAGAAAAATATTATTTTTATTTTTTTTTACTAAAATTACAACGTTTTGATCTTAACACTAACTTATGTATAAATATATGATAATTGATTATTCCACAAAAATGCATCTTATCTGTAAATAACTCGTATTATGTTATCAGTTATCACTAAAGAAACATTAAGCTTTTCTCTAGGATCAATTAGAATTTAGGCAAAATTAATATTATAGATTTATGAAAAATAAAACTTTCATTTGAAATTGATATTGCATGTTCAGAATCCTTTATAGATACAATATTTTTAAGTTCTTCAAAATATAAGCAATAATAAATTACGATATTTAACCATGTCCAATGTTCTCTCCTTGTTATTATCGGCTATTTAAGGAGCTGGATATGTTGCGTGATTAATTTTAAATATATCAATGCTACTTGGAGCTTTTAGAAATACTTATTTTGCTGTTGATTGAAACTAATAAATTAACTTTGGGAAATTCACCTTGATAGTTTCGGCCACACACTATGAATCAAACAAGTAAAGTAATTTATCGTGTTTCAGTGTTTGGATATTAAGTTTACGAAACATTTGCCACTATAATCATGCTTGGAGTTGCGACTGTTTTGAAAAGTAAAATAAAATAAGAATAGTTGTACGTAAGAATTTTTTTTCAGTATACTACAAACAGGCTTAGATTAATCAATGTATTTTTGAAAAATTCTTGGAAATCAGTATAACTGCATAAATTTTTGTACTGCGTCAATTTTTATTAAAGCTAAATTTTCTTGAAGATGTTGTAAGTAAAGCAATTGGTGCATTGGTCAAGCTTGTTATTTTTCTTAAGCTTTTTGTTTCATTTACCTATTATGTTGATGTTGAGATATTCTGACTTACCTATAAGAAATTAACTTAAGTATAAATTATGATATATTTAATTAAAATATTAAAATAGGTAATTGACTGATATTTTTAAGCAGTAGAAACGCTGTAAGTTATATTTTATACATCGCAATAAAGTTTGATCAGAAATTTCTAGATAACAATTAAAATTTTAATTTTAAACATTGTTTTATTTATATTATATTGAGTTTGGTAAAAAAATTGACTTAACGTAACGTTTACTGACATTTTTGTTATAAAATCAATATTTTTCGTATTAGTTTCTCTGTTAATTCAATTTAAATAATAAAAATATTTTAAAGCTATTAGTGGATTTTTTGTTTTTGTTTTTGAAAATAAAACTACAGAATAGGCTAAATTTAGTCAGTTTAGTTATTACTGTAACGTGGTCGGGGAACCTTATTACAACATTAGTTATTCAGAGAAGGTTTTCTAATCCTTATGGATAAGTTATCTGTAGCTGGAGGTTAGAACACCATATTCGAGGTATTTATAAATTATAAGACATGTTTAGTTTATATATCTATAATAATTATTATATTTAAAACAATACGTTACTGAATAGAAGATGGCTGTTTATAATTGTATTGTTGAGTTCCCTTGTGTTGATGGTTAATGTCGAACTAATTGTCGTGTGTTATTTTAGTATATTCGTAATAATTCGGACGTGTTAAAAAGTGTTTAGTTTGTATATTTTGTATTGGTGTGTTTATTGTGTAATAAATATATTATATAGTATGTAGTTGATGTTACATTGCTCTCCTTTTATAAATTTTTTTATTTTTCTAGTATTAACAACTATCTGGAAAATACAACAGAGTCACAGAGAATACAATTTCCATCAAATATAGAACAAAACAAAAAAATATATAGTCGTACATAGGCTTACAGAATATTAAAATGTTTAACTATTGATATGAAAATAAAAATAATGATATTTCAGATACATATTGTTATATAGTTTTACATAATTATTTTAATTATTGTTGATAACTTATTTTCCCATAATTCATATTTAAAAATATTATTAAAAATAAATAATTCTATAATTTTTAATATTTCAACTTATATAATTATTATAAATTTATTACTTTCAAAAATTTGTACTGTAAACTAATGTGTAATAATATAATATTATGTTTTAATTTTTTTTTTTATACATTAGTATTTACTTACGAGTGTTTCCACCACGCCAGCAGTAAATTAATTTTTATATTATGTAAAAATCATAACATAATTTATTATTCAAGTAAAACAGTATACAAATGTCTATTACAAATCTCATAAATTTAGGTATTGCTTCCTCTCCCCTTTTTCTTATAACTATTACATCATTAAAATTATACATTTGTAACTTATAAATATTACTTAAGTTTACAATATAACTTAATATAATTAAAAAAACAAAATTGATTACCTATAATACTTTAATACCATTTAGTTTACTTTCTATCAATTTGAATAAGTTAAATAATAACTACCATAATAATATCAACATAATATATCATAATCCCACATATAAATTTGAAATTATATCATTTTTGTCAAGTAATATAAATTCCATATTTTGATTACTTGATTTAAATAAAATGTTCATTAAATTAAAAAATTATATTATAATGCTAGTAAAATTAATAATTCCAGTAAAGATTCTTGATGTAAAAAAAAATTATTATTTTTAAATAATTGCAACTCGACATATTATTATAACACTGGTATATTATTTAAGTTATATCGCAATAGATTATTCGCTTAATCACACACAATATACATTCGCTTAATGACTGATTGAAAAGTTTTCAAGCAGTTCTATATCGTGAAAAAATTTGTTAATACGGCACTAATGAAAATTAATTAGGCAACATTGAAATATTTGATGATTGACAACTTTTAGAGATGAGCGAAAACAAATATATACTGTGCATGAAAAATCTACCGTGGTCATAAAAATATTACGAAATAATTTGTGGACTCCGAGAGAAAAATATTATTGTAGTGCAGTACGAAATACCTTAAAAACTAAATTACGTAATAAATAAAGGAAATCGTAATTTTAAATAACATCAGCATAAATTTAAAGTCAAATATTATTATTATTATTCTATTTATTTATACATACCCTGCAGACCAATTTATAATATATTAGACATTAAACATTTGTGTGTTTACTATAATATGTATACTAATAATATAAAATAAATAATGAATATAATATATTATAATATTATATTATATTTAATTTATTATAGATAATATATACTTATTAATTACTATGTAATATGTTATCTGAACTATTTAATTTGACTCATGTGCTTATAAACGTTTTCTAACTATTGTCCGTTTCTTATAACTTCTACTAAATAATATGTATTATCAGAGAATATTTCTTAATTTTGTAAAGTCTATCATTCCAAAAAAAATTTTATTATTACTTTTAAATATTTTTACTAATATTTTTTTATAAGATAAAAATTGTATTTGGATTTTGGTCATAATATTTTTTATTTTTTATAAACTGCTGCTTTTCTAAAATGGTCGATAATTTATTTCTTGTGTCATTTGTTTTATCGATTTCTGTCAAAATATCTGGTAGTACACTAATTTCTACAATATTGAAATTGAAAATATATTTTGGGTAATTGTTGATCTTAAAAAAGACCTTTTTGATGTGTTGGTATTTATTTCGTTACATAATCCAAACACGATTTGAAATTTCTGGATTTTCTAGTGCTTGTGTAATTTTATTAAACATTGGATCATTATTTTGTTCAACTTGCATATTAATTGTTTGTAAATGAGAAATAGTCAAGACGTTATCTTTTTGTAACTCTTATTTTAGAATGGAGGGGGGGATTAATATGGGATTTTGTGACATTGTTTCATAAACTTGGCTTAATAGACCTTTCTCATATTTTATTATATAATCAAAGTCGTCTAATTTGCTCTTTAGTCTCTATATTCTAACTGAAAAAGTTTATATATTATCTAAATATCTAAGAAAAGCATTGTCAGTCTAAATGTCAACAGATTGTCCATATGTATCAGTACAAAATTGTTTCATAACAAACAATTACTAAAAGCTCAAAATTCTATAATACTATATTTTTTTTCTCAAGTCGTTGAGAAATGTACAAAACAGGGTGTAAATCTGGAGTTCACTAATTCATTCGTTTAATGATAATCTATACGGTGGTAGAATAATAGGCTCGTCTGACATTATTAGAATCGGAACATCTCCAATATCTATAGAACCAAGGTCTATAGGACTTTGCGCAAAACAATCACTATAGCTTTCTAATAAATTTTTCAACTAGTATTGTTGGTTTTCAGGTAATTCACTATTTATGTCAAAAATTAGCGTAATTCTTTTTTTAATAGGGTGATAATGTAAAATATGCGTAGTATTTTTTTTTTTTTTTTTTATTTGAGTTGAACGGTCTACACCATTTACTTAAAACGTATTAGAATTTGCGGCATCATTATATTTGTTTAATTTTGGGTAATTCGTGTTGTTACCTAGTTAATTTATTTTCAAAGAAGCGATAAATACTTGTCAATGGGTTACTGTTTTACTTAGAATCTGATTTCAATTCAGTTTATTTTTATTTAAATTATTTGTCGTTACTTTTTTATATTCAATTGACCTACTTCCCGTATATTTTCCGTGTTATTCGCACGAATATGAATATGCATTAATGGCAAAATACTATTTTTCTTTTTTTTTATTAATTAAATTGATCATATGAAATTTTAATTTTAAATCTATCTGTTAAATTTTTGTTACTGTTAATATTATCGTTAAATCGTGATGTGTTTTTATATTTTCTAATCTATAAGACTCACAAATTTGACAAAACATAACGCCAACACCTTTAATCCAAAACGATGGTTCTCAAATTCATGATTTCTTAGTGCTGACTCAGTAACCGACAGGTGTTTGCAATGATCGCAAAAGTGAGAATACCACTTTATAGGAGATTGTGTTATTTGGCTATTAGTTAGAACTTTTGTATTATTCATTACGTTAAAATTATTATTTTTATTGATATCTGTCTCTCTTGTTTTGATATATTTTTATATGAATTTCTACTTTACGATCTAAATCAATATTGACATTATATCCTAGCATAACAATATTGCAAATTTTACAATTTATTACCGGAAAGTTAAGATCGTATTTATGATTTTGCAAATTGTATATTTTTAGATCTTCCAAATCCATTAATACTTTATTACAATTAGTACAAAAATATTTAAGTAATTCATTAGGCACACTATTATTTTTATTATTTTTATGCTTGGTAATTCCGGAAATTCATGACATATTATACAAACATTTTGAAAACTCTAGTTAAAATTATTGTTTGTTAAATTACCTGGGTTCCGATGGTTTTTTTTTCGTGAAAAACGCAAATTATTTGTCTATGTGGTTTCTAATATATTAATGCTGAATTTATTTTTTCATTGTTTGTAATGATATTTTCATTGATTATTACTAAATTTTAATTAACATATTACAAATTAAAGCCAGATCTTTGTCTGTTAAATAATATCTTGTTTGATATTGCTTAATACTTATTAATTTCAAAACATTCAAAATAGATAAATAAAATCCTAAGTTCATTAAACTAATTCTTAATGCGTGTGCACCACAATCGCCATCCTTTGGTACCTGTGGCTGTTTTTCAAATCGTTTTATAAACTCATTAACATATTGTTCATTATTATTTTTTTTATAATTAGAAAAACTGTCTACTTGAATTGAATTTAAGCTATCTATTTTATGATAATTTTTATTTTTCTGGTAGTTTTCATTAAGGATTAATTGGGTTACTTTAAGATTATTATTGCCGTTCCACTTAGACGTTTCATTTTGTTTTATTATATTTGAGCACTATGTGATTATTATTAAGGTTTACTATACATTTTAATTTTGTCAATAAATCTATTCCTAATAATATGGGCGAACAAATACCTCTTACAATTATATATTCATGTTTTATTTCTATAGCTCCAATTTTATTATTCCTACCAATAACTTTCCGACTATATTCAAACTCGTATTATTCGCAGCTTCTAGACTTATATCTGTTTCTAACGGTAATATTTTATTTAAATACATATTATTATGGTTGATAACAGTAATATTTGCTCCAGTATCGATTAAAAAATTAATTTAATGTTTATTTATTTCACCTGGTATTTCAATTTTATAAATATTGTTATGATTTTTGTCACTCGTGCAGTTTATAATGCTTGTGTTTGTTTTCATTTGAAGTTTTTTGATACAGTACAAGACGAACGCATATGACCCAGTAATCCGTAACCGTAACAAACTATATCCACCTTTAGGGGGGGGGGGGTTCATTATGATTTTTGTTTTGATTAATGGTATTTTTTGGTTACTACTTTGCATACGATGGTTATTGAAATTGTTATCTTTGTTGTACATGTGATTTCTATCATTTATTGTAATGTAGTAACCGTTATAACAAATTAAGTTAAGAAAATTGTTGGAGCTATTATAATTAGTTTTATTATTATTATAACCATTGGGATTAGATGGATTATTAAAATGTATATTATTATAGTTATTTCTATTATTAAAATTTCGGCCACTATGAATATTAATATTGCTGATTAAAGATTGGTAGTTTGTAATTATTAAATCTAGGTACACTGTAGTTACCGTTGCTGTTGTTTCGTCTATAAACATTATAGTTATTATCTATAGTTACCGTAGTTGTTATAATTATCTTAATTATATTTCATAGATTCATTATTAATATTTTATTTTAATTTTGTATACTCTAGCTATAGATTATTTTCTAATTCTATTGAGCTGTTGTTTGTTAACATACTTATAACGTTATAATAGTCTGATGATAAGGCGTTTAATATCAAATTAGTTTTTTCCAATTCAGACATCGTCCTGTTTGTTTCATTTATCAAAAAATCATATCTATCCAAAACTCCCTGATAGATTCACTAGCTTTAAATTTTCTGTTTCTTAATATTTTCGATCTCTAGTGTAAAGTAAAATTTTCTAAGAATTTAAGCATTATTTTTCAAAAGACAATTTAGTTTCTAAATCATTTTAAATAATTTATACTCTAATCCTTTTAAATGAAGTGGTAAATATACTAATTTTATCTCATTATCCCATCCGTTTGCTTTGCCATTAATTTGAAATTTTCAAAAATTTCCAATATTCATTCGTCATATTGTGTACGATTAAATATACCGGGTGAAAAATGATAATTTTCTGTCATTTTAAATTTAATATTTATTTTACTAGTATTTTCTTCTAGATGGAAATTATTTTATGTTTTATAGGATAAATTATTTTGCTCTATTGCAAGTTTGTTGTTTATGAGTTCAGTTATATTATTACTTAATTGAAGTGTATTGAGGTCTGGTAAAATATGATTTGAAGACGTAATTTTGTCATTAGAGTTTGAAGTATTATTATTTAGAGATTTCTAACACTTATTGTATGTCCGTTTCCGTAAATGTTTAATTGTGATTATTCTCGTTTGATTTGTCTAGTTCGTCATTGTTATGGTTTTGTAATTGTTTTATTCATATTATCGCAAGTTTTATAAGTTCAGTAAATTAAGCTGTACTATTAAAATCAACTTTCCAATAATTTAAAAAATCAAATAGTTCTTGTTTATTCAAGTTATTAAGCCAAATAAATTTTTTCTGGGAAATAATAAATCCAATTTTTTTGATTATCGATAGTTTTGAGAAATTTAAAACAAGCATATCTTTAATCTCATTATAAGTTCCGAGAATAAATGTTTTTACTAAAACAACCAAAATTGGCAACTTAAAGAATTCAGAATGTTGAAAGAAATCTCTTAAATCTTTTTTCTCAATTAGTTTTAACAAAATCATATTTTTCTTTTTTATATATAGAAAAATATTTATACTATAACCACGCTCTAAAAATATTTAACACAAAGTTATATAAGCCAAACAGAATCGTATATTATTGATAACTTTGTACATATAAGTTTCCAAAGCTTCGGCGTCTCTACCAAATATAAAACGTGGTTATATACAACGGTATGACAACGGTTCGTCTTACCACCTTTTCCCCTAAATGGTACCATTGATCGCGGCTCATAATATGAACTAAATGTTGGCCCAAAGTCAATTTAAAATCTAGGGTTAGGCAAATTAATACTCCTGTCCCCTAATAAATTTTGCCCAAGAATTAATATGTATTTTAAAGGTCATATTTTAACATAAGTTTAGCTATTTCATTTTTACTAAAATTTAGTAATAAATGCTTCCATAAACAATTAACCTTTATTTTATTATTTCAATTAAATCATTACTCTTATATTTCAGTAATATCAATAAAATACTTATTTCAAATTTAATTTTTTTATAAATCAATTATAATTTTATCGTTTTGTTAAATAAATAGTTAATTCTTATTTGGTATTTTCGAAAATTAATTTAATTTCTACTTTAGTGGCTTTTATAAATGAACAACAAGACTTAAAAGTATTAAGGACTTAAAATAATTTAAAATTGATTTTCTAACAAGGCATTTTGAGATTATTTCCACCAAATGTAATTAAGAAGTTGATAATTTTTTTAAATATGTATATTTATTGCGTCAAAGAGTATATTTCAACATCTAATTTAATAATTTTAAAATGTAATAAAAAATAAACCTGTGAACTATAAAATTTTTAGAAGAGCTCTAAAACATACAATTAATATTTTCATCCAATTTAAAAGTAATTTTATTATATTTCTACACATATAAAATCGACGATTCATTCTATATTTTCATTTATATTAATATTTATAATATTTATTTTGTAAAAAGCAATTAATAATTATTAAAATATCAAAAAATACACAAGTGAAACTTTTGATTAAAAAAACCGTACATTGGTAACATTATCTACCTTCTTTGAATATTTATTTAACGAATTTTATTATATATACTTTATTATGTTAAATTTGCAAATTAATTTTAGCTACCTTTTAACTAAAATAAATTTCATTTTTTTTAAGCGTCTTGAAAGATTTCATGAAATGAAAAGAGACAATAATTTTTTTAATTTTTTTAATTGAAGAGTTAGGATTTTGATACAACTTAAAACAGTAACGAAATAAAATGCATTATAATATTTTGAAAGCTATAACTCAAGTGTAAAAAAAATCAAAATTTTGATTACTTTATTTTATTTTATTATTTTAGCTTTATTATTATAATGATTAAAAACACAAATTAGATCATACTTAAAAATTATTGATAACAATTCATTTTTTGTGGTACGAAAATTATTTTTCTTTAACAAATTATAGAAAAGAGCAGTTAAAAATAATATGTTATTAATAAGAATAAATTATTGTAAAACAAATTGATTTACTACTACACACAACTTGCATACATATTTATATCACATGGAGACTAAGAAAAAAATCAATGTATTAAAGTAAGATCACGTACTTAGTAAAAATAATGAATTAAAACGTAATATTATACAGTTTAGAGATATTGTAGTTGTAACAGCAATATATAAAATAAAAATTCAAAACTATTCATTATGTTGTTCATATAAAAACGTCGACATGACAAATTTCTTACACCGCTGTTGTTTAAAAACTAAATTGTTTTGTAGATTTATCAAATATAAATGTTCGAAAAATGTTTTATTAAAAAAAAAATTGTCAGATAATATTATGCTAAATTACTTTTATTTATATCTAATTTCTTATGAAAAAATACTGTATAACTATTCTATAATATAATTAATTATTTTTTCACTGATTGATATAAGCAATATTTAGGTAACTATATACATTTAAAAAATTTTTTGTATAATTTTTTATTTTCTATAAAATATGCTGTTTTTACTAGTTCGATATGCAAATTTAATAAAGCTCATTAATAGTAAAAAACTGTTTTAAATATAATTTAATCATCTTAAAAACGTTAATTTATTTTTTCATTAGGCTTAATTCACTATAAGCAAGTAATTATTGAAATATATACTTTTGATATTTTAGGCTTTAAGACCAAAATAATCGAATAAGTTATCATTGAAATTATATTATTTACCCTGATTTTATTTTTTAAAGCAAATTAAAACCTTAAGAAACATTGTTGAATGTTGATGCTATACATAGAAACTTATAAACTATATTATCAAATTATTATTAATATTTAATAATACGTGGTATATTATAAGACAATACATTATACATTAATAACACCCCTAAATTTAAGCCAACTTCAATTCCACTTATTTCATTTTTTAGATTACATTATAATACAAATTTATTCTTTTTATCATTTTAATAGATACTAAATGGTATTAGTTTAATGTTATTTCTATTTTTTTACAACCTAAAGACATTCATTTTGGATTATTTTTCTTTTAATTTAACTGTGATTTGGTTTGTAGGTATATTAAAATGAAAAAATCGTTAAAAAAAAAAATTATATTTATAGTTATATTTACTAATATTAAAACTAACGAAGCTAAATGATTACTATAGAAGAGAAATTTGATATATTACGCATATTATTTACGTATACATTGACAGCAGGTGTCACAAGGTCTTAAAAGTCAATATTAAAAAGGTAGGTAAGTGGGTTATACATTAGGTGTTAGAGTGGGTCACTATATGGGTGTATTAAATTTGAATTCAATGAAATATCATTCTATACAAAACACGATTC
Organism: Melanaphis sacchari; assembly: GCF_002803265.2. NCBI lineage: Eukaryota > Metazoa > Arthropoda > Insecta > Hemiptera > Aphididae > Melanaphis > Melanaphis sacchari. The sequence goes on from NW_020270834.1 coordinate 280,882, forward strand.
TGAATGGGGGTGGTCTTTAGCCTATATCACTAAGTATATTTCATGAAATGTTTTTTTGATACCTATATATACATATAGTTATTAAAGTCATATATTTTACTTTTAGTATTACAGTAGATTTATAACATTTTTATTCTAAAAATACTGAATTTATTATATTTTTAGTATTCATTTATTTTAATAATACATATTTATACCATATGTTAATAATCTTTATAACTCAAAATTTAATAAAACATAAAAATAAATAAATAAATATCATAGATACTAAAAATAGATTCTTATTATAAACAATTAATACCTTAAAATAAATCAAAAACTACATTGCGAATTGTAAATTTCGAAATAGTATATACATAAAATCATCATGTTTTTAAGAAAAATATTTTTTAATTAAATTAAAACATTTATATTTATATTATATTGACATTATTAATACATATTTAATAAGTTATTTCATCCAAATTTGAACTTAAAATGTCTATACAAAATAATTGCCTTTATACATTTTTTAGATTTTATGATTTCAGAATGAACGACTGATGGGAAGTCTTTTCATTCTTTTAAAAGTCTTCAAAACTTAAATATTAAAAGAAAGTTTTAAAGAATTTTGAACTGCAAAATAGTTTGTAATTTTTTGTAAATTCGACGAAATTAGTCGGAATTCTAACTTAAAAATGTATGCTTGTTTTATACGTATGTATATATATATATATATGTGTGTGTGTGTGTGTGTGTGTGTAAAAATATAAAAATAATTATTTAGGAATAGATTTTTTACCAAGCAAACGGTGTTCTGTTATTTGGACTCATACAACTTAAAATGGTAAATAAAATATGTTCGTCACACTTTGATCGATATTTTATCATACTAATATGATTCGAATGTATTTTTGATATGTAAAAATCCAGAAAATAAAAACAATAAAAATAATACTATTTTCTATTTTATAAATTGGTTTTTAGAGTATAATATCAAATTTTAAAATTAATAAATTTTTACAATCTTTTAATAATTGTGGAAAACAAGTGGTGATAACCCTCGTTATTGTTATTATTACTCGTTAAATCATGGTTAAAGTATATAGTAACTACAATCGTAGTTAAATAAGAATACTGTATATCTGTACTTAATAACCACTATTTATCGTGTAGTCAAAAGTTGCAAAAATTATAATATATAGTGTAAATTGTTAACTGTATGAATATTAAACGATTAAAAATTATATTAATTAATTATAATAAACTCAATAGTTTAATTCATATACTATTTGGTTGATATCAAGATAAATACCCATTGAAAGAATAACTTAAAATTCAAAAATTAAGTGTTATCAATCAAAAAATTAAACATATTATGCATGAATAATGAATGATTAAAATTATATAAGCCGATAAACGTCTTAGTTACCTATAATTTTTAAATAATTCATATTTAATTATTAATAATACATTTATTTCTTTTAATGGTGACGCGGTAAATTAACAGAATTCATAATATTTACGTGTGAATATTGTTAAACTTACAAACATTACCTCTATTTTTTTTAATGTATAATTAATTACTCCAAAATAATAGCATTACAATTATTGTTAGCTTAATATTTATTTTAATTTTTTTCTTTAAGTATCCCATACATTTTGGTATAATGTAATTATGAGAATGATTGTATTATTACTATATAATTTTACTAAAACGGAAACAAAGTTTAAATAATTAAAATATAAAATTATGATTTTTTTTCAATAATTTATTTTGTGATTAGATTTCAACTAACCGTTACTATCCTATAATTTAAGTATTCGTACGGATCTTATAGGTAATTGCATGTAAAATATTAAATTAATTTAATATAATTTTGAGTTCGAAAACTAATTGATCTGTAATCATACTATTTTAATACAGTTTTGATATTATCTATAGCAATACTTAGTTTCATATAATTAAACGGTAATTTAATTTTAAAAATGTATTTCTTCTATCCTTATAAATATATAACGTTTGATAATCGCTGGAAATTACGTGATTAGTATTTATGAACTGAACTAAATACTCATATATTATTAAAATGTATTAATAAATAAAAAACAAAATGGGATAACAATATATACATAATACAATACCTATATATAGTATTATTATTCTATTTATATAGTAATATACTACAAAAGCTTTTAAAAAATGCACAACTAATACAGTTTATCATTTTTTTTTTTTTTGAAGAAGAATTTTTTCGACTAATACTAAATTAATACTAAGATTAAAGCCAAAAAAAATATTATTTTTTTCATTCCTTATTCATTAAATTTTACAATAATTGTATTAAATACGAAAACTTATATTATAATAGAATATTAAAGATAATACCTATTGATAATTTAATACAAACAAAAAGAATATTTAAGTAACATAATCATGATTGTCTTTATTTCGAATAAAACCAAAATAATTTATATTTATCATTAAAATTTTTTGTAGATTCAGTTTAAAATATTTATATTAAATAAATAAAATTGTCATTGATAATTTTAAACATAGCATCTAATAAAATAAAAAAAATATTATGATTTTATATGAAGTTAACATTGTTTTAATTTAATTCAAAGAAAATTATAAGAATGTAAGCACTTATTTAATTAAGTTCATAAAAGTTTATAATATGAGAATAGCTCCTATAAGTGTAATATTATATAGTTAAAAGTTGACTAGTTATGAAAGGTTAAGTGCTAGAAAACAATGAAAATAAGTCATATAATCATATTCAATATATATTGAATATATTTACTATTTAATATTTTATTCTGGAACATTTAAATTGTATCCTTTAGGTCTAAAAGTATCTTTAAATTTAAAATATAGTTTGTTAACTACAATAAAATATGGACAAAAAGCATATTATATAATCTTTTAAAATATTTTATCACATCTTTAAATATATTTTTTTAACTTGATTTATTAATATGTTTTATACACATTATTTTAAAATAAGGAAATACACAATTTATATAATATACATATTATTGTATAGGTATGGTTATAAATATATCAATAGTGCTATATTACAAATATCTTGAATCTAGACTGAATAAGATCTTCAACCCTCCTCTACCGAAAAAAAGAAGTATTTACATACAAATATGTACAACAGTATTGTAATGATATGCTCACACATCATAATTTATTGTATATTTTATCATTTGGTTAAATAAAGTAACGGTCAAGTTGTCGCACGCAGATAGCCTTCAATAAAAACCTATAATCCCTATTGATCACTGACGAGAGAGACGATCTACATTGTTTGGCCACATGGGAACCCAAACGCTATTGCGACCATATGGCACAAAGCGTTTGCCCTATTTTCGTGTGCCGCCAAAGACAAGGGATGGTCCAATGAGGCTCTCTGTCATCGGGGACCCTGGCTGTCTTGACCACGTAGTCTTCTCTAGTCAGTGCATGAGCACCAGCCAAACTATCGAGTGCATGAGCACCGACAAAATTGCAGTGCAGGCGCACCAGACAAACGAGCAGGAGCTCTTCCCAAAACCCATCACACACCCCACAACTCAAGACTGCGAGCGACAGCTGGACTTCTTTCTTTTTCTAAGATAAATCAGTGTTGTTTTTCTTATTTAAATTTAAGTTTTCCTTAAATCGTATCGCAACTTGTATTATCTTACATCTTTCTCTGAGGATCGTACTACAGGTATTCACCGCGGCGAACCAGGTAAGGTGCATGCCCTACATACTTATTGTCAGTACGAAATATTTTACTATTTGATTTACATACGGTGTATTTGATCATATTCTCGAATCACGATCTCGAGAACCCTCCGAAGAACAGGAGGAAGGTAATAACGCAAGAATAATAACATTCAATATTTATTAGTACCGGACTTACATACAAGGCTTGTATCCCTTGTGTCAGTCCGGCCACATCATACTCATAACATATACCCATTTCTTTTAATTTTGAATATTTTTACACTTTATTTTAATTTCTCTTATTTTTGTGTTATTACAGTATACGTCCAAAGAGACAAAGAAAGATAATGTTTTCACTTTACTCTAAAAGTTACCTGCTGGGTTTTACTAGGAAAAAAATATTTTTACAAAACTTATTTTAAGACCAATACATTACTCACTTTTTATAATATCTAAATCTTTTCTTTATAAATAAATCATAAACTTCAGCTACTACTAAATCAGTTTATTTTAAAATGTTTTTTTATGTTTGCAATTTTTTCTAGTTTTAACCAGACTTAATAATTTTTTTTTTTTTTAAATTACAAGTTATTATCAATAACGTAGTTGGTGACGTATAAAATTTAAGATTGACATAAAAATAATACTAATATTAAGTAATTAAAAATAAATTTGATTGTAAATACTTAAAATGTATTCAAGATGTTGATTTAAATGCATTGTATGTATAAAAATGTACACTACTTGATTAAAGTTTAAAAATGTCGGTAAATTACCATCTCATTATTTTTTTTTTTTTGTAAAAATGTTATGATTTTATATAATAGTGATTCCCAACCACATATAGTCCTAAATGGTCTTGCATGTGAATTGAAAAATATTGTTAAATTATTCAACACAAAAAAAAAAAAAAAAAAATAAATAATATCACTTGAATTTAGGCATTTTGTATAAATCATAAAGGTTATCCTGTATAGGTTCAAGATATAAATAATGTTTATATACATTTAATATTTTGTATTTTTAGATTCTATAAAACTAACATGTATTTTAGTTAAAAAAATATACACTTAACACAGTTTAAGGGTAGCTGAAAGTTGTGTTGATGTCTTACATGTACAACTCCGTGCTATTTATTAAATACGTATATACTATATATACTTATATATTTTCAAAAAATTTGGTTAATGTACATTTATTAAATAATGTAGATTATATTTTAAAATTAATACACTTAAAAAAGACGATATCTTGTATAATGGCTGTGTTCAAAATAAAGAAAAATCCGATAGGTTACGAAATTTCAAACTAGTCAAATACAGTTTCGATAAAAAAACAAAAAAAATGTTTAATTAAGATGTCATATTTACATCATATTTAAATTTACTTATTTTATTGAAACTGAAGAATATATATTTTATTTTCAGTTTAAGATTGCGATACATTTTCAATTATTCTTGATTTACAATCTACAATCCGTAGTTTTTTTTTCTTGTCAACTGTAACCAAGGTTTATTATACATGTTAGATTTTATTTTTGATAAAATTAAGTTTAATTTATTAAACTCACAAGCATTGAAATAAATAATAACAAAACAATTAATGATGTAATAAACTAAAAGTCTAAAAAAGATTTTGAAAATTCAAAAAGGAAGAATTTAATGAGTCTCTAAAGCAATTATTGCCATGATTAAAAAACTTAACCATAATCATTAATCACCATTGCACAGATTTACGAGATTCTATAGATATCTTTTCCAAAATAATCTGTATTTAAAATAAAAATATTTTTAATTGATCTTGTAGTTTTTTATTATAATAGCGGAAAATTGTTTGAAAGGTTAAACGCCGCACATAAATAACAAGTTCATCACTCAACTACTTGTACATTGAATACAAATTAATACATTAGTATATTTTATGGGAAATGTGAACTGCAATTACAAACAAATAATTTAAACCTATAAATATTATATGATTATAATTTTTATTAACATTTTTTTTTAAATATGCATAATAACACGTTAAAATTTAATACAATTAATAATCAAAGTTGAAAATAAATAGTATTCGTTATTCATCTGTTTTGCGGTTAACACTACTGTCCGAAAAATATATATATAGCCTACACTTTTTTACTTCTGATGATACTGAAAGATTTTACGTGATAAATTTTACTATAAAAATTGTAGAAGAAAATTTTGTTTAGAATTTTCTTTTCTTTTCTTTTTAGATAACTAAGACAATAAAAAGTAAAAAAAAAAAAAAACATTAAGTTCACCATGAAATATTAGACACTCAAAATAAGATATCAAAAAAATGAGCACTAAACAATTTTAAATTAAATTTTCAACTACAATTTATGTAAGAAGTATTTTTACCATATAACCTTCAAATAAGCCATATTTTTGAAAGTATTTCTTAATAACAACTAATAAAAAAAAAAAAACAGGTTTATTAATGATAAACATTGTTTTATATTTTTCTATAACTCAGTTATTGAACTCTTTTGGTAAATATATTTTGTTAATAACTATTGACTACCGTATTTTACACTCATTTTAAATTTTAAGTCTCCAGCTATTAAAAATTTGTTTGAAAATAGCTGGAATACATACGATTCTATCAAAATTTAAAATATAGAATATTTGACTTCCGTGTAAATTTTTTTTTTTGTTAATTTTATAAAGAGGATTTTACTCAGAAAAATTATTGGCCATCGATAAATTAAAAAAATTATTAAAAAGCAACATTTTTGAACCTCTTCACACAAAGTTCAAAAAATAAGCGTTTTACAGGATAAAATAATATGACGTATAATTTATATGTACATAATTTTAAATAGAGAAATAATACTTTGTATTTGCATATTAAGTTTCTTACCAGAAATTGTAATGATCTACATTTTTTTTTTTTTTTTTTTTGTTCATATATGTTTAGCGTTCTATATAAATTAACTAAGAGGTATATTATGTTAAAAAAAGAGTTGATTAAAAATAACGGTTTAATTTAAAATACGAAATACAGAAATTTAATATTAATTTAATTGCATTTTACTTATTTACTATTAAATAGTATTTTATTTAACTATAGAATATAGAAGTATTATATTTGAATTCTAAGTAATAAAGCAATAAATACGAATCAAGCTATGTCTTATTACAGTTTTTACGATCTATGTATTGGTATATACATAAATGTCAGCAGTAACTTAAATTAAAAGTAAGTCGGCGGATACGCGGTACGTGGATATCAAGAATATAGAACAGCGGCATTAACGTGTTTATAGAAAAACGTTAAATGTTCATACAATAATAAACATTAAACAGTGCTCTCGAACGAGCAACCGTCGACAGGCCGCCGACTGTGAGTAGCAGGCGTGGCTTAAACGTCGCGTGCTTGCGGATCACATTCTGCCGGCTGTTGTATACATTTCACTTTGAATGACACGTCCTTTTAATTTTGGATGCAGAAAAATCGTCTAGAATCTTATCTCGATAGAAAGTTTCATATTATAACACGAATCGTTTTCTCACATTTATAGTGATCATTATAAGTTATAACGAGATTCCACCAATTCTTTTCAATACTGCAGGGATGAGATAAAATTAAAAGGCATTAATTGTCTGCTTAAATTAGAATACACAATTATATAAACGGTTGGCACCGCTAATTTATTTCTAAAATATCTCTGGTTAAAAAAATTGCGTAGACTTTTTTATCAAATTAATTTTACATACCATGGCGGTAAATTCTAATAATCTTTTTCTTAGAGAAAAAATATTATAGGTATAGAATTTTGAACACATTTTTAAGAGATAACTTAAGCTGTGTTGTTAGGTAGAGACAAATGCCACCTCGCCCCTTGCCAAAACTCCTATGGAGTTTAGAATACAGTTCATTTCACTTTCCAGATTTACGTAGCAGTAGGTAATTAAAGTCTAATAAACTCTAAATATCATGTGGCATGAACATAAATACGTTATATTATAAAACGCATTTTCAGAATTACGCTTAAAAGAAAAACAAGTCATCGTTATTTGTATGGGTATTATACGAGTGTTTTATTATTTAATCCTCTGACAGAATTAATATTACCTAAATGTACGATAATAATAATAGTTTATGCATAGTGTATACATTTCGTCGGACTTAAAAATGCCACGTGGAATTTTTACACCAAAGGTAATTATTATTTGTAAAGCACATACTGACATGTTAAATCTAATACCAGTTTTTACTATAAATATGCTGTATATACGAGTAATAGTTATTACAGAATAATATAGCTAGTATTGTTAACGTTATTGTTTTTTTTTTTTTTTTTTTTTTTTTTTTATATTAATGCTAGTACTTTTATTATTGGTAGGTACCTACCAATAAATTTTATTGTTTGGAAAATGCAAACGGCGAGTTTATTTTGTGAACCCTAAAAATAAATATTATGTGTAGGAAAAAGATTCTTACGTAATACTTACCTTTTTACAACTTTGTTTATATTATTTTTATTTTCACGAAAAAAAAAATATATATATATTTATTTATATTTAAATAACTGTAATTATTATAATAGTATTGTAATGATTGTTGATACTATTTTTATCAATAATACTTTATATTTATATTATAGGTAGTAAAATTATTGAATGTTCGTAAAGTGTATAGGTACAAAGTATACGTTTATTATTATATATTTATTTTTTATAATATTGAAACTACTTTTTGCATATGTTTTAAAAATATATATGTATATTTTAACCCATTTATTCATATTTATACTATATTATTACAAAATAAAATATAAGAGAATATTAAGTTCAGATTTTATTGTTAAAATTAATAATAATTTAGATAATTTAATAATTTAAAATAAAATGTATACATTAAGAAGTCTTACATTATAGATATTTAAAAAATATTAATTAGCTTTAACATAAAACACCACAGTAGAGTTTTATACAAAAATTCTTTTAGAAAAATTTAGAAATGCAATTACAGCATAATGAGTAGTTGGTATTAAAAATAATCACTAAGTATTATGGAAAGTCGTAACACTATTATCATAAAACAAACATAATTTTTGATAAAAAAATATAATCATAATAATCAGTTATAATAGATATTTGTAAACAAATATTAGTCAAGTTCATGCTGTGCTAAGATAACATGTCAAATAATTGTAGAATATTTGAATATAATAGCTAAAATAATTATAAAAACATATTTATTTTTTTTAGTAACGAGTTTTTAGATTTTTATACAATTAATTATTTTTAATATGCATAGTTTATTGTAGTCACTAGGTATATAATTACAATGCTTTAAAGTTTTCTACAGATAAGAATCAACAAATTCTATGAAATATGACAAAATTTGCGTGCAAAGCAATTTCAAACATAAATATTGGAATGAAATGTACAATTTGAATTTAAATATAGAACAGTTAAAATATATATATATATATTTTTAAATATTATATTATAAATATTTATAAAAAAAAAAACAAATATTATCAATGTAGGATTGATATAAAAAAAATAAATAATTTATAAATACTGTTATTTATAATTGATATTAACATCAATCACTATCATCTTAAAATATGTGTTTTTGTAAACTACTATGATAGTAGAATATTAGTTGTAAATTACTTTTAAGAATTTAAATACAAATATTACATATAATACAAAAATTTCCGGACTTCCTAAAACATAAAAATATTGTTTAGTAACTTCTACATTATTTTTTAAAACAATACTTGAAGAATTGTGAAATTAAATATTTTATATTTGAGTTATATTATGCAGAATTTTTAGGGGAAAAAACATAACAACGTATTTAATAATTAGATAATAAGGTTGGTAAAAAAAAACACGTTCGTTTTTAAACATCGTCTATATTATTCGAAATTATTAATAATTAAAACATATTCAAACATGTGCATATTTTAGTTAAATTTCTCTATCAGAAATAATTTAATGGATGTTTTATAATAATTATTATTTTTAGTTTATATTTATTAATTTTATTAAAATCATCAATAATAATAAATTATTCCTTTATCAATTATTAAACACGAGCGTTCTTAATAATAAAATTATCATTTAATTTTATTCTACCAATTATATTAATTTTCGAACGTCAGTCATATCCATCATACGTAAAGTTTAAAATAATTGTTTAAAGAAACGATATTCATAAAATTATATTTTATTATCACTCGAAATAATTTATTGCTTCTAATTCATGAATATTTCGAAAGGTTTTTTCTTGGAATTTTATTTTCAAAAACTTTAGATGGTTTTTTTTTCTTTCATTTATGTATTATTGTTATCTACTTTAGATTTTAAACAGAAAATTGAATTTTTTTAAATAAAAACTTTTAGAATAACAACAAATATCAAAACATTTAACATATTTAACATTAAACTATAGATTATATTTTTGAATTTTTAAGTAGTTTTAAATAAATCACGAATAAATAAATTTTAACTAGTTTTTACATAATTAATTTAATCGTGTTAAAGTTTTAATCATTTTTGTTTAAATCGAGTACTACGCTCTGAATCACTTTTTTAATACGATAATGTGATAATTATTACTCTAAGTTTAAATATAATAAAGATAATATATTGTTTGTGTAATTCCTTAGCTTAATAATGAATTTTTTTTCTATCAGTTTATTCATTTTGGTTGACGTACTCAATTTTTAATAGTAATAATTTGTTGAGTAAAGACTCTCTGTGAAGTTCTAGCCCTAGTCAAAATATATATTAATGTTTTCAATGATTTTATGGTTGTAATATAAAATATGTATATCGTTATTTTTGGAAGAGTTAAATGATGAAAATATTGAATAAAGCTATAAGAAAAAAAAATGACAAGCCTAAAAAAACGAATAATTGTTTCTTAAGTATTTAGATTTCCAATTACTTTGATAATAGTAATACAAATAAAATATGAATACTATAATAATTCTTTGATGTCTAAAAAACCAATAAAAATAAATAATAATAATTAAATAATTTATATTATTTTGATTCATGTCAAAATCTATGAAAAATTGTCCTTACTATACAGGTTTAATGCTTTAATAAAATAAATTGCGATTTAATTCGATCCGTTTTAAAGTTATTATAATAAACATAAATTAAGCTGAAGCATTGGTAAATATCAATATTGCTTATTTACATGTTATCGCATGTTTTTTTTTGATGAAGGTTTACTAAATGTATAAAAGTGTACAAATTATATTTAAATTAATAGGCAGATAATAATTTTTTAGTACAATTCCTTACCTACTTAATGTATAGTATTTCATGCACAATAAAATGTTTAATAGTTCATTACATTACACAATAGACAATAAACATATATTTTAATTATAGCGATATTAAACTATACGACATGAATAAACATGAAAAATCAAATAATTAAATAATACTAAATTTCAAACTTTTTGTTCTGAGTGAAATAAGTATTATATTGTCAAAGTTAAGTTCTATTTGTGATCACTTATGGGGGAAAGTAATAGTCTAAAAGTTATTTTCATGTATTAACTTTAAGATTGAAAATTACATTTAATTGTTTTACTGAAGGGTAAATTTTTAACTTTCAAAATGTACTTAATATTATAAGAAAAGTTTGAAATAAATGACATACTTTTAAACACTTTTATTCGAAACATACATTTTTGATTATTTTGTTGCAATTCAAAAACAATACTTTATGACATTTAAAATTTTTACCAATTATTATTATTTATTTAAGTATTATAGACTTGAAATAATATTTTTAGAAAATGTTAAGAGTAAACAGAATACATTTAGAATACATATTATTTTATTTTATATCTTAGAAATAAAAATATAAGACAAAGCTAACCTTAACTGTTCTTAATAATATAAACATAACTATCATAAATACTATCGAAAATTTTAGGTAAAAATTGTTTTTATAAGTATTTAATGTTTTTATTTAATTAAAAAATGTATTTTATTTTTTAAGACCTACATTTATCTTTTAATAATAAAATGTTATTTTTACATGTTAAGAGTAAAAATTTAGAACTAATCTTATTACTTAGAATATATTTAAGTATAGAAATGTATCTCTATAAACACGAATCATTTCAAAGGAAGTTCTTTTAAAAATATTGATATCTTTTCATAAATTGTTATGTAATATTCATCCGAAATCTATTTATAGTTAAAATAAAAATGTTTAGTTAAAAAAATAATAATTAAGATTATACAATATAATTTATATTCTTTCATGTCAATTATAATAAATTATTATTGTTTGTAATTTTCAAACTTAAATATTTTTTTTACAAACTCACTGGTATTTAAAAAATAAATATAATATTTCTAAATTCAGAAATTTAAATTTAAAAAATTGGTTGATTACCTATAACTAATTGGAAAAACTATTATTTTCTATGCAAAACAGTTTTTCTATATATTTTTGTAATACTTATTTCACAACAAAAATCAACGGAATTTATATAGAACTATTTGTAAGGTAACTTTAATAAGCCTTTAAATATAATATCTTATATTTAAACATTATTGTTATTAATATTTTTTAAATCTAATATATAATCAATTTTATTTTATCACACATATTAAGAAAAATAGTTTTTGATAACTTACGTTATAATTATTTTTTTTTAGATTGTTTAGAATTTGTAGTTGGTGACTATATTTTAATAAACATTTTTGTATTTATTTCTTATCTACTTATCTATAGTTTAAATATTCAATATATACATAATCATTTGAGTAATTTGAAATAAAAAGCGGCAAGTAAAATATGCGAAATTATTCATAAACTGTAAATTGATAAATGATTTATTTGAATAAATAAAAAACTAAATTATATTATAATATATCGTGTATATGTGTATAAATGCATAAATATTCATTAACATTTTAGGTTAATAATACTTTTTCATTAAAAGTTTTGAAAAATTACTTCAAAACTTTTAGGAGACTATTAGGTAACAAGTTCAAAGTAATTGATTCGAATTAAAATTGTATGAACAACAAAGTAGATTTATACGTATGGGTGCAACAGATTTATTTTACTTTCACTTTACTAAATATATCACTTTATTTATTGAGTGATGGATTTAACTACTTTAAGTACACTTTAACAAAAAACAAAAATTTTCCATGGCTATAATTGTTAAATTAACATTATTTTCATATAAAATTCATGGTAAGTTTAGTAGATGTAGTCACGTAAATTTTATTGATAAAAACATAAAAAATACGACACGAGAACGTAACAGTTTGTAAGATATTTTTTACCGTTTATCTAAATTGTATGACATTAATTAGCTCCCCAAAAATAATATTACAATTTGATAAAAACTATAATATTTTCCATGTGAAAAAAAATGCTGAAACAACATTTAAAATTAAATAGGACCATATATTATTGTTTTGACAACATCGATAGTTTTTATTTTTTATTATTTTTTTTTTTTCATTCTGTTTATTATTTATTGAAATAAAATGAAATTATTCTGGTAGCGAAAAAAAAAGTGTACCAAATATAAATATAATCTAAGTAGAATATTTATGTAAGCTGAATATAGCAAACTATTATTAATCATGAAAATGTAAATTTATATAATATTTGCATTTCACTATATTATATTATAAAGGTGAACAATCATGTTAAAAATATGTTTTTAAAACATAATTGAATAATAAAAAAAAAAAAAAAAAAAAAAAAAAAACACAAACTATGATAAAATGTTAGAACTCATTTACATTTAAATACATTTTATCTTGAGGAATAACCAAGCATATTCCTGAAAAACATTTGATTAACATAAACAATTGTCAGTTTAAAAAATATAGATGCAATGGTAAGGTAACTTGATAAGTTAAAATAATATTAATTTATGATTACATAACTGTATATATTTTTATTATATAGGTATCATATTATTATCATAATCTACAATTTTTGTAAAATTATTCGTCCTAACTGCTTATTGACGAATTCCAGTTTCATAGAAGCTTTACGTTTTATTTTTATACGTGGCAATGTGACGTGTAAAAATATATTTTTAATTTTTAAGATATCATTATCATGATATCAACCAACGATGAATTTAGAAAAATATTTTGGTGAAGATTTGTTTATATATATATATATAAATCATGGACTTTAAGCAGTCAAGTTAATGTTTAATAATAATAAAATAAAAAAAAAAAAAACTATTAAAACCATAGTTAATAAAAACATCACCGAAAATAGTTGACGTCATATCCTATAAAAAATAAAAATGTATTAACTACCTACCCGTACTTCCGTGCTCGAAAATTGGCACTGATATGGACAGCATTGGTAGCAGTTGTTCACATGAGTATTTACCGGATTAACTAAGAAAATATTTGAAATATTAAAATCAATTTTTATTGAACTATGATACATTGACAAGTAACTATATATTCAATACTATTTAAAATTATCAAAATAAAATGATTATCCGTTGCATTGAATTGATTACTTTTTATTTCGTATAACAAAATAATACCGAAAGGCATTATCTATATTGTCTAATGAAAATCATTAAGAATATATTTATCTCCTCCAACACTGAATACAGTACCTCAGGAGACCGGTATATATGGTATGCATTATGTAAACATTAATCATTCTAGTTGTATAATTGTCAGTTATTGGCATTAAACGAGTTCCGGATTTAAGACGATTTAAAAAGGTAGAATACTAATGTCTATGATTAGCGGAAATTTAACAGACGGGTAGATTCAAATGCAGTTGATTAATATGCAACAGGGTAAACAACTGTTTTGTAATCTGTTTTTACATATGAATGTATGATAGGTTTTAGTCATATATTACGATGTAATCTCTAATAAAGACCCTTAAAATTGTGTCCATGTCTGTGACTCAACCGTTAGGTTATTACATATTACGTATCAGGCAACATTTAATATTATTTTATCTTATAACATTATAAAAACAATTAAGTTAAGTTAATTCAAACGATTTATTTATATAAATAAACAAATATCAATACATATGAATCGTTCTCGACCGGGCAAAAAAAAAAAATAAATATATTTTAGTTTAAATTATTTTATTGACAATTGTTTTTAAATGATTTAGCAAAAAAATATTGCAATAGTAAAACGACATAAGCATCTATGATGTTTTGGAGTACTTATTTTATTATTTTGACTTAAGCACACTCAATGAATACAGTTATATATTTATATTCAATACGACTGAATATATTTGTTATAATAATTTATCATTATATATTAATGACATTATATTTCATACTAAGAAATATAGATACTTATTTTTTTTTTTTTTTAATTTTATAAGAAGTTACACAATCTATACTAAAAGCACAATAAGCGTATTTGCAGAGAGAAAAAAAAGACACTGGATAATACGGGGGTAAGAAGTCACCCATTAGCAACACTTGGCATGAACATGTATTATGTTATCTATGACTTTGTGGGGAATAAGAGTGAGAAGAATACGAGGAATAGGTCGTTTGAGGTTATAAGATTAGGAGATCTCTGCGCCATCTCCTTTTCAGGCGACGGCGAGGTGTTTCAGGCAAAGTTAAATTATTTAGATTCCTAATTAGTGGGTTTTTGTGGTAGGCTAGGTGTGAAAAGAAACGCTTGTAATAAATTACTGATTCTTCTTCGACTGTTTTCATGCGCATGTCATTATGGAGGGTTAGATTGGATACATACGGTGGGGCATTTGCTATTCTGCGTAGGGTGATGTTCTGGAAGGTCTGGATTTTATTTATATTAGTTTTTTTGGCTGATCCCCATAACTGTAGTCCATAAGTCCAGATGGGTTTTAATAATGACTTGTAGATGAGAAGTTTAGTTTAAAGTTTAGTGAATTTATTTTTTGATAAGAGGTGTTTGAGGGAGCGAGAACGAGAGTTTAAAGTTAGTCGTTTGGACCTTATGTGCTGTTTCCAAGTTAGCCTTTTGTCAAGGGTCAGGCCTAGGTATTTTACGGTGTCTAACGACGGAATAGGAATGTTGTCTACAGATACAGGTGGGCAAATTCTGTGTTTTAACGTAAAAGTCGTGTGTACCGACTTGTTGTGGTTTAGTTTTATTCGCCATCTGGAGTACCATTGCGAAATAAGGTCTAGATGAATTTGGAGATTGGTTGAGGCAATTAAATGATTTTCGTGTACTGCTATTATCGCTTTGTCGTCTGCGAAATCAGCTACAAGTGTGTCTTGTGTTATGGGCTGATCTGAGGCATATATGTTGAATAGAAGGGGAGATAGGATGCCGCCTTGAGATACTCCTGCTTGGATTAGAGACATTTATGAGATGGATGAGCTAACGCGAGTTTGAAAGTATCTATCTGTTAGGTATGATTTAATTAGCAGAAATAGAGGTGATGGGAGGCAATTTCTCAGTTTAAAGAGGAGACCGTCATGCCAGATGGAATCGAACGCCTTAGAAATGTAGAGGAAGACACAGGAGCAATATTGCTTTCGTTCGAGTGAAGTTGAAATGGCGTCTACTACTCTATGCACTTGATGGATTGTGCTGTGCTTGGCTCTAAAGCCGAATTGAGATGGGGGAAGAATATTGTTACTATTGATGTGGGAAGACATTCTTTGCAGAATTAGTCTTTTGCAAATTTTAGAAAAAAAAGGTAAGAGACTTATAGGTCTGTAAGAGTCCGGTGAGTCTGGAGGTTTGTTAGGTTTAGCAAACATTACAATTTGAGAAAATTTCCATAAGGAAGGAAAATAAGATAAACGTTAGGTTAGGTTAGGAATTGCATTTATTATGTATGTTAAGAGGACTATGGCTTTTGTTGGTAAGCATTTTGTAACTTCGACGGTTATAAGATCGAAACCGGGTGATTTTTTATTTGGGTATTTCAGAATAGTGTTTTTAACTTCGTTTGGGGTGACAAATTTAGTTGGGGGCCCATAGGGCAATGGAGAGTCGAGGTATTTTTTAACATTGTCTAGATGTTGTTGGTTGTATATATTAGCGTGAGGTTGGAAGATATTTGATAAGTGTGATTGAAACAAGATTGATTTTTCTGAGTCAGTAATAGCTAGGGTGTTGTCGGATTTTTTTAGAGGGGTTGAGATGGATTTAAATTTTAGAAGTTGTTTGGTTTCGTTCCAGAGGCTACTATTTGCAGCTGAGAGTTGATGTAGTTTTTTTTCAAGACTATTAGCTTTATGTTTAGCAAGGATTTTTTTCAGGGAATTTGCAAGTTTGTTGTAGACGGATTTGTGCGATGGAAGACGGGAAAGTTGATAAGTTGCTCTTGCCCTACGTTTTTCAGTAATTAAACTTCTAATTTCTTCCGGAAGTAAGAAGTAATTAGAATTTGAGTTATTTTTGATTAAGCTAGTGGTTTTATCAGGTTTTGTGGAGGTCCATGCGGCCTGTTGTATGAGTGTTGTTAAATTGTTGACAGCTTCGTCAATATCTGAGGTTGTCTTTAGTTTAGTTTTTAGATCGATTTTTTCTTCAATTATGTCATGGAATTTTTTATGATCAGTTTGGTTGGTGAACAGTTTAGGTGGATCAGCACGTGTTAGCGGAGTGGCTGAGATAGTAAGTAGGACTGAAGAGTGGTCGGAGTTTAGATCAAGAATATTGACAGTGGAATAATGTAGGTTGCTGGGAATTTTGGTAGTAAAAATGTCTAGGATGTCAAGGTTCTTATTTGGCGCGGTTGGCCAATATGTAGGACCCGGGGGGGGGGGGGGGCAAGAACATTGATATGTCTTTCATTTGTAAGGTTGTAAAGAATAATACCACGAGGGTTGTTGGCGCGGCAACCTCAGCTCTGATGTTTGGCGTTGTAATCGCCACCGATAACAAAATTAGTTTTAATTATGCTAAAATAATCGATAAGTATTGCTCTAGTTATTTTGTGTCGATGGAGGGAGTAGAATGCACCGATAGTGATTGGGATTTTGTTCAATTTAATTAAAATTGAGCAAGATTGGATATGATCATAACTATAATTAGGAAAAAGCTGATAATATAAGGAGGTTTTGATTAAAATGGCGACTCCACCATGTGCAATGTTGTCGGGGTGATTGGTTTTGATTAGTTTATAACCAGGGATGAATATGTATGAGTATTTAGTAAAATGAGTTTCAGTTATAATTGCTATGTCTATTCGCCTATTGTGGAGAACAGTTTGAAGTTCGTTTGAGTGGTTTTTGAGGCCGTTTGCATTAAACTGTAAAATTAAGAGTGAGTTATTTGTGGCTGAAGAAGTCATTTAGATTTGTCGAGCAGACTGGAAATTACTGTGGTGAGTAGTGAAATTAACGGATTTATTAGAGTTTTGAAATCGTTTAAGAAACTTGACATTAGATGAGATAGATTTGTTTCTGCAGATGGAGAGGTATCTTGAGTTGTTGGATTGGAATTGGAGCATGAGGATTGGTTTGAGGCTACCTTGGCATAAGTAAGGGGAGGAGCTGTAAGAGGGACTGAGTTAATGTGTTCTGATGGATGACTATCTTTTACAAGGTTAGACTTAAGACTAGGGTGTTTGTTATCAAAAATAAATTTGTTGTTATTTGAGCTGGGTTTCTTACGGTACTGGAGCTCTTTATACACTGAGCAGCCTTTGTAGTTGGCAGGATGGCTTTCTTGGCAGAGAGCACAGCATGGAGGTTCGTCGCGGGTTTTTTGACACGAAGATGAAGGATGACCATTTCCACAACGTACGCAGCGTGGCGAGTATCCACAGTATGCCTTGGTGTGTCCGTAGGCTTGACAGTTTGCACACTGAGAGATAGCTTTGATTTTATACGGTTCTTCAACTTTGATTTTGGTGTGTAGGATGGAAGTAAGCTGGAAGATTTCATTTGAGTGAATTGTAGGTTCTAGGTCGACGAAAAATAGAGGTAGTTGGTTTTTATTGAGTCTGTGAAGAACTTGAGTAACTTGCCTGACCTCAAACAAGCGTGTTTCTAGTTCAGTTTTTATTAGATCGGTAGGGGTAGATGGGTGTAAGTTACGAATTACTACACGTGTTGATTTGTCCTCACTTAGCTGGTATGTGTGGAATTCGGCCTTTTCTTCCCTAAGGAAGTGTACTAGTTTCCTGTAAGACTCAGGATTTGCTGTTTGAACTTTAAGTCGGTCTGTCGTTGACTTACAGTGAAAGTTGTCTACGCCTATCAGATCGATTAACTCTGTGCACAGCGCTGGGAAATCGTGTACATCTTTGATGAATATAGGAGGAGGGGGTTTAGCTATAACTTCTGGTTCAATATCTGGGCTTGGTACTACATCCATGGATGTTTCAGGTGGTTGTTCTGTTTGACTGAGTACTTCGTAGCGATTTTTTGTGATGAATAGTTTTATTTTTTATTTTTGTGTGTATGTGAGTGATCTTGCGGAGATGTTGGTGGTTCAGAATTCGAGTAGGAGGAATTGGAGTGATTTCTTTTTTTTTTTGAGTCGTCCAGTTTGTCATTGATGTAGAATTGGTCGATGACGCCTTTTGATTAGTCACTTTTGTATTTGTATTTACATTTTGTTTTGAATTTTCGTGTTTGTTGTTCTGCGACGTAGTATTGATATTATTTTTGTTCGTAGACGATGGAATTCTGGTGAATAGAAGGTAATTAGATTATACTTATCGGCCGTCAGCGACGGACCGCAGATAAGACGACACCAGTCGGTGTGTTGCGTAACTGTACAATTAATTATTATTATTATTATATAATATACCAATAATTAATTTAGAGCTACAGAAAGTAATATGCATTCGAATTCGATTCGAAACTGGAACGAACGCGTGGAAAGAAGCGTAAAAAGTAATGTTTAGTTTTGTAGCGAAAACATTTAGTCAACAGATTAAATTTATTTAGCGATATAATATATTGAGTAAGTTGTTTGTTAAGCACAAGGCGCGGATCGCAACGATGATAACATACGTGTGTAGCGGACGGCTGCCGGTGCGGAACTATAGATACTTATAAATTAATATTTTGATATCATAAAATTAAACAGTTTATAGACACAACATTAATGCCTATAATACTGATTGTTCTGTAAGTTGCTTAAATGTAATGGAAACATATAGATTATTACATTATATACTAACACTTTAAACTTAAACACGAAAACTAAATTACAGTTTTTAAAATCACTCTACTTTAATTAATAATTATAAATATTCAATACAAATCCATTTAACCATTGACAAATTTGAGTAGCTGGAATACAGAATATGGTTAGAGCATTAAATAGATTATAACATACCGTTTCTTTCTTAAAAGTTACAATATTAAATAAATCGTGATTAAATTAAGCATAGTTTATCATTATTACGTATTATATGCATAACTTATATTTCTTAACTTGACATAGTAATGTGTAATAATTAACTTTAATAATAATTAATTTTAATATAAGTTAATAAAGGTACTTTATTTCTTTTAACTTTAACATTATAACACTTATAAAGTTGATATTAATGATTTTACTGATATTAATTTTCACAGAAAATGAAATATAATAAATTTTCTTTCGTCCCGAAGTTTAAGTATTAAACTGCGAATTGTATCCATTTTATTTTTCTGTAAATAAATACATAATATGGAACCGATGTTTGAAAAACGTCATCCTTACGTTTAATTACTTCGAAGTTTTTGATTAAAAAGTTAAATTACACATTTTTTATTATAATATTATTATATATGACCATGTTTTGATGTGCGAAATTAAGTGACGAGCACCTATACCCTATACTGTTGATATCAGTATAATTAACATTTGTAAAATATTTTTTTTTTGATTCAAATGATTCAATTATACTAAATTGTAATAATATATTACTCATATATTTATTCTAACACTAATGTTATGTTCCTCATAACAGAAAATCATAAAACACTACCTAACACATATTTATATACTCGTAATTATAAATTAAGTTTCTAGTTTTACTTTCTTACATTTTTATTTCTCACTATATTCGTTGTACACATTATTTCTTACCGTCATATTTTTACAACCACTAAATACCAAAATACCACATTATCTATTGACCACTTCCAACAAAATAATAACGATATATAATTTAAGTAAAAATCTAACTAAATAATGTTTTGGTTTATCTATACATCTTATATTTTTCTAATATCGTCTTCCCAGAGGCAATGACGAGCAATATTATAAGAGATAATTCAAAACATCAATAATATCGTTTACATAATGTTTATATTTGATCCATATTTACTCAACACTTTTGAGAGGTAAATTCGATTT
Source organism: Melanaphis sacchari (assembly GCF_002803265.2). Taxonomy (NCBI): domain Eukaryota; kingdom Metazoa; phylum Arthropoda; class Insecta; order Hemiptera; family Aphididae; genus Melanaphis; species Melanaphis sacchari. The sequence goes on from NW_020270834.1 coordinate 301,891, forward strand.
TATACTAAAAATCATGATTTATAATACGTAATTAAAAATAAAATCAGATATATGTTATTATTTATATCAGATTTATGCTTAGCTTACAAACTGCAGAAATTCAGATATTCATTTGTGGATCGATAAAGACTACTGGATTTGACAATTGTGTACAGTTTAAAATCAGTCGCATTTAAGGAACCAACACAATTTACGAGTAACAGTATAGTCATAAAATAATATAGTAGCGACACTTTTCATGATAAAACGATTTTTGGAGGTTCAGTGTTGATATTGTAAACAAACTCTCTGGAGATTTACTCCAATTGTTGAGAACGAGTTTTTTACAATAAAATATAATAAATCAAACTTATTTTATAGCTTATATTTTTTTACATTTTTTCTCATAACGGACAGTAACAATATTATAGAACTGACTTAACTTATAGTAAAACAGTTATTTTTTGGTAATAATGATTTAGAATGAATAAAATATATTAACGGTTAACTAGTAAGTAAATACCTAAGTTTCTGTGGTGTTAAAAATAATAAAATAATTGTTTTATAATTTTTTTAAAAAAACATGGTAAGACTAAACAAAATCCACTGTATATACGGTTTATAATTTACCTGTTTTCTTAGTGTTTACAATTGTCTTTTCGTATTGCTTCTAATAAATTTCAGAATTTAAACGTTTCTTTAAAAATATTGTTTGAACTGTTTTGTATGAATATATACTCTACTTGTGCAAATTATGTCTTAAATGTCAACTGTGCCAAATATAGACTTAACTTCTTATTCTGGAAAATACTTGTATTTATTTTATTCAATGTCACTTCTCTGTTCATTGAAATAATATATAAAAATAGATTTGTAATTTTTTTCAAATATTAAAAAATATACTTCAAAAAACTATAGTTATATAGCCGGCAGTAAGTTATAATAGAACAGTGAAAAAAGTATCATACGACGTTTTCACGTTGAAATTGACTTCAGTCACATGTTAAATATGTGAACTGAAATGGTAAGTGTTGCTACAGTATGAACTTACTTGAAGGATGGCAGATTTTTTTTTTTTATCAAAGAGGTTCATATTTAAAATTTTGTTATAATAGGAAAAAAAAAAAAATATATAATAATACTATTGTTTTAATAATTAGTCTTTTATCATAAAATAATTATGTTACTCATTTAATTTTTAAAGTGTCTCATTTGTAAACGTCAGAAACATCTTATGGTTATGATTATTTATGAACTTGCAAAATTTTATTAATTAATAAACTATTTATTAGAAAAATAAAAGGTTTTTCATACAAAACAAAAAAAATCCATCAATAACAATTTATGATAAAATAAAATGAATAGATTGTATATGACATCATTTAAAACGATATGAATTTACTATATATACATAGTTTTTTTTTCCGTAATGTATCTAGGAAATTCAAAAGAATAAGTAAATTATATAATCAACCTATACCTATTTATACCATTGAGAAACCCAAAATATGTTTTAGAAAGAAAAAAAAAAGGTTTTAGTAATTAAAATATGTTAATAATATCATTCAACTCTGTAAATAATTTAATTTAAAATTTTAAATAGTTTAGTTCTACTGAGTTATTACAAGAATATTGCCAGTACCTTGAAAACAGTGTTGAATGAAATTAATCAAGAGTAGGTAAGAACAATGTACCAATTAAATATATTTGTAAAAATGTCAAACATAATGATATATAATAACTTGACTAGTATAAATGTATGTATATTAATTAGAATGAATAATAAGTGTGCGTATATATAGTGTAAATTTTACTTTGGTAGGTAAATATATATTAGTATACAATTAAAGTGTTTACCGACAAAATACAGCTTTTATTAGCCTAGTTATTTTTAATTTATTAAAATTAGTTGCATGTTTTAAATTAGAGTTTATATATTTATATAATAATATAGGGAAATCAATTTTAAAAAATGTTTAAAAGGTAAAATTGTATTTTTTGGGGATTGAAAGGAAATAATTTTATTTGTTTAAATAAAAAAAAAAAAAATAGTTGAAACTAGAATATTTATTTTTCTCGTAAAAATCAATATTTAAGATAATTATTAATTTTTATTTTTAAATGATAATATAATATGTTAGTATTTAAAGTTTTGTTATAAGAAATATTTTTTAGAAATAAAATTTTCTAATATCAGAATCATCTTTTACTTTTAAAAATTCATTTTAAAATTTACCAATAATTATGTGTATATAAAATTATTAAAATTGGGGAATTAAAAAATGTTATACTTAAATATAAAAAAAAGTTAATAATATTCGAAGTTTCTAAATTTTTTTTTTTTTGTAAAAGTTGTACAAATATTTAAAAGTTGTTATCTGAAAAATGTATACTAAGATCCAATTTAATTTTTTTGAAAAGTATCTAAACTTATGTCATATTATGGTAAAATGGCAATACCTTAAATAATATTAATAACTTAATCCTAACTATTTATCTACTATTAGACTTGTCTTACTACATTCATGTTATAAAATACGTACCTATAGTATGGTATATTTATTTTTTGATTGTTGAAATTTGAAGATGTGACGTTTTTATGAAACACAAAAACAAAAAAAATATTTACCACACCGGCTACGTTTAAGTGTCAGTCCTAAGTTTGAATAAGGTAGAAAAACATTTATCTTACTTATAGTAATGACATTTTGTCATTTTCTTGTAGGGCCATATTTTTAACGTAGGTACTATGAAAATAAATGTATTTAAATGTATTTCAAGTTTTCTATTCTTTTAAGTACCTACAAGATATAATGGTTATATTTTATTCGTGTAGGAACTTATATGTACGGGTGATCTTTACCTGCTGATTAATTATGCCGGAAGTTGCATTCGCCCTACTAACAAGTGCTAAGTTAACGAGGGTAGAAGCCGGCAGGTCACTCTAGCACCCTCTTAAATCTGCCACTTAACCTAAGTATTATTACTTTATCATAATTATTATGACATTAAACTCCTCTACATCTTACACAATTCTAATAATCTGTCTTCCGAAAGAAATCTGACTTTTCACCTATATAGACTGAACTATTTAAACCGCTACCGGTCCGCCTATTCCTTCCGTATGATTGATCCATACTGCTACATTAACGCCATGTTATTCTGTGACTTGATCATTTCTAACGTATCACGTCTGAGAACGACTGGTTTCACATTAAACCCGTCTTCGTCAACGTGTGGTGGGGCATACTAGGCGTGGTATGGTTGGCGCGAAGGACGAAATAAACTCACTGGTTATAGTCAAGATACAGTACGCACTTTTTTACTGTAAAACAAAGTATACTATAGTATAGATAGAATAGAATAAAAATAGAATTGTATGTTCACAAAATGTTTCATACGCTCAAATATTACGATAAAATATATCGAATATTCGCCTATATTGCAGTCTTGCATTTATTATTGGCCGCCATACATGTTACATTGTTGCATGCATATAAACATAACAAGAACTGAAAAAAAAATCAAACAATGAATAAATCTGTGACTGCCGAGTGCGTAGGAAATACGGTGACTGAACAATTTGTTGCGTGCCAATATCAGATCCAGACTCAGGGTGTTATTTAAATGAAATGTACAACTCTTAAGAACAATAATGTGTTTATTACGTATAAATGAAGTTCATGTAACTGATAAGTGGCTGAGTGTTGTGAAGTTGCTCAGGTCTTCGTGGCTCTGGTACATCTGCCTCTGTTGGTCTCTGGACTCCCTTATATACAAATAAGTCTCCTATTGTTGTAGTCGACAACCTTCTAATTATTCATATTAATTCTTGGAATTGTTTTCACATTTGGAAACAACAAACTCCAGAATGTCAACCTCGACATTTTGACCCCAACGACTGCTATTTTGATTTATGATGATGATTATAATGATTTATTATCCTTCTAGCAATATTACATATTATATTATATATATTTATATTATTGACATATCTCGTAGCCCATAACAAATTATAGGTTTTATGTTATCATATAATTTCAATTTCATCTTGATATTTTGAACTTGAAAATACGTTCTTAAATTGCAGACAAAATTTATTAAGTGTAAACTAATGAATTACACACATATATTTATTCATAAAATAAATGGGGGAGGGTACGCGTACATAACCAATTAAGCACTTCGACTTATTGATATTTGTACCTATACATTCCATGAACATTATATACATTAACAATAATAATACATTTTTATAGTAAAAATATGTTTATTAAAGTTCCGAACTGACTATTATTACCAGCTATTATATTTTTTAATTTATTTCGCATTGATTACATGATTATCATATTATACTTAAGTATATTAAATTGTATTTAAGTTGTTTTGTTCATTTTTAAATTAATTTAACTTTCAATAGCTTTATACGACTAATTTAATAGTAACAAATTATTACTGAATTAAATATTACGCAGCGTTAAATTGTATACTGCTAGATATTATGTATTTTCATTTTAGTGGGACATTGGCTGTTTGACGTTATATTTAAAGATATTATTTTCATCAGAAATTATAAAAAATTTAAAATAAAAAACAAATCTGTTTAAATGAAAATGTATTGCAGAAAATATAGAAGATAAAAAAATAATAATATTATATACGTCTATGAAAACGATTAAAAATTACCTACGAAACGAAATATTATTAAAACTGAAAATTCAATTACTCTAATACCGAAACTACAATTAGGTTTTCTTAATTTTAAAAAGTCATTGGCAAATTCACAACAATTCTAGATGAGATGGTACTATCGATTAGCGGTTGGCAACGAATCAATTTGTTCTTAATCAATTTAAACTAGAAGAAAAATGTCACGTTTGTTCAATAATTGGTATATGAAACTTTATTCTAGCGGGTATCATTTTAGGTGTACTAGACGTATATTTCTCCAGCCCCCTCCCCACCCCATAACAATTTTTCAAAATTTTTTTTTTATAATCATTTAATATAGAACTTGTATGAATTTATACGATAAAAATCAGACCTTTAACGGATTTATATTCAAAGAAATAATCAAAATTATGTGGGGGCTGTAGAAATGTTTCTATAGCCCTCCTATAAAAAATACTAATTTTTTCCAAAATTTTCTCGAGCGAATATTTAGCACTGAATTTGTACAAATTCGTACGACTACTTGCGACATTTTTTGAAAATCCCTTCCCGACAAAAAACGTGTTTTCAAAATTTGACATTTTCTCAGTGTAAGAGATAATCATAACGGTGTTTCTTGACTCTAAACAACCAATAGAGAGTAAAAACATATAAATATATTGCAGTTATTTTTAGTACATTTAAAAGTAAATATATTATTATATACACTTATACTTTTACAAAAATAGTATTAACTTTTTTTTTACGATTGAAATGCAAACAAATTTTAAGTAATAGTAGTGTATAAATTTCCTAAATTTAATTTAAATACTAATTATAAAAGTTGAAGGAATTAGTGTACCTGCAATATTTAGTAGGGTACTCCGTTCATCTAAAATGTAAATACTTATACTAAACTAAATCATTGTCTTGTTAAAAATTTGAATTTTATATACATAAATATATCTTAGAGCTGGGTGAAATATTTTTCAGACCACCAACTTCGCGTTAGAGTAGCTATAGGTTGCCTCTAGCAACATATGCATAGTATAATTACGTTACGGCTGCTATACCTTTGATTCTGGACGGAACGACGAATTTATTGATTTTACAATGATGTGTGTATTTTTTCAATTTGACACCTTCTTTGAGGAAGTAAAAATACTTTTATACAAATTGAAACTTAGGTTATGGTTTCTGGCCAAAATTTGGTTCTAGTTCGTACTTTAGTAGGTACTTTGAGGGATAAAAAGTGTATATAAAATAATGTTTAACTAATATCTTAATAACACCGACACAATCCTAATGCTGATATATTTTAGTGATCACTAGAAAAGTTAGATGACAAGATATATAAAAAATAATGTCAATTGTCGACATCAAAAACAAAAATTATCCGACGTCTGCAGTTGTTAAATAAAAAATGATGATTGGATATTTATTTTGTCCGTAACTAGTATGTTATATTATTTATGTCCGCAATTTGTAGGTATCAACCGTAATTCAAATGATTTTTATAACTTTTCCACAATTATTAAGAAATAGCTATTTACAGTTCTCAAAAGTTAATAACATAATACAATATTGTATAAATATTTAATTTTATAAAAATAATTTAATATTAATAATATCATAGAAAGGAAAAAATGAAGAAGGCTATATATGGGCCCTATTTGTGATCTTTAAACGGGGAAATGGTGTAAAAGACATAATTATAAAATATACATAATATGATTTATAATCCATAAAACAGATCTAAAAAAAAAGTTATAAAGAACCTCGAATCAACGTTTTAAATCTTTGTAAGAAAAGAAAAATGTTTTTAATTTTTAAATAAAATATAATTTAGAAATTTTTAAGATATTATCGATTTCGTTAAAATTCTTAATTTAAACGTTTATAAAAAATATCGTGATAATTTGATATTTTTTTAATTATTTTGTTAATAGAAAACTTATAAGGGTTGTAATGTATAATTGTTTATAAACGTTTTAAAAATTAATCTCAAAATTCCAATGACTATCAATATCTTAAAAATGGTCAAAGTATTTAAAAAATTAGTTTATATATAGTAAACGAGTATTTAAATTATTTTTTAGATACACTGAAAAAAAACATAGATTTTGTCAAAAACTTGAATTGCATAAAAGTTTTCTCTTTTTATTCCAGTTATTTTGTAAAAAATACAGAACATTTTTAATTTTGATTTCTCTAAATTATAAATTATTTTATTATTTTCTATTTAAAATTTCATTCAATGTTAAAACTACTTATCCGTGTACATACTCTCATATAAAAAATTAATTATTATTATACAGTTTATTTAATAAAAGAGTAAATCAAATATATATTAATATAATATATTTATAAATTATAATATTATTTTGTCAAATAAATAACTTAAAATAATATTTTATTTTATTTTTTGAAAAAAATGTCAATAAAATGTTCATAAAATTTAAAATTATTTCAAACTTTAGGTTTTTTACTAAAATATTTCGTTTAATGTATTCAAATTGCATGTATTCTTGAATATTTTTCATAACATGCGTGTCTTTACAATCGGTATAATTGTACATTAAAAAACGTATATTTACGTTTGTCGATTGTTTATTTTCGTTTGAATTAACTTCAACAACTTTATTCATTTTTCATTTCTTTTATTTAAACTTTTAACTAAACATCGATTTTCTCTTTCGTATATTTTTTGAGATTACAATACATTATTTTCAAACACGAATAAATCAATTTTCAAATACTTAAACTACATCAATTGCGAATAAATGAACTGCATAATTGTGACATTGTCTTCGGATAATTCAACTTCCAATCAAATAAATCTAAATTTTAAACGAAAGTCGAATGCAGAAATATAACCAGACGATCACAGTTGTATGATTCTAATTTGAATAATAAGCGACTAGAATATTTAAATATGAAATAACGATAATGCACATTGCTTGAATAAGCAGTGTAATAATAGTCAAAATGTCTACAAAAAAAAAAAAAAAACATTTTATCTAAATTTAGCTATATTTATATATAATATTTAATTAATAGTTATCTAATGATGAATTATTTAAAATAAAAATTGTAAAATACCAATGAAGTAAATTTGTTATAACATATAATGCATTATGTATTAGAATATAATTTTATTGAAAGTATATCCTGTGGTGATAAAAATATCTTTCTTTTTCGTATGAGATTCGTTGACTTGACTATGAATAGCTATATATTAATGTATCTGAATCTGCTTTGACCCAATAGTTTTGTGTTATTAACCTTTAACTATATGCACTGGTGTACTTTGTATGCCAAACTTTCCATTTATCTTGTTCTATTTTGGTTCATAATTGTTTTAAGTTATTCTCCTAATCTAAAATTTTCACGTGATGTATATAATAGTAGTTAGGAATCCGTTTTAGTCGTCTTTCGGTGTTTGTAGCAATATAAACAAGATCCTTATTAAATTGTTTTTGTATTGTTGTATAAAACGTGATATGCGTGTAGTACTTTTGTCAATTATAAGTTATGACATAGAAATTATTAGATTTTTTTTTTTCTTTTATATATTTTTATAATTAAACTTTATAAAAAATCAAATTGCACTCTGTTTTTGAATAGGTAAATAAAGACAATTATGTATATAGTACCACATTGATTTCTGTGTAAACCAATTTGGTGTATAAAATATATCACATGTATAATTATTAAAAAAAAAAATAAAATAATAACGTGTATAGTTAAGCATTAAAATTTCCTTGAATGTTAAGAATTATAAACTGTAATAATTTAAAAAATATTTTTTCTACTGTTAGAAAAATTAATAATTTTTAATAATAATATAATTTAGTGTTTTTAAATTTGTAAAAATTATCCAATCGTAATAATTAATAATTACTAGACTATAAATAATACATAATAGGTATGTTTTATGTTTTAAATATTATCATCATATGTGCATACACTTTAATAACGTAAAGACTAAACATTCTAATTCTATTAAAACTACATCAACATTTAAAAAAAAAAAAAATGATTAATTTAACAATTAATAATAAAAAGTATATGTAATAGCACCCAGTGTGCTGAAATATTTTAATAAAAATAACAATAAAAAAGGTGGTTCTTTTTGAAAAATAAATTTTTATGCCATAGTAATTGTATAAAAATTCAAAGTATCTAAAAATGATACATCTATATGATAAACTTATAACTGGGTACACTAAAAATACTAAAAGTCAAACTTTGGGTAACTGCATGTACGATGATATAAATGTTGTGAAAATGGTTAATTAATCACTGTTCTTATCTTATATAAATATGTATTTTATTGCTGACAATATAAAACTATAATATAACAATAAAATAATGTTTTGAGAAAACTTCTATGCTTTATTGATAGATGCTGCTTATGGTGGTGATATTATTTTTAAATATAATTATTTAATATTCAATTTTAGTTTTCACAGGTTTGTAAATTAATTTAAATTCTTTTTTTGTGTGCATACACATAATGCATTTATGTGTATTGAAACAACTAAACAAGACTAAACACTACTCATTATTAAGAAACAACTATAATATAATCCCAGTTTATGGTTGTGGAGCTTTACAAAATTATTGTATTGAAGTAGAATACGAGTATTTTACTTGATGCAAAAAAAAAAATGAGATAGTAAAATAAATACAAATACAATTATTATTTTTACATATTTATTATTTAGAATTTCAGTTTTTTTTTTATTTACGTTCGTATTTTTTTATAATTTTCTTTTTTTTAGTATAAATATATTCTACACTGGTGCTAAATTAATTATTTTAGAAAACGGATAGTGCTATTGTGTTATTTATGAATTATAGCTAGGTTTGAAACCACACTAACTTTAACAAACAAGTAATATATTCCAAAGAACCTATGTTTTTATATTTTACGCATTGTATGTAAATATTAATTTTATATATAAATAAATTGCCAATTTTGTATTTTTTAAATGTATTAAAATATAATGCTAACGACAGCGTTTTTCATAAGAATTATGGTATTTTTATTTTATTTTATGTACATTTACGGTCAAACCCTCTTTATAAGCATAGAATAGATATAAATTACAAACTTTTTTAATTAATACAATTTTCCAATAGGTTTAAGGTACAATATATTTTTATTTTAAGAAAGGAGGATTCGATATAGCTGACTCAAAGAATTGGTTTACTCGACATGTGCATTTAGAAACTATATGAAATAGAGTGTTTAAACGATTTGATTGAGAAGGTACTCTAAAATTAATAAAATATAAAAAGGTTGATGAACCAATTGTACTAGATTATAGAAATTGTTGATTAGTATGAAGTCTATATTTTTGTCATCCTCTTTTTTGATGAAATGCATGTTTTGTCTGCAATCAATAATGTATTAAAAAAATAAATATATTTCCTAGTATATTAAAATTGTTGTTACCAATTATTAATAAGGATATTTTATTTTATTTATATAGAGCTTTTATAAGTTAATATAGGTTATGTCAACAGTGTAAACTATGATGGGTTATGTCAGCGGGCTATCTGAAATTACGCCAGTAGGTCACAATAACCGGTAATGAACAACGGGCTGTTTTTTAAGTGATATTGATATAATATATATATATATATATATATATATATATATATTAATTGAATTATATATTTACATAAATATTTATTTTATATATTTTATTTTAGACAGTCAATAAGTATAAAATGTGAATAATAATCCAATTGAACAGACTTTTCGTAATTTCAGAAAGTTGCTTGTAGATATTATAGTGTCAGTATTATTATTCAGCCAACATCAATGGTTTCACATTTAAAACAGTTTCCAAATGTATATATGATTAAATAAACTAAGCACAAGGTATGAGATTATTTACCTTTTTACATAATAATATAATAATGCATTTCACGTTATGTGACTAAAGCTAGGCGTAAAGTGTATGAAAAATTAATAAAATTTCAAAATACGAGTATGTCTTATAGTCTATATACATAGAATGGTAGATGTATAAATATAATGTTACAGCTATACATACTAATAAATCAATAGTTCGATACAGTTTGTTAACACTATACAACAGCTTTTTTTTTTTTAATTCAACAACAAATGTATTAGTTCTAATAATACCAATAATACTTTTGAATATCAGTATATAGCTGTTATATATTTTTGATTCTATACGCATTAACGAGAATAGGCTAAATTAAAATAACAGAGTTTTTGATTTCGTTTAAAAAATAATTCTTATCCTTTTCTATTAATAGCTCATTTTACGTCCATCTATTATTTTTTTGTGTTTGTGAAAGGGTGTGGTTGAAGTTTGATTATCACAACTATAGGTAGTATTTTTAGTTGCAATTATGACGACTGGCACGATAGCAACAACTATAGGTAACTTCGTTGCCATTGTAATACAGTTTCAGCGAACATAATAACCACGGCGATCTTTTATAATTGTTTTATATCAAAAATTGAGACGGAGTAGCCCAGCGAACTAAGGCATCAACTGTGACGCACACCATCGCTGGTTCGAATCCCGGCTACGGGCGGCATCAATTTCTGGGCAGACAACTCTCTAGGTGGCAAAGTCACCATCCCCTGACCGAGCATGTCAGAAACCTACGTGTGCCCAACTAAAAATTCTGCCAAATAGGCGTTTGAACTAGGCTTTCAGGCCTACTCCCAAACATAAGCGGCCATATGCAAAAAAAAAAAAAAATTAAAAAAAATCAAACATTAAATATATGTAAGATTTAAATTACTACTTACTCGTAAAATATCATTATATTATTATTTAAACCATCATTACCCCTATATTATATTTTTGTGCTTTTAAGTACCTTTTACCAAATAAAGTATATTACATTTTTAATATCTTGGAATACGAGCGTCTTGCAAATTTTTAATTTTGGGCAATCAATTATCATCTACCATTAAATTGAATTTGATTTAATTATTAACCAACAGTTTTTTCATTATAACTATTTAATTCATTATATCTTATACTTGATGTAAAAACATTATTAAGGAATATAATATTTTTTATCTATTTTAAGTTTAATAACTCATGAGATACTTGTTTAAACTCTTTAGTTTAGATTTTAGATTCATCAAAATTTTCAAAAATTATCAGTTTAGTTTATCATAACCACGACAACCCCTTTTACATTATTTGTAATATATCCTATTAATATTTGAAGAGTGTGGGTTGTTATGTAATGGAAAAATACACAATATATGAATACGTACACATTGTTTGTGTAGCAACTTACATCTTTTTTTTTTAAGTGAAAAATCAACTAGTTTTATAATATCAATATAAAAACAAGTCTTTTATTATGTAATCTAATCTAATTTTTATCTTTTAAATAACTATTTAAATTTGACTTTTAAAAATATTTATAATGGTTAATGATCAAATTTTTAAATACTAATCATTGCTTGAAGGGATGTCGTGTAGCAAAAACTATTTTTTCTAAATATAATATTGGTATTTTTAAATAACAATTTTTTTTTGAAAAAAAAAAAATCATCTGTAGATAATACAAATCATTGTTAAAATATTTGATTTTTATTTGAAAAGAACACTTTTAATTTACTGTTAGAGATTCTTTAAATATTATAAATTTAAAATGATGGTAAAAATTAGAATTTTAATAAACTAATTTTTAAAGAAAAAAATGGAAATTAGTTACTAAGTAAATTTCTCTCTATACTACGGAAATTATTTCTTTACTTTTCTTATTTCACTTAAAATAAACGTCATGACAAATAAAAATGCAAATAATAAATCAATTAGGTAAGAAGATATATAGGTAATGTATATGCATTTTTATTACCCGAACTTTAATTGACTAATATCCCTCAAAAAATAACATTTTAATAATTATTTAAGTAATTTACATTTAACACATTTGTTTTACTATTTATATTTAAATAAAAAATGTTAGGATACGGAAAAGTAGGTATACTTATAGTTAAACGTAATCGTATACCTATATGTTTAATACTATAACCTAAATATATGTAAGAAAATATCAACTATTGAAATGTCTTATAATTCTGTTACGTTATTTTCATAAGCATTTTTATAAAGTTTGTGTGATTATTAAAATTGTAAATATATTTTAATCATAAAATAGCTCCATACTTACCATTAGGTACTACAAATATTCAAATTACTGCATATTGTCTAATAACTAATAAGTAAAAATGAAATACAGCGATTACATGTAAGAGTAATTTTTATATATGTATCGTATAGTAATAGCTTGTAAGAAATTATAAAGACCTTAATACAGATAGAAAAAGTCTATATAAATATAGAGAGGTTTAACACGGTAATGTATCAACACTATCAACGTGAGACCTGACCCTGAGGTTATATATTAATACATCACACTATGTAATGTGACTTACGCAGGTATATTGACTTTCTCGATTACAAAAATACAAACTAAAAATATTATGTGACAGTGCTTTTCAAGAAGCCGGACTACTAAAACTAATATTTTGCTTGGAATGAAACGAACTGTCTAAGGAGATAATAGAATTTAGTTTCCGTTAATCACAGTGTTAACATGATACAGCCTTCCTTGAATGTGTGCTCTCCGTCATAGTTATTTGTTTTCTTGTCGGTTTATCATTATTTTATATACACTATTAGATGTTTGTATAAAATTGGATTTTTGGCCATCAAAATGTACCTAAGTGTAAATTGTTAAGTGCATGAGTGATTTGGAGATTGAGATAATGCTAAACCTTATGAGTAGCAATAGCTCGTGAACATGGTATTCCAATCCAGTGCATTGGTAAAACTTAACTGTCTAAGTAGAAAAAAAAAATAATCATAATATTATTTTTCATATAAATAAAAGTATTGCAGTTTTTAAAATTCTTTATGCATGCTGGCCGAATACCAAGTGTGTCTTTGCTAAAACAGTTGGTTTTAAAAATAAAACAAAACAAAATAATACTAAAAATTTAAATCCCAATAATTGCTCAACGCACGCGCTAATTAGGAAAACACAATACACTTAAGCTACACTTAAACTAAACTACATACACTTAAACTATGTCCACGGACAATAAGAGTATACAAAAGAAAACCCAGTTTGAAACTAAAACAAGAAATTGCGCACTGACGCCGTTGACAGCCAACCAGGATTGTTTCGAAGATGAAGATGATGACGAAGACGAAGATGAAAGTTGTTATGAATGTACAAATGATAATGGTAAGGTCATTGGATTGGAGATAGCTCGCTCATCGTGTACCGATGACATTTTGTTAAAAACGCTGATTGTAAAGTATACCAAAAGGTTAATGGTCAAGCTAGAAAAGATTGCGGTCAAAGTTCCAGACAACAGCGAGCACGCGGACGCGGTAACACGTCTACGAAAAAAGTTTCAGCGGTTACTCAAGGACATTGATCAGGTAGGTGGTCCACGTGAATCTTCAACTGTATTGCTAAACAAGTATGACTGTCTCCGCATGGCTTACTACAGTGTACTCGACGGAATCAAAGGGAAAAAAAAAATATCGTCCAACCAAAATGTTTCCACGGCCACCAAGCAAATGAAAGCCCGCACATTTTTTGAAAAAGTAAAACAACGCAAAGAAAACCGCCAAAAACTTGAAAATCAGGAAAAACTGGATAATAATTATAAAAACTACAAGAAACTTGAAAACCGTGCAAATAATGAGAAACTCAATAACTGCAAAAACAAAATACTTGAAATACAGGAGAATTGTGAAAACAACAAAAGACTCGAAGAACAGCAGAATCGTGAAAACAATGAGAAACTCGAAAACCTTAAAAAAATTGAGAACCTTAAGAATCTTGAAAACTGTGAGAAATTTCAGGATGGTGAAAAAAACAAAAACTTTGAGAAACAAGTGATATGCGAGTATTGTGGTAAAAACATGAAGCATTGTGATATGACATGGGGACCAAATCTTCGTTCTGACAAAGATCATTTTCACAAAAAACCATTCGAATTGAAGTCCTTTCTTAAAAATCGATTTTTTATTTATTTTCCGTGTTTGTGTTGCATGTTTGGGAAGTCTGACTGATCCACTTGGGGTTGGATGGTGGTTGGGTATATTCGACTGAATAGTGTTAATAGACAGTTTTTGTTTTTTTATAATGGAGATGGTTGGAAAAAAGACAGAACAAAAATAGAAAATTAATACACTACACTATATTCTCATATTGTATCTTTTTAATAAATACGCATTTAAAACAAATTATGAAAAAATTATTCAGTTGTTTATGTGTTATATTATTTATACTTTAGAATTATTTTATTTATTTTTATACCAATCATTATGATTGCAACAGCGGTTGGGTTGCAAAATTTCCAGCTACTTGTTTTTTTACTACATGATGTCTAGATTCAACAATTAGATACAATTAAAATTTCCAGCAGGATTCTAGGTAGAACTTTTTTCAATCAATGTAAAATATATTGAACTATTTTAACGTTGCTCAAAATAATTTTATAATTAAGTCAATCAGGTATAACGAGTAAAATACAATAAAAACTTTTATCTTAAACTAACTTATTATTTAAAATGCAGAATTACTTCGTGTTATAAAAAATTGATTGTACACTAGAATAAAATACAATTATAGCAAAGGCAATATATATTGACAGAATTCAGATGATAGTAAATCAAAGAAGACGACGTGGAGAAAGTTATGTTTCTTTAGACTCTTTTAAAGGTTTCTGTTGTGTACTAAAATCATGATATAATACGTCTATATTTATGTCTAAACAAATATTAATAAAGGTATCAAAATCATTTTATGAACTATTTGATCGGATGACTGTCGTAAAAAAAAAATATAATTACATGTCAATAAATATATATATACATATATACCTAGATATATATTTTATAAACAGTTATTTTATACACATATTATTAAAAATGACTAAATACACTAAATTTTAATGGGTAACATTCAGTATGAGAATACACAAATAAGAATAAGAATACATTTTTCATCTTAACTTAATAATATTATGAAAGGGCATACCAAAATGTAATCAATTAAGTAAAAAAAAATATATATTATATATTATGGGTTTAAACCGTTATCAACAAAATATTGTATGATGCTTGATGACATTATTAAAGGCCATTACATTTAAATTTAAACAAAACAATTAAATAATAGTAATAATTTTACAGTTGATTAATATCTATTTTTTTTACTTCAACTGTTTAACGATATGATTATTTTTATTATTTATCTAAATACGTCCAACATAACACGAATACATTTTTATTAATCAATACGAAATACAATATAAATGTTTTCATATACTTTTACGAAACAGTGAGGAATGTGTATACATCTCATTAATTAAAAGCTAGACATTTTTTATAGCAAATTAATAATTATATTACGTTAATTTCACTACAGAATGTTAATACAATACTTAGAATTATTAAAACATACATATTTTTCTGTTATTTAAAAGTTCCAATATGTATTATTGTCTCGTTCAAAAAACCATTATAAAATGTCTTAAACAATCATTATGAAGACAGTTCATTTAAATGTAATTCATTATGTAATTTTAATAACAAAATATTGTTACTCCTGTTATTCAATAATATTATATATTTAGAAGTTATTATTATACATATTTTACTCTGGTATCAGTTATATCAATTGATATTTAAATTAAAATTATTTACCATATTTTATGATACTGTAGAGATTATTTAAACTTATATTGAAAAATATAGAACAATAATTATGTATTATTTTTAACTACAGAATATTAAAATGAGTCGATAATATATGATAATGAAATGTTTTTTCGTATTAAAATGCATAGTATAGGTACTAGTGCTCTGCATGGTTCGTTTGGTCCATTATTTTAGGGACCGGACCGAATTTCAAATTTTAACAAGATACCAAATTTGGACCAGACCACAATTAAAAGTTAAACAGAAGACCAAATTTTAACTGAACCCATAGCTACATATTATTTATAAACTGGACCTGGCTGATAATTAAATTTAAACGAATAGAGTAGACCGGGACCAGACTACCGATTCGATTTAAAAAAAAAATTTGGACCGTTTATTGACCGGACCGTAAGGTTCAGCCAATATTAACCCAGACCGAACCATACGATGCTATAATAATATTCGGTATAATGTTATTTAATTTGCCGAAATTACGTGTTATGATTTATAAATTCTATGAATAAAAATAAAATTATATCCTATGACCTTCACGTCTGACAAGTGGTAGCCGATGATATTTACGGACAACCGACATTTAGCAATCAGTACAATAACTTTATAAATTTTATTTGTATTTTAAGTTTTTATTTGGCGTTTTTCATTTTATATGTATTATATAACAATAATATCTAATTTAGATTTTAAGTACCGTGATTGAAACTAGACTGGACTGATAATAATGCATTTTATCTGAAGACAATATCGAATTACTCCTAAAAAATATTGTATTAAACCGGACAAACCAACAATTCAATAGTTTTTGTATGTTAGGACCGAGCTAATTAAAATCGGACCATGCAAAGAACTAATAGGAACCTAATTAATAATTTGTTAAAAAAACGACATTTATTGAACGAGTTCCAACCAAACAATTGTGAAAATTATTGCATAGACAATACAAATCTAGAATAATTTTTTAAGAAAGTAAGTTGTTCTAAACACTGCACCGTTGGTTTTTAATGAAAAGAAATATATATTTTTTTGTTCTTAATAGACATTTAAATAGGTTAATAAACATTTTAATTAGAAAAAAAATGAAGATTGGTTAAAAATGGTTTAATTAATTCGTAAATAACACCTACATATTTACAAATATTTATACATAAATAATTCACTATTTTATCTTCTTCGAATTTGATAAACTTATTATATCTCATATTTTTTTATATTATATTATGGATTTCTATACCATTTTAAAGTTTGAGCGGTGTCAATAAAATAAAATACTAACAAATTTCTATAACAAAACTATTTTATTACAGCTCTAATATTATATATATATATAATACGATTTTCTATACTAGTTTTGCATAATGTCATCTATAAAAATAAATTTATGGGACATAGTATAGTATATTATACAAAATCCTTTTTGGCTGAAAATATTATGACTGTTATGAGTGATTTGTTCTTGGATAGAAAAAAATTCAGCGATTTATTTTTAAGGTACCTACTATAGTGCATAACATTTTTAAAGACACAGGGTAATTTTAATTTGGGTGAATTTTTAATATATATTATGTCGTTTAGCTGAAATTTAAATTGATACCTAACATATCTAATACATTTTCCATTTTTTTAAGTTTATAATAATTCTCAGTTAACTGGTATGATTGTAAGTGCTTTTTGGACGAATTTACATAAATATAGTAATTTTTATGTTATGTACATTAAATTATATAAAATATAACTCAAAAACATAAAATAACTGTTTCAACTTTATGTTTGATAATATTTCAATAATTTACTTTAATATTAAAGCTAGATAATAAAAATAAAAAGTAAAATAATAATTCTGTTAAACCCAATGGTTAGGTTATGTTGTGCGTGGTTAGGAGAATAAAAATAGTATATTGATATTGTTTTAAACAAATTTCACCCAAACCATCGGTAAATTTATTGCCTAAAATATGGATACTTCACAGTTAAATTTTGGGTCATTCGTTCAAATTAATTATGCCTGTAATAGAGAAAAACTAATCACTAATATAAAAAAAAAAAAAAAAAACTAAACAAAATTAAATTGGTACATTTTTAAGGTATATAATATTATATCACTTATTGTTAATTTAAAAATATCACTAAAAAATGATACATTTTTGTATAAAATATGAAAGATAAGACTTAATATTCAAGTTGTATAATTTACGTTTTATTAATTTTACAAATGCTTAGAACCAAGGTATTAATATTATGTTTTACTTATTAATAACTTTTCACTACATAGTACTATAGTAGATAGCTGAACAAGTGAATAAATCATATTAGTTTGTTTAAGATATTAAAAAAAAACATAAATTTTAACTTCTAAGTGATACATATTATATCAGTGTGAGTTTAGATTAATTTAAATAAGTTACAAATTAAAATTTAATTAATCCATGTTTAACTCATTATTCATTATTTTACTTTGTATACGAATCAAATAAAGTAATTAAAAACTAGAATTTACTTGTTGAGTTATACACTTAAAATCAACATTTCAGGCTATCTCGTCAATATGCAACCAACATATTGAATTTAACTATTTGTATTATTCCAAAAATATAAAAATTCACCCAAATATCAATTAATATTATATAATTTGAGCTTTTTGGATTCCCAAAGTGGCTATCTTATTATTATATCTATGTAAGCTCCATTTGAATAAATGGGAGCAAAATATTTTTTTTAGTTTTAGTTGTGGCTTTACATTACATTAGTATTATTTTGTTTTTTTTTTTTATTATTATTATTCAAACAATGTTTGCGTTTTATTAATGAAAATTAACCACTAAAATTTGATAGAAATGGGTTTATACTGTAATTAGATACACGAAAAATTTTAATATAAGCTGATTTACATACGTTATTCTTTATTAAAAATCAAAATTTTGTTATGCCTTTACTGATAATGTAGAAAATATAGTTTACTCAAATTGTATATAAAATATTATTTTTTTCTTTATAGTATTTATAGTATTCAATTAATAGCTGTGGCTGTGTTGTTATTCAAACATGGTAGAGATCTTTAATTTAATATTATTAAGTGTGGTAACAATGATACAAAATATTTTTAATATTCTAATGATATATTCAATTTTATTATACAATTATATTTCATGTATCTTATGTTTTATATTCATAAACCTAAATTTGTTTGTAACACATATATTATTTTAGGATGCCTAAGTGCAAATTATTATACGTATTTATCATATTATTTTATTATTATTATTATTATTATTATTATTATTATTATTAATACTGCACGCATTTAATTCTATACATATACCTATACTTGATTTGAACATCATGATATTTAAATAATATTTTTCAGTCATTAATGACTTTATACTTGACTATCATATTTTTTTTAGTAAACACTATTAAATTTTAACAGATAATATATTGTAAAGAGTTTTAATGTACCTACCTTATGGTTTCAAGTATAAAAAATTATTAATACTATGATTAAAATTAAAATAATGATATTAAAGAGATTTTTTTTTTTTAAATATGTACTTCATAATATGTCATTTTTAAATTGTTGAACAATGTTTAAGCGTGGTGAATAATTAATACATTTTAACGGTTACGCCGTTTAATTATACCCAACAAATGGACAATATTATTATAAGCCTGTATTTTTTTTTCAACTGTATACGGTTAGATATTTTAAATTATTATATTTATACATGTGGCTCAATGCATATTAATTAATCAGTTAATTTGAGGTTATTATTCTTTTGGTTAGTCGTGTATAGTATACTGTTAAAACAAAACATTTATTTGTATTATGGATAGATGACGTGAGTTAAAAATGAAAAAAAAATATTTACAACAGTCGTACATCAAAATAGAATATTAACATTGTATAAGGACATTTTATAACATTTCCAAGGACTCGATAACCGAAGTCCTTGAGTCCGGATGTCAGCATCTTATTTTCCCGTCACTGGCTACGTTGTATCGGACGCGGCCTGTTAATGAATAAGGATTGGGCCTGTTGTCTTCGAGTTCGGAAAACGACTTTCTTCTTTTAGACGAATTTACTTGGCCATCTGCATTCGTCTGTTTGGTGTTGGGTTCCTTCATGCTGATGAAACTCGTCTCTTTAAACCTACTGCAATAAAAATAAAAATAAATTAATAATGCATAATACGTGTTTGTCAATTTAATATTTTTGAATAGATATTAAACTTAATAGTTAATAATAGGTAGGTGTATAAATAATGATTATAAAAACATTTTAGACCAATGGCCAGAGCTGCCGCGGTCTTTTACGTCTTATAAAAAAAAAACAAAACATTTTATAAAAATATACAGCATGATAATATTTTGCTAAAATTATGGGCAAAAAAAAAGTATTTTGCTAAGAGTTTTAAGATTAAAAAACTTAAGTACCTATAAATTTGTAATTTTTCAAAAAAAAAAAAAAAAAACTCGAAAAATGAAAGTTTTAAAAAGTAATAAGTATTTGCTAGCCGATAGACATCAAAGAAAAATCAATTTTATATTAACTCACATACTTAAGTACATAATATATCAATACATAAATCTATTAAGTAATGATCGATGTTAATCCGTATGTTTAACACTTTTAAATTTATAGCGATGATGTAATGGTTATAATATATTTAATGACCACCATATTTTCTAATTTACGAAAAGACATTCAAAGTTATTTCGACGGCATAACGGACGCGTGGAAATATATATTTTTTTATCATTATGTCAACCGGTAAAAACTTAATAGAACTTCAATTTAAAATGTTAACTGTTATTGTATATATTATGACGTGCAACAAAAAGAAACATTCAACTATTGTTTTTAGTTACGAACAATTGATCGAGTATACATATCCTTTTAAGCAGCTGAAAATACACATACCTGTAAGTACATAACAATATAACATGAACACTGAGTTTTTTCTAATATACATTATGCATAAATTATAAACGTGTCAAACTATTTGAGGAAAATCAAACACAATATTAATCGTAACGGTAACTGAACCGTGAAGGTATGAAAACATAAATATGGTAAATCACTACACCTCAACCCTTCTCCCATATCAGAGTTAATCATCTTTTTTGCCGTCGTCGCGTTAACTGGTAAAATAAAATCTCACAGGAACATTATTGTTTTTGCGCTTTACGCAGTCTATCGGTCAACAGGACCTAAATTACTCACTTCCAATGATACGATGACACCGGGCCATTGCTCCTGGCGTTGATGTCTCCGTACGCGTCATCGTCGTCCTCGTCGAACCGATTACGATCTGCGTCCAGCACAATCTCCGCGCCGTTTGCGTCGTCGTCTTCCTCCTCTTCCACGTTCTGTTCATCGTCGTTGTCATCATCGTCGTCGTCGTCATCGTCAGCCTCGTCGTCGATATCCGGATTAATCACCGCGTCTTCGTCTTCGTCCTCTTCGTCTCCGACGCTGTCGATGTCACCATTTTCTTCTTCATCTTCGTCAGAGAAATCGCTTATGTCACCTGACGGTGACATTTCCATCCTGTTTTGGAACCGTCCAAACCGCTCGGCGTCCCTCATCAACTCCGCGTCCACACCCTCGAAAAAGTCGTCAGCCGGCAATGGCGTTACATACTGAGGTTCTTCCTGATGTTCGTGGTTCCGCGGTGGATCAATACAAGGACCAGTCAAAACAACGTCATGTGCCCGAAGAACACCGTCCGGCGGTGCGTCCTTGTCCAGCGGGTGCGTCGCTCGGTACGGCAGCGGTGCCGCGGGCCTGCCAATCGCCGGTGGTATAAAATCGACTATGAGTGGATCCTGAGCAAACGGATAACAAACACACACACACACACACACATATTATTATTAGTGATGTCGATAGTTTGGTACATTTTATGAATAAAAGTAAATTCACATAAATTTTATTGATTAACGTTGAGCGACCTAACTGTCGTTTTAAATATTTTTACGGTCGTCATATTTATAATTATTTAGGTATCTATTAAAGTAAGAACTAATGTATTCTAATTCAATAATCGATAATAGATAGACGATTATAAATACAGACAAACTGTATATTTGGTCGTCGGACGTTTGCATGTATCAATATTTACAAAATCATTCGTCTTTTTAGCCCGTTTCTACATTTCTGTTGTTAGAGAAAGATGTAGTTTGTATATCGTGGCTAAACACTGACATGCCATAAACGGTATATTCTGTTTAAAAACTAAAACGGAGTTTGATTAGATTAGTTAACTATTAGTCATTATCTAAATTATTGAAATCATTTACAGTATAGTTATTTTTAAATCTAAATGTTTTTAAATATGTTATTCATTTTTACAAAAAAAAAATATCAATTTTTTTCCATTCTTATATTTATGATAATTTTTTTCTCTGAAAAAAGACAAGTAATATCGTAAAATTTAAAATATGTTATGCACAATATTTTAACTGGGGGTTATTTAGTCTTTTTACACATTTTAAAAAGTTAAATCCCATTATTAATTACATTGTTACCTATTTACACGCGTTTGAATTTTAAAATGTAATACTTATATATTTTATTTCTTATTATTTTTTACTATTATCAGCATTACCTAAAATTTATATTTACCAATTTATTTAAAACTATAGTTATTTCTTCTATATCAGTTACAAATATTTTGACTTGTGAAATAAATTATAAAAATTGATTAATTTTAGAATACAAAAAAGAATTAAAATATTTACCAATTAACCATATTTAACGTAAATATTGTATCAAAATAATGTACTCTATTTGGTTATTATCGCTAAATTACAATATAATTATTAATATGATATTAATTGATTATTAATGAGTTATAATCTTGATATTTCCAATAATATGGACTGGATACAGACTGTAGCTATACATAGATCATAATATTACTATTTATGAGGGACATTTTATAACCACACAATCATCATAAAAAGTATATTATCTTTGGATCATATTATAATTAATGACATTTTTTATTAAAATAACCACTGGTTGTAAAAGTTATTGCTTTATCTTGTATATAGATTTAAGATTAGACAACTCGTATAATGTACTGCAATCATGTAAATACAACTTACTTGCAAAAAGAGACGAAGTTTATTGCGTATAATCTCAAAAGAAGGCCTTTCTTCAGCATTTGTTTTCCAGCAGCTGCCCATAAGCTTATATACTGGTTCTGGGCAAATTGCCGGTCTAGATAAACGCCCACCTCTCATAACATAATTCATTGTCTCTTTGTTTGTCATACCTGTGTATGGCATAGATCCAAATGTCATGATTTCCCAAAATGTAATTCCAAAAGACCTAAAAAAGAGTAGAATTTAGATATATATATATATATATATATATAGTAAAATTTTTATGGAATACACAAAACCAGTAAGTAACTCTAATAATTAGAATTAATAAAACATAATTAAATTTTTATCATGAGTTATTGAGCGGTGTAAATGTGTTCAAAAACTTGCCTATCATCACTCAAAATTTGAATATTTTTTTTATAAATAGTTATTATTATTATTTTTAATTTTTTAATTTTTTGATTTGGAAATTACTTATCTACTTATTATAAATATTACATCAATCTATTTAAATTAAGTATAACACAATACTAATTATTACCATATATGTTTATAGTTGAAATTTTACTTGATTCATTATGTTACCTATATTACAAATAGGTGGGTATATCTATTATATATATTTTAAAAACAGTCGTAGTAAGAATTAAGAAACAGACATCTTGTAACTAGAAGTTTTGTATATTAGGTTAATCGTAATATTGGACACTAGGTATATATTATATTTTATAGTAGAACATTGTGGTTATTTTAGTAAATTGAAATACTTAAATTTTTAATTATTTATTTAATATTAATCTGATTATTATATTATTTTTTTCATTGAAAAATTGTTATTGTTTTACCAGACATCAGATTTTGAATTAAAAACACCGTCAACCAATGACTCTGTTGGCATCCATTTAATAGGCAACATAGCTTGACCGTCTTTTCTGTAATATTCGTTTCTAAAAAAAAAAAATCAAAAATATTTAGGTACATGATAATATTATATAATAAACATTAGTTCATAGTTAACATACCTGTATACATCTCTAGACATCCCGAAGTCAGCAATTTTCGTAACTCTATTGCGTCCTGTCGTAGACAATAAACAATTTCTGGAAGCAATATCTCTGTGGATAAAATGAAGATTTTCCAAGTATACGCATCCTTTGGCAATATCCAATGCTATCTTTAATAAATCTTTTAACTTTATGGGAATGATTTTTTGATTTTGTTGCTGGAAATTATAAAAAAATGTTCTTTCAGTGTAATTTAAAAATGTAATAAATATGACTAAATCAATACTGAAACAACTATAAAATAAATAATTATTAATATAAGATTGATGAGAGTTTAAAATTATGTTTAAATGTTTAACCTTTAAATCCCATAAATCATATTTCATTACAATGTATACTTTAATACTGTGTTGTATATTTTACGATAAACCAGTACATTATATTATTTCTATCTCATAAAATTTTAAATTTATGATAATTCAATAATTTATTAGACGTTATGATATTATTTTTATACCATGTCACTTAAATACGTACAACTGAAGGACGATTTTTGCGTAAAAATTCTTTCAAGTCTCCACCGCTCAAAAGTTCTGTCACTATAAATCTATAGTTTTTTTCGAAAGTAATTCCGATGAATTTTACAATGTTTGGATGATCAAACTGGCTCATTATAATGGCTTCTGTCAAGAAGTCACGTATGCAAGACAATTCAGCCTTTTTAATCCTTTGTATTTTTTCTCTTTCGATTTCGGTATTAGGTGTGTTGTCGTCGTCGAATTTCACCTCCACATTGGTCATGTCTTTTTTAGGTTGGAGAGTCTGAAACGATACCAATCGCGAATCATATACAGTAGTGTACGAGTTAAATTAAGTTATTATATATTCTGGTCAAACACACGTATTGGCAATGTCTGCAAGCTTTTTGGCACATATACTAACCTTTATCGCAACCCGCATTTCGGTCGTTTCACCGGTTTTTTTATAATACCCTCGGTACACCACTCCAAAAGCTCCTTCGCCAATAGATCTAGAAATCACACGTAACATACATTATAAACTTTACAGTTTAACAATCAAAGTAAAAAGTTCCTATCAACTATAGTACTTGGTATCACGAAACCTCATTCACGACACCGGTTAAATTGCTAAGTCAAAGTTACACGGCCCTTAAAATAATATATTATAGTGTGACAACTACCATAATTAATTGATTAAATATTTGTATACTGTGACCAAAGCTAAAAATAAAACATAAGATTGATTACTTCAATCGTCGATTTTAACTTCATTAGTGAAATTAACACGACAACGAATAATATTTTTTCACTTTTAAATTAAATGAAAATAATTAAATTTCAAGTATAATTACAAAGATAATTATACACATATCAGCCGACTTAACACATTTAAGGACACCACAAAAAATAATATTTTTCAAAACCCGACTTAAATTTGTCATTTATTTATTATTGCTATAGCAGTAATCACTTTCAAAATTGATTCGATCTAATAAAAATCTAATACAATTAATTAAACATTGTCTTCTTTGCATGTGGAATATCTAAAAATATAAAATAAGATAAAACTTTTCATATTTTTCTTAAAATGAAAAAAAAACACAAATAATTTAAAATGTTTAGTACAATTTTTACGATAATTGATCATGGTATTTTTCGAAGCAGAGTAGAAGGCAACACGACACACCTTGCAAAATTGTTTAAAACGTATATCACTCATCGGTTGTACTACACGACACTAACGTTTATTTCCAATGATTTATCAAGTGTGATTCATAAAAAAAGCAAAATAATACTAAGACAGATATGCTATAATATAATACCCGGTACAATTGGGTATTATATTTATTTTCGACAAAACATAAACAAATATAATATATATATATATATATATATATGTGTGTGTATGTGTGTGTATGTGTGCAAACTATAAAATAAATAGTATAAAAAGTATTATATTTATCAATATTTTCTAGTTCCCGCGAGTGTTTTGAAATCTATAGGGTCAGTAGAATTCCCTTTTTTATATGATAACGTTTAAAATATTACTACTATAGCAGTAATGTAATTTTGAGGACGATTTTCATACTACTTCTATAGCAGTGATATTAAAAAATGAGCCTGATATAAATTTTTATTATTATTGCTATAGCAATATTGTTTGCCTAGGTATAGACAGATCAACGTGTTGACTATTAATATTTGATTTATTTTATTATCTTATAAAATATAATTCACTATTATTTTAGTAATATAAATTGTACTTACTTTTGTATTCTTAGTTCATCTCTTGAAATTCTTGGAAGATCGTTTGTTGTCAAAGTCCTCCCATTGAAATCATAAGTAGGGTTTATATCAACATTTCCATTTCTGTTTCTGGAGGTCATATCATAATTTAAAATGCCGTTGTGTAGTATATTGACATTTTCTTTGCGCTCTTTTCGTTTTCGATAACTTCTATCTAAAACCGTAGGTACAAAATGTTAGCAAAATGTAATTAAACTCGATCATATTTAACTTACACATCCAAATGCCTAAAATCAAGCAGATAATTACAACTGTAAACACACTTCCAGTGATCAAAAATATAATTTTTGTCGTTTCTGTTGATTGATCTGTCAAACAATATTATTTTATGTTACTTATCAAGTCAGAAAAATGCATAACTATAATAGTTTATTGTGTTGTTTATAATTACTAACAGTCATTTTTTTTTCCAATAATATATATATATAAATTAGCATAATATTTGTTGTTGTCGAGATTATTTTCGAGAATAATTAAAGATGTTTGTATTTACACCATTAATTCCACCTCGATACCACGCTTTAGTGTCAAGTCTCGAGTGTTAATTATGTTGGTATAAATTAATCCTTAATACATTTACTAAGTGTAAATAGTGTATATAGTATACTTAATAAACTATGCTTTTGATTTAGGGAAAATTAGTTTAACTAACAAAATTAAACTTGCGTAGGCACGGAAAAAGTTTCTGCATTATGATTTTTTACTTCAACCCTTCATACTATTATCGTTTATTATCGTTATTTATGCGATTATTCAACAACTTATAAAAAAACGAATATACGTTAATCACATAATATATATCGCGACGACCCATGCCCATAATCTAATGTATTTTTAATATTTTTATTTTTTTTTTTTTTTGTATAATATCTATACGTGTTCAGTTTAATCATTTTGAATTTATTAATAAATTTAAGCTCAAAAACAAAAAAAAACAAAATAAGACACGACGTATTAATATTATGATTATATCCTAACCAAACACAGTTGCACACAACGGTTTATAAATTATTCAAAAAATTATATTTATCAATCGATTTTGCACTCAAATTAAAAAATTAGACCTTGCATATCCACAATATCTGTAAAAAATAAAAAAAAACTTAATTATTCTAAATTTAAAAAAAAAAAACCAACATTTTATAATATATCTCGAAACCGATATTGAATGACTGCAAATGAATTAACCGTAACCTAAATAAGTTATAATGCTTATAAAATATAATGCGATCATATATTATTCTATTGTATATATTTTTTGCCAAAGAATAATTTGTTAACTATCTTTAGTGTATGCTAACTGAAATTTAAACAATTTTACGGTTATAGTATTACAAAAACCGATTGATTACGATAATATTATTCTAGGTTTTTATGAGTTTATAAAATCAACTTAACTATCCTATAATAAAATGTATAATAGCTTCTTATTTCTACACTCTTAGCAGTTAATATGCTCAGTATCTGACTAGATATTAAAAACTACTGTTTGGTGCATTTTAAAAATTGTAGTAGGTACAGGACATTTTTACGTAACACACTCATAATAATAAATAAAAAATTGTATTAAATATCTACACTACATACAGATACATTGATACATGTATAGGTATGTCTTGTTTCTACTGAATATAGTTGACATAAGAATGTCAATGTCAATTTGGTATTAGATACGAGGAGACGAGGATTAAACTGTAGGTAACTTTTTTAACCCGTGTAAAAAATAAACAAGTTTCAAAGACAGCAATTATTTATTTATGAGTATACATTTTTCTAAATTTTTATTTAAATTTTTAATTTTTTAAACTACAGAATCGTCGTTTACAATAGGTACTTTTATTGATGGATAATAAAGGACGGTGTTTACTGAAATAAGAAACGTACTCACGGCTCACGAGTTTCAAGCTTCTCGATGTGTCGATAAAATAGTTAATAAAAAAATAAATCGTTGAGAATAGTTATTTTTATCGTCAGTACATTTATTATACAACGGGCTATACGCCTATACATAATATATAATGTTATAATATAATAGATCACCACAAACCACCGCGATTCCGATAACGTTCGTATAATCGCGAATTTCAGAAACCGGTTCCTATTGGTCGACGCATACACACACGCACACGTGAACGCACCAATGACGTCATGGTAACATTCTCGGTGTCGGACAAATTAACAGAATGACCCCCAGCCATAAGACATATACGTCATGTCAAAAAAAAAAAAAAAAAAAAAATGCGTTTATTTAATTTCAGTAATAATTTTTGTTTGTTAATATTGTACCTACATAACGTGTGAATTCATATTTTTTTGATGTTCCTACATCATTAATCATAATTCATAATCGTATATTTGTTTAATGATCGTCATCATTACACGCGCATAACTTCAATATTTAAGATATAATTGTACTTTTAGTTTTGAAGTGTGTTCATTATAATATTATAGTGCTGGCAAAAAAATTACGAATACTGAATAATATTGTAGGTCTAAAACATATTTTTAATGAAATTTACAAGTGGAACGAATATATTCATGCATCACGCCTGTAAGTGTTCTTTCATACGTACAATTAAATATTATTATTACTAAATTCTTGTTGGGAATAGTAAGGGAATTTATCATTAAAAATGTACATTTCATTATAATATCTTCATGTCTTTTTTCAGTAGTATAGAAGTTGAATGTTATTAACAAATTTAATTTTTTTTCTATAATATTTAAATTTATAATTTAAGAAATTTGTCTAAATGTATTTAATAAAATATAATTATATGAATCTGAAGTCTTAAGAATAACAGGTAACTAATAATCTTTCTCGGAACTTCATACATAAAACATAACATTAATATACTACGAAGTAAAATATGTAAAGTAAAATAAATTAAATAAATAAGAGTACAATATTAACATTATACTGAACCTTCTCCAAAACCGTAGAATTAAACGAAAAAGCCCGAACGAAAACTATAGTTAACCTATTATCTACTCATCATCATATACCTCAATAACTATAGTTGTATGATTCTATTTTTCTCATATTTTATTATTACAAAGCTATAGTTATTAACTTCAAAACTAATAATTAATAAATAATACAAATGTTATAACATATTTATAACTTATGTTCATTAATATCTATTCATCATTTATCATCAAGTTTAGATAACAAAACCTACCAGTGTAAAAGAAATAGTAAAAATCATTTTCAAACAACATTTATTTGTATGGTTGATGAAGGGATGGTTTTGTTATCCAATGGCCTTGGTGAGAGAAAGGGCAAATTCTCTACTTAAGTATAAATATTTAATTCTGTGGTACTAGAAAGTAGAACTATATATTATTATATAAATATATTATATGTCGTAGCCACTTTGTGAAATCAATATTTTTATGAAAAGATGACCATTTCATGAAATGGAAACAGATTTTTACACTTCCTGAAATTTGAAAATATTTCACGAAATGATCATTCGAATTTATCATCGAGTAATTTTTTTCACAATTTGGTCGTTTACTTTGTGCCTACTGAAATACGACATTTAACGGAAACATCAAATTTGACTAGATTCATTATTAGTTATTTAAAGTACTCGTATTTATTAAGGACATAATTATAACTTCTATAACTTGTTCTACCCATCTAAATTTTATGGTTGTGATTCTAAAATTGGATTATCCACATCAAATCTACCATTAGATTTTATTAAAAATTAACAGCTGAAGAGGATCTCAAAGAAATTTACAGCCAGTATACGAAGAGAAAAACTTAAAACGAGATATTCTTATTAAATACTGCAAAATGTGCAAAAACGAATCCATGGAAGATGTTTGTAATTTGTGTAAAACAAATAAGACAATACATGAAGAACGTAAAGCTGGGCACATATATATAGTTATAGTTAAATGTTGTATTTCAGTACACAACGTGAACAACCACATTGTGAAAAAATTACAGGATGCTAAATTCGAATCACTATTTCATAAAAAGTGACCATTTCGTAAAATATTTTTAAATTCCACGAAGTAAAAAAATCTGTTCCTATTTCATAAAAAAATTAATTTCACGAAGTGTCTACGACATATACTCGTATATATATATATTATAATATACACTATACTGCTAAATGATTTTCTTTTTCAATAAGTAAATTCTAAAGATTTATAAACAGTGTATTGATATGGATTTAATACAATCGGACTACTATATTATTATTATTATTATTATTTTATTTAAATGTATTATTTTATTTAAATCATAAATATTGTATAATTATCAATAAATTATTATCATATTATACAAAAATAATTTTTGTACACAATAATTTGTTATATCTGCATCGATCTGTTGATAAAGTACTGGCGTTATACTAAAACTGTTTTAAAACATCTCAGTTAGAGAGCGCCACAAATATTGCTTATCTATTTAAAATAACATTTTTGTGTTTCAATATTGACTTTTCAGTTTTACAAAAAAATAGTATTTATTTTTTTTTTTCATAGTTTAAATTTGACTTAATAACCACTTCATAATCAATTACTATGAAAATTATGATGTTTAAGTAACATTAAATCTTATATAGGCAATCTCTAAAATTATGTACAGTGATGAAACTAAATATTTAGAGTACCTACTTAATTTGGTTTAAATTTTTTAGTTTAATATACACATTTTATATAACTGTACAGGAAATACTAAAAATTGATATTTTAGTTATTATTAAACTATTTTTAAATCTCATTCACATCTAAATTCTTAATCTAAAAAAAAAAAAATAATTAAATTGCTTTAATTCAATTTTATGCAACACAAAATTTCATTGAAATTTGTTTATGTTAAAAACTATTAAAATCAGAATTAATACCGTTAAACATAGGTTATAAACTTTTATAATCCTTCAGAGCCTGTGAACTAAAATGCCTTGTACTATTCAGTTATCCATGTAATATCAGCCAACATAAACTAAACATACAACTGAATTAACTATTCAAACATGAGTATTTGTTGATTTGTTTATGATTAGTTATTTCGATTAAATATTAAATATAAACATTTATTCAAAACATTTTAATTAAACCTATCTAAATATTTTAATCATACATACAGAATATTTTTATTAATTATATATTTCCAATTACTATTTTATTATTACTGCGTAGTCCAAATTAATAACAATATTATTTTTGTTTGATGATAATATTTATAAAATTTATTAAGCATACCTACGTTTATAATAATAATATAATCATGCTACAAATTCAAATTTTTGATAAGCATTTTCTACATTCTAAATATTTAACACACTTAGCACTTTAAAATATATATTAATAAATTAATATTCATTTTAAACACATAATTAAAGTGATAGGTACCGTTTGTTTTATATGAGTTATCATACTGAAAAAAAAATGGCACCTTCATCTTATACGATATCAGTACCTATAAGATATACGTATGTAGTAAAAGGATCCTGATAATGTGAATTAAAGGTATTTTTTCTACACCTGACCATTGGTCATTATTTTAAATTATTTGCCCACTAATTATACCTTTATTAACGATTGAACCTAGTTATTTAATATTCATATTAATAGTGCATAAAATTTAACGTAAAAAAATCAATGCTCATAGATTATACAGTTAATTGAAAAAAATAAAAATAAAATTGAATATTTTTTAATAATTATGTTATTCATTTTTATAGATAGGTACACGTAAATACTTCTTTTGCTTTCGATCGTATAATTTCCATGTTTTTATACTTTAAGTATTGTTGAAACAATAATAAAAATCTAAATTTACGATGTCCATTAAGGGTCGTAAACAACATAAGTATAATATCACTTCACTCCTGTCGATCAATCAAAACGACGTCCATTATAAATAATTAAGTTCAATCTTAACAAGTATGTTCAATTTTATTTTTATTTTTTAGACATAATAATAATAATAATAATAATAATAATATTTAAGAAGTATTAACAAATATATATGTTTTTTCTTGGGTAAACATTTTAAAGAATTAGAACTTTTGATACTTTGATAATATTAAAATGGATACTAATTAATAAATAGTCTATAAAAAAAGGAATGTAATAAATGTTAAAAAAGTCTGAAAGATGCGAAAAAAAAAGTGTCTTAATGAGTATCTTGTATGATATACATTTTACGTATTTAAAATATAGGTCACTATAATAACATAAGTGTTAAATATAAACACTTTTGAATTTTTATGACCCTGATTTTTGCATAGCGTTCTGAAAACGCATTGGTTAATCGATAATACGATGAGGTCGTATTTAAATATCGATTTTAGGCCACGTGTTGAACAATTTTATTTACCTTCACATTGTCAGATTTTCGTTAAGTAATCGTACTACTTGTGTGCAGGTCGTCATTGGTAGTTTGCTTTACGTATTAAGACATACTCACATATGCATGACTTTCCATCGGGCCCGAGTTTGAAGTCGGGTGGGCATATGCAGACGACTGAACTGCGCAGTTGATTGGTAGCGGCACACAGGTACGCGCACCCACAACCCACGATGGCTGGTATGATGTACACGCTTCCGGACTTATAGTTGCTACCTGGGTACACGGCTCTATAGAACACGTGCTGGTTGTCCGGTAAATATGACCAACCACCCTCGCCATTCGTCTGACTGTTGCTCCAAGCACGGCCACCTGAATCCGTCGGATTTAATATAAATTAATATTATATAGCCGTAAAAAAAAAGCTGATAAGTTATTGGTGCACAAAACTATAATTAATATACACTTGTGTTGTAGTAATAACAGTAACGTCAAATCGGTAAAATCCGAATAGTAATTTATCATAACACAATAATGCAATCCTTATGGTAAGTACTGAAAAAAAGACGTAACTTAACCTACTTTAACCTGACTATAAATAAAATAGAAAAAAATCTAAATCCTATTTCGATTCAAAAAATCAAAAATTATAGTTTTATTTCTCAAAACCGTTTTATGGTTCCTTTGAGTAAATCAAGCATGATTTTATCATTTTGTAGATAACTTAAGTCTATTAATAGATTATTACTAATCTTAAATAACTGTTTTCTATTTGTATTTATTAAAAAAAAATATATATATACCTATTAAAAAGAATATTTTGAATATGTAAATACTTCGTATAACCTACTATTAAATCGTTAAAAAAAAAAAGTTTTTAAAATAACCTCTGAGTGTACGCTATATAATACAAAAAAAACACATAATGGTATTTTTAATAATTGATCAAAAAACAAAAAAAAAAACTAATATCAATTTATAGTATTAAACATAATATATTATTTTAACTCATAATTATTTATTTGACTGTTGAATATAATCAAGAATTTCTACAGTAAATAAGCACGACATTAATTAATATTTGTTACAGTTATGGATACTGTAAATTATTACATAAATAAAACGAAAAAGTTTTGTATACAGTACCGTCAAACTTCAGAAATCTAAAAAAATTACCACTTTGACAACATATGTAGTATATAATATATAAGTACCTATAGTTAATGTTTCACAAAAAAGAATGAAAAAAATGTATAATTTTTATATTATTCAAAAAAAGTTTATTTTATTAAAGTTAGGGGAAAAAAGCGAAGAAATCAAAGAAAATCATTTTAAAAAAAATTATCGTTTAATCCTTTGATATTAGTTTATTGTAATTTAATTAATATTTACAGTTATTGATATTTTGTATTAGTTTAAATTAAATTTATATTGGGTCATTAAGTTATAATTTGGTACCTATATATATTATTATATCTATGATATACACTATCAAATAAAATTAAGAGTGTACATAAAAGACTAAAATTTTGCAATCAAATTGTTTATCAAATAGATAATACGTTTTAAAGAATAAATACTAATGTTCGCAAATCAAACCATTTATTACGATTTAATAAACAATACTAAGGAGTACCTACAATAGATTTTTTGTTTTTTTTCTTCTAAAATTAAAGTTAAAAAAAAGAACGCATTTCAATACTTTTAAAATCTTGTTTCTTTAGAATCATTTTTCGAGGTATGTAAAACCCGTTGGGTTAAATCTATCTGTAGTAAGCGAACTTTCCATTCTTACAGTTTTATAATACCATCAGAAATACAACATTATGAATTTGTTTAGCTATATATTTTGATTGTTTTAACTCATAATAATATTATTGTACGAAAATCTCCGTGATTTACACTTGTTAAAATATTCTTACATTATGTTGGTGATTAATAATTATTACAAGTACAATTATTTTCCCATCATAATGTACACTCGGCGCGTTTATTGGCGGTCATAAATCAAGACAGATTAACTGATTCGTCGGTCGGTTGTTATAGTAACATCCCATTACAACACAACAACTATACAATTCATAGGAAATTGCATAAGATCATAATAAATTATTTGTAGTATTTTTGACAGAACTGATTCGAACGCAATAGAAATAATAAATACATATCCCGTTTTCGACGACGCCCGTTGTCGCACATACATTTCCGATCTTATTTTATTGCGGTGGAGCTGATTTATTATTTTGCCGTTACTTTGAAACGTGTGGTTGCCGAGTTGGAAATGACCTTTTTTTATTTTTTTACATTTATTTACTATGCTACTCGGCGAATGTTCACATTCGATCTTTTCCCATGACAATATAGGCTGCGGTGTTGGCCGGCAGACCGTTGTCTGTTGCCATTTCGCCAACAATTATGCTTTATGAGTTTCATTATATAATATTACGACCATTACGCATTGTTTGTACCAATCGCACTCTGCAGTGTTAGTAAATTTTAGATATAAAAGATGATACTATCGTATATGCAGTGAAATATAATTTTATTACATTATATTGTTTATCGACTAAAATATGTTATTACCAGTGTTTGTCCTAAAAGTAAAATTAGATTTATTTTATAATAAATCTGCCATTGCGTGACCGAATCGATAAACTAAGACATTCCCAATGATAGGGCAATAATATAATAATAATCTTAATATTATGTAATCATTTTTATCGACGATAAAAATAAAATATATTAACGCTATCGTTAGTAGCTATCGATGGACATAACTATTGTTTGCAGTGAACCAAAATTACACAACCACTCGATATACAACACAATATTATAAGTTATTATTCGAGTTATAAATATCAATATATTGTGCCATACTGGTGATTAGCAATAAGTTATTATATCTTATCACCATTTTGAGACATTAAGGAACGTGTATTGTTTTTCAGTTGTAGAATTAATTTCTAAACAAAATCATTAATAATGTGGACAAAATAAAAATCGTCCATTAAAATGAATTAACCGTAATGGCACTGCATCCGGCCATTTTAGGTTTTATCGAGAATTGGTGTTTATCTCCGACTACATCAATGTCAATATTGTCTTACCGGTGAAACCGCCACCTCCCCCACCGGCAACGCATCCACCACCACCGCCGCCGAACCCGCCAAATCCTTTGGTGTTGCCTCGGCTCTTGTAGCACGCCAGGCCGCCAACGCCACCACCATCGCTTCCGAAACCTCCAGTCCCCAATAACGCCGAGCCTGTGGATTTTTTGTCTTCCGTATAGTTTCCCGGAGCCCAGCCACCGCCAGCACCTGTTAAACAAATAAATAAATCACTCAAAAAAAAAAAAAAATACATATAAGTACGTTATATGAGGTTCAATACGTGTGACAAAAAATAATTGTACTTGGTGTGTGGACAATGGAGAATATAACGCGTATAAAAATGTAACAAGTTAATTGAGCAGGTTTTAGGGAGTATAGAAAAAAAAATCATATTTTAATAGACCATATTATTATACTTGTTTTAAACAAAAAAACTATGAAATAAAAATAGTGTTTTCCTATAACTTTTGATGTTTTGGAAAAAAGAAATTCTTTTAAGTTTTTAATATTATGCATTATTTTTAAAGTGTTTTAATCGTTTTCAATCAAAATCCATAGCTTTGATTTCAAGTTTTAATCATTTTAATGTATTTGTTTTAAATGTTAAAAAAAAATCCTTTAAATATTAGAGCATTCTTCAATGGTTAGGAAATCTTACAAATTGTTTGGTGCATTCTTCCATTTATACCTATCAACTTTAAATGTTTATAAATATTTGTTTAACACTGTGAATGAGTTTTATACACTGTTAACACAATTAAATATAATTATTATATCGATTTAATTATTTTTAAATAACGATTAGCATGCCTCAAAATCTGTCGTTAATTATATTATTTTATATTGTATTACTCATAAGTAGGACCCTGAATTGATGCATTTTTTTTTCTAATGCGTTATACGAGGTTTTTCTTTACAGAAATGTGATTTATGTTATACAAACTTTAATGAAACCATTTTTATTTTGCATTTTTTTGTATTTTTTTGATAATTTTTGGTTATACGGTCATATTTTACTTATTTTGATACATTTCTTGTATTTTTGTAGATATATTTACATTTTTTACATTTTTCTTTTATATTATTTTGACTAAAATAAATATTTGAAAAACTAACGTATTGTACAGCTCAATTCATCAATTATTATTTTTAAAATACCGATTTCTCTTTTGTAATTATTTTTTATCTTCATTTTAAATTTAATTTAGAACTTGTAGGCTGTAAAAAAAAAAAAAAAACATATTAAAAGTATAAACATTTTAGCATTGTTTAAATTCAAATTAATACAATTAAAAAAAAAAAAAAAAACGATGATTTCTGAGGATTTATTATTAAAAAACGGAATTTTTGAAAATGTTATCTTATTTTATGGATATTTTTTTGAGTCATTATTTGATGTTTATAAGTCATTTTAATACTTCATTTGTAGATATTTTTTAAAAATTTTTAGATCATCAAGTTCCGAGCCTTACTTATAAGCATATATTATTTTAGTATTACATATATAAACTTTATTTCTATTTTTTTATACTTTATTATAATAGTTTATAGTTTAGTTGTTTAGTCAATATTTCTATCAAAACGTGACAATCAGAACTCTGTTTAAGTTGAAAACAAAAACATCAACTATATATTTCATTAGCATTTAATCTTATTTAATATTTAGTTAATAGACTTAAATATAGCCAAAAAGAGAATGAATAATTGCAGTAAGTATGGTGCAAAATATATTTACATTCACCAAACATTATAATACCTACGTTTTTATTTTTAATTATAAAATATAAGAGAAAAATCCTATATGAGTAACGAAAATTTCAAAATAATATGGAAAATTAAATACATACGTACCTACATTTATTACATTATACACAATCTCATAATTATATCATTATATTTTATTATTTTAAAGAAGAAATCTTCTATTGTACCAATTGTTAGTGTATTTAAGGATAGTAAATAATTACTTATTTTATTGAAGTTTGAAATTCAAAATTTTTACTCATTGGTACATACTACATAGTGAGCCAATAAAAAAGTACATATTATACATTTTACGAATTGATAAAATCATGTCAGATAGATTTACGATTTTTATATTATGTGTAATAAATTTCAAAAAACTACAAGTAAAATAATTTGATTGTAATTTGAGTACAAAACTATATCGAAATCGAACGAAATTTGATCAACAACAATTTAACCACTTGGTTGAGTCACTGATACAAATCAATTCGTTGTGCATTATAAAAATTAGTATAATCATATTATAATTACTTCGTTTTATTTATACTCTATTCAAAAACAAAATAAAATTGAAATTATTAATGCTATAGTGCATACGTAAATACGAAATATAACAAAATATCCAGAAAAAAAATTTTAATGATAATAATATATCTTATATTTTATATGTTGCAGTATGTTATGCATGTCGTTGGTTTAATTATACTTACTGTTTCACACGCTTAAACTCTGGTTAAGAATAATTAGTGCCATAATAATATAATTTCGTTCAAAATATTGCACAATCAATATTATTATTAAGATCAAGTTTGAAAGTTAAAGATGATAAAATTTTTATGAAATAGTGGATGATATTATTAAATTGTTTTACTTACTTACAATGAATATTTAAGTCATAATTTATTACATCATTGTATTATTAACTGATTTAAACATCAAGTATATAACATAATTTATAAGAACCAAAGATCTAATCTAAATTGCATTTAAGGTAGAACATTAATGATAATAATATCGATCAATGAATCGTATGTTTAAATATAATGTTGTCAGCTCTAACCGTCGGGCCGTCTAGGTACTACGGCTACACGATATCAAGTTTACTTGGAAAATGGAATACAAACAATCCGTTCGTTTCATGTTCCCGAAATGTAATTACTATACTATAATTAAATGATTGAGTAGATAAAACGATTATATTAAATAAACATTACTATACCAAAACGAGCAAAACAGTATAAACTTATCATATATCTACGTAGTTATCACAAGAATTTTGTCATTGACTAAACGTATAAGATATGTTAGCTATATTTTTTTAAATAGATGATCATAGTATGAAATAAATCGAACAAACATCTAACATTTTTCAATAAATGGTTTGCTTCAAAAACTCTATGATAAATTATTTCATGTACAAATTCATTCAGAATTCAGAGACTAATAAAATAAACTTGATTTTTTGTCACGCTTTTAATCGAATACTGTTATTAATATTTGTTTTTGCCATAATTACGAATCTACTATTATCATATCAATAACTTATAACTTTAAAATTATTAATTAAATTAATTAACTTTTTCGAAATTAAAATTATTTATGAACTGTAGAAATACAACGTGTGTAGTATATTAATTGTTCATTGTTCTTAAATTTAAATAGTTACCTATCTTAGTTTTTTAAAGATTTTATTAGTTATGTTAATAAAAGATGCAAAATTATCTACAACCGAGGTAATATGTAGCAAGATAATGATATTATTGATTTTTCAGTAGTGTGTTATCATATTAAAATAATACCAAATATATTAATTTAATAAAATATAATCAATTAAAACGAGAATCAAATATTTTTATTTGCAATATTTTTCATAAGTTTTCCAAAAATTTATTTAAACCTCTATATATAAAAATGTATAAACAGAAGTACTCAGGCAAGTGACATCATTCAAAAATTCAATTTTTAAATATTTTCGTTTTTATTTAAAATGTAGTTTAGTTTATTTGTACATAAAGCATTTTTGCACTAATAATCCTATTTTTATATTTTTAGAATAAATGTTGTAAAATTTAAGGATTCAATATTATTAAATAGACACGTAATCATCAAGTCCTCATTATTCAAAATATTTATATGACTCGTAGTACTTAATCTGCATTGATAACAACAATATAAACCCTAAAGTCCTTTTATACATCTTTTTTATTTCGTGTGTATAACGCCTTTTTGTTTTGACCTATATAATTAATTATAACATCAATTAATATCGTTAGATAAAATAAATATTTTATTTTTAACAATGTGTTTAAAAATTATAAAACGGTAAGACATTGTTCAAACTGTTACATTTTTAATTTTGATAAATATAACTTATATTTAATGCAACTTTTATTTAAATTATTAATTATTTGTTAAAGTAATTGATAAATTCCATAATGCATTTTAGATAGTTTTTATCGAATAATATAAAATAAATCAACAAATCTAAAATAAATATTTAATAACAATACTGTTATAAAATGAGTTATAATAAAATAAAATAAAATAAAATTTAATTTTACTATTATTCGCAATTTTTATGATCACAATCGTAGTGGAATTTTTTAATTTCGAAATACCTTTTATAGTTATGTGATTCAAAAATCGTCTTTCAATGCGTTTTATCTTTTGTTTTTGATTGGAATTTTAAGTTAACTTATAAAATACGAGTACAATTATGAAATTTTGCCCACATTTTAGTACTTAATTTAAAATATTATGTTTTCTGTATATCTAATACCTATAGGTATTACATTTTTTATGAAATGTGTAGAATGTAGGTTTATAATTATGCATTAATATTAAAGATTATAGAACAAAAATACTAAATAACTGTTGTAAATACTTGTAAGTTATTTAAATCATTGTGTAAATTAATTAATTAGTATTTAAAATGACATAGGTAATAGTGCAACTATACACTTATCAGTTCTTTGACGTAATAGCGGCTATTTTATATATCTCGATAAATAAACATTTTTTTAACTTAAATATTTTACTTAAACGTATTTTATTATTTTTATCATAGTAAAAAACCTATTAGACTTGAAATCAAAACAAAAAATGTGTATGTTGTTTTTAGAAAATTCGATTTTTTACTAAGTTTCTACCTCCAAATATACATATAGTACAAAACAAAATATTTAAAGACCCGAAGTATAAAATTTGTTATTTATCTAATATAATTATAAATTAATCTCTCTTGCATACATTTTTTAATAGAAAACAGTCAGGTAACCTGCTCTGATATGTAATATGTTACAAGTATATGCGTGGTTATTTTAATGTTTCAAACTAGAATTCAATAGTAAATGTCTATACAATTAAAAAAAAAAATCAAATTTGCCAAATTATGACGTTGTGTAAATATTCCAATATTTTTACACTGTTATTTTGTGTTTCCTAATTATTTTAAAAGTACTTTTTTATAATTTTAAACCTTCGGAGTATCATTTGAATTTAATTTAAAACAAGAATCACCCCTCAACATTTAAGATCAAATTATTTTTTTTCTTGTTTCAAAATATAATGATATAAATATAGATTTAAATAAAAATACATACATAAATCTCTTAATTTAAATCATGATTTCTTAAAATATTTTCGGGCATAACAACATGTAAGTATATACAGTGAAATTCCATAAGTAACAACGTAAGTAAACTGGGTAATACGTACCGAAATATTTAAAAACAGTTTTTGAACATTAATGTATGGATCAGTTATGAGTTCAATTCTTAGCTGTGTCGTCATGTTTTAAGTCTTAATAAAGATGTATAGGTTGAGGTCACCTTACTTGACTATTTTCTGTTTGTAAGTTTAATATTTTCGATATATAAATGCAAGTGGGTGTGTGCATATATGTAAATTAAACAAATAAAACGGTCATCGGTGCGTATGTCCTATTCAAGTATAAGGGTGACTTTAGTACCAACTGATAAACTAAATTTTTCCTCTAACAAAACAGAAGTAAGATAATATTTACCTACGATTTTGAATTCCTAAATTATTTTTTTTTATAATGGTTATAATTTTTATGATGATTGATACTATTGTTTTACGATGTTTTGAGAAAATTAAGTTTTGTTTATTTTTTATTCATTTAACAGTTTTACTTTTATTTTGTCCAAAACAAACTTGGGCGTCCGATTTTAAATCTAAACCAAACCACTTCATTAATTACTATTTCACTTACTGAATCAAACGTACTGGTTAAAAAAATAAATGATAATTTTTTTATCATATTTTTTTCCTACAAAAGTTACGGTATGTTAAGTGATATTTTATTATTAACATGACATTAAACACGTGTTGTAGATAATGCATTTAAAACGTAGTTTTTGCCGTAATTAAATGTTATTATATAATGTTAATAAATTCATATTACCTCTATTCTTAGAATCAGTGACCTAATGAATGATTATGAAAAGAAATTAAAATACATGTTATAAATGTTTTGAAATTAATAAAGTTGTACCAGTGAGTTAGGTTAATAATTTTTTTTTTTGATCCTTTAATCACTGAAACGTAATAAAAGTTTGTTAAATATTACACGACCGTCACCTTTATTCAATTAGAACAATTAGGTCACCAAAATACAATAAAAACACCTACTGCAGTTATTGCTGAACAAGTTTAATTTGTATTGTATTCCAATGTATTTCAGTTTATTTAACTTTTAATACTATATAATATATATTTTATGAACGTGTTTTATACTTCAATTATATAGCTATAAAAGTTACCAGCATAATAATATAAAAAAATATGAACTAATTTATAATAAATTACTACCATTATAGCCTGATGTTCAAGTATGCCGTGACTGTACACATTTTATATAATTTATTATTAGGTAATGGTTTGATAATAAAATAGAAAGTCTAGTTTAACGTAATATTTATTTTTTAAAGAATTTCCAATCAATAAGCATATGCCGGAATCTGTTTGTTTTTATGATTTTATCGTTGTTATAGTAAAAATAAATATGCTTTTAGTAGGTATTTTAATTATACACAAAATGTGTTTAGTTTTTTGTGAATACTACATCAAAAACCTCAACCATCCTAACACATTTCAAAGAAATTAAAAAAATAGCGAAAAGTTCAACTATGAAGATACAGCACAAATGAGTCATTCAAAAAATAAGGTTCTTTTAGAGAAAAAAATATGAAAAACACAAGTGTGTAATTATATTCAGTTTCAAGCCACTAAATTGTAACATTATAATTTTGAGTTGTATTAAACTTGAACTAAAACACAACATGGTACGATAATCACGTGCTACATAAAATATAATGTTGTTTATTGGTTTGTTCTATAACAGAATTTATTTGGTTTTTTTCCGATTAGGTTAGGTTCAAATATTTAAAATAGATAAATAAATAAAAAAAAAAAATATATAATTATGTATATGTCACTACAGAAGACTGGGAAACTAGTTGAGATTCCTTCTCCCCGTCAAACAAATACTGTGAAAATGGAATTAAATATATACACAAAAACATTTCAAAATCAATCTCGTCAACCAATTTCGTCAAGTTTACTTGATTGGGTAAATTTTTTTCAAATCGACGATTCCTTTTTACCAATCACAAAATTACATT
Organism: Melanaphis sacchari; assembly: GCF_002803265.2. Classification (NCBI taxonomy): domain Eukaryota; kingdom Metazoa; phylum Arthropoda; class Insecta; order Hemiptera; family Aphididae; genus Melanaphis; species Melanaphis sacchari. Next base: position 345,540 of record NW_020270834.1, read on the forward strand.
CTAGCAATATCATAACAGATTAGAGTTATTTTTTTTAATAAAATACTTTTCATTAACATGCTGTACCATAAACGGCTTTAATTATATAAGTTGACTAATTAAATTTATTTTATTTTCTATCGCGTAATCTAAAAAAAGCGATTTTAAACGCATTTTTTTCTTTTTTTTCTGATTTTGTCTATAAACATTTGTTGTTAATAAATTCAGAATATGACCTTTTAAAAAAAAGTTATTGAGTAACCAATGTTACTATTGTCTTAAGTTTCAAATTTAATGAAGTGTAACACAAAAGTTTTTATTTTAAAAACTAACTGACCAACAAAATGTGTTGTCTGAAAAAAATCGCATCATTGAAAAATCAATACATACATTCAGTGCTAAAAAAAAATTATTCTTTAACACAAACCTGCAGGATTTTCACCAAACGATGGTGCAGTGATTGCTGGTAATCTCATGTTGGTACCATTACCGTGTTGACTCCTGTCGTCTTTAAATGGTCCGTGTGCCAAACCACCTCCGCCAGCACCAATCACCAACGGTAAGTATCCTTCTTCTCGTGAGCCCTTTAATTTCAAATCATTTAAAAAATATTATTACATGCATCTGAAATATCTGAGTATTTTTTGATGTTTTATTCAAACATGTAATAAGTAATAAAAAATGGAATAAATTTCTCATTATGAAACATTTGTATGACTATAAAAGCTATGTACATTATTTAAATAGTGTTTTTTTGTTTTTTTTATTGTGTAGACGTAGATCAATAACCAAGACGGAACCATATTTATGTATGCATGATAAAATACATTTTGAGTGTTATTGAATCGTATTATACATTGTAGTTATTAATATTGATAATTTACTTCGCAAAAAGTTTATTTAAAAATTATCGATTTCAATAATAATTTAAGATACACTCAGTTTTAACATTTTATTCAGCCATTATTATTATACTTATGTTTAATGAGGAAATCAGTATAATCTTTTATTTTTAATTTCATTGTCTCGTCTCTTAAAAGAATATTATTTTTTTTCAAATTATTATTCAAATAATGAACGAATTGTATTATTTTTATTATTAACTAGTATACATTTTATGTTCAGATGTGCAAAACAGTATACTTGTGAATTGTTATTACTTAAGGTCTAAGTGCTTATAAATAAAACAAACAAAAAATCGTTCTGCATTTGATATTTACCTATGTATTGAATAAAATAAGTATTCTGCTCAACGTTCTGAAAAAGGTATTGTTATTTAAAAATAAAAGTTGAGAGTAGTTTCCGCCAGAAAAAAGGTGAATAAATATGCGTTTATCATGAATTGTCAACAAAAAGAGAAAAAAATCCAAAATGATGAGTGTCCATTAAAATAATCTCTATGCAAACATGTTTTTAATTATTGTTGTGTAAATTTGTAGTGTACTAAATATTAAACAATTTCAGTTTTGTATTTCAAATAATAACGTAAATTAAAACATTTTATGGAAAATTATATACACAGTGGTTTCAGTGAATTCCTATGAAATAGGGATTTTTTTAAATTAATTTTAGTTACTTACTGAATATCATCTATGAATACAAATATAGAATTAAGTTGACAAATAATAAACCACATGAACTAACTAACACAAAAATTCGTTACAATCATTGTTTATTCATTATTAAATTGTTTGTTAAATGTATAATAACGTTTATCTTTTATTTTTATCGAAATTACATTATAATATATTTTTGATCGATCAATCTATATATAATATTATATTATATAAACAATTACTCGAATATGTAGCGTTTATATATTTTTCAAATAATGTAATAAGATTGTTTCCTAGTTATTTTATACTTTATCATGGATATATTTAGTGGCAATATAATAGTTGATTCTTCCGTTATTATCGTAGAGTTATTCGTTTGTGTGTGTATATATATATTTTGAACCGACGGATTAACGTGATTTCGTCATGAAATATTAAATATCTTTGGACATTTTACGGTTGCAACATTGTGCGTAATTTATTCTTGTAAAAGTATGCGTCGCCCAGGGTCACGCAGAACAATAGCGTGTGCGGAAAGTTTGTTGTAGAACGTTGGTTTCGGGTCCGTGTCCCACGAGAAATCGGCACTTAACTGTAAAAACAAAAGATCCGCCGCCACCGCCTCCACCGCCGTTGAGCAAGCGCAAGTCATGCAGTTCTTTGAGAGCGCTCCCTGTCCTGAAGTATTGTTCTTGTTGGCATGCGTCGTCGCGTTTTTCAAACGTCTAAATATTCCAAATTGAAGAGATAAAATTAGAACAAGTCTAGTAAAAGTACCTACCCATAAAGTAGAAGTATAATAAAAGTAATGTATATGTGTTAAATATTATTAAGCAGAGTCATTTATTTAACCAGCTACGCTAACATTCTTGGTTAATTTTCGTATTTTTAGAATTAATAATGCGTATTGATAGTTTAATAAAGTACTTTAATTGAAAATAAAGAATACATACACGTTTTGATCCATGTATTTTTAGTTTTTTTTTCTTTTTTAAATGGTGGCCTATGTTTTAAATTGTATAGTAAAAATTAGAATATTTTTCTTGAAAATTTTGATATACAAAAATACCACCAAACACTAAATTAAGATTTTTTTTTTTTAATAACTAATAAGTGTTTAAAACTTATATAACTCGGATAAAATGATAAGGATTATTCCGCTAATATTGTCGTTAACTACTCCACTTGTTTAGATTCCTCCAAATGTTTATCAATGAAAAATACCGTTCATTCAATTTTCATGATACACGTTAAAAAAAATATTCTGATGTTTAATAGATAGTTCCATTAAAATACGCCAAATGTATTTTTAAACCTTATTAAAACCATAGGGATATTTCAAAAACGCATCAGGTAAACATTGGTCTAACCATGATAAAAATATTTAAACGAATGACCCTTTACATACAGGTTGAGTCTCCGAGCCTCAAAGATTCTTTTTTTTTTTTTGTCGCGTAGAATGAGAAAAATATGTGGACGTGGTGGCCCAGTCTGTACATGTAAGCACATATTATAATATAAATAGGACTCATCCAAAATGATTCATCCGAAGCTTTGCGCCTGGCTTATCAGGTCACAGAAACTCACGTCTTAATATGACAACGACCGTATATACATGTATCGACATTACCATCAACCATAAACGAACTCATTATGATATTGGCGAGTCACTTACAGGGGTTATATTGGAACGATAATGGGTTATTAACAGTTTGATATTGTTGTCAGCGGACTTTGGCATGACACGTAGAACGCTTAATAGATATTGACTTTGATAAATCATTATTTTATTTAATGTACGAGCTATAGAGCTTAAAATATAGATAACTGTTTGAAATCGGACGAATCATTTGGATTGAACTTTATGTGTCGAGTGAGTATTATTATTATTATTATTATTATTATTGCCATTTGTTGTCAGCGGTCATAGGTTATTTTGATTTCCAACACACTTACTTTCCGACACGCGTCTCCGCCTTCTTGACCGACCAATATGTGCAGCTGTTGGTGTTTGGACAGCTCAACCACCGCGATGGCTGTAGCTCCTTTCGAAATACCCATTCCGTCGGCCCCCTTGCCGCCACGAGCCCCTCTCGCTATTATACTAAAACACACAAAAATGTACGATAACAGATTCAAAATATTTTACTATCACTTTGTTGGGTGGTCAGTGAATCAAATACACATCATAAATAGTAAACTGACGCATTTTATTTAATCCATTCGACCACAGTGCAGCAAAGGCTGATATATTATTACATATTATTATTGGAATGAATGGACTTACTACAGAGATAGGTTACATTATTACTTTACGCATTCTCTCAAAAGTAGTTTTTTGCATATGGAAACTGGTTATGATTTTATAAGCATTATTTTAATTTATCATTATATTTTATATATTATACTAATACACTCAGATGAAACATTTAAATTTTAGAAAAAAACCTCCAAGCAAATACAGACTGTAAATTAATTCACTATACTATTATAATTAGACTTGGAGACTTCCACAATTATAGACATATTTTTTTTTATAATTTAATTTGGTTAGAGTTATAGTTTATTAATTTATAACTAACGAAACTATTGAATAAGTACCTAATTTCCACGAAAATCACGAAGACATCACATTTGAGTATCCTTTTACATGATATATAAGTGTGGTAATTACAATAAGTTTAAAATTGGTGTTACACAAAATGGTTAAGTAGGTACATAATATTATGTTTAGGTATAGTAAAACTTTTTTTTATAATGTAATATGTATTAAATTCATATTATTTTGTATAGACTGTCAACGCCGCATATAAAATCGCGGTTAATAATGTTTTATAAGTATTTTAAGTTAATAATATTTTTTTTGGTATGCAAGTCGAAATTTTTTGATGATAGGAGATAAGTATGACAACGCGATATTGTCGTGTTACCGGTATCCATTTTATCTGCTAGGATATTTTACTTATTTTTTTACCGGGAATAGTGAGACGTTTCTACATATTTATTTAAGTTAACACAATTTAAAGTGATGGTTATTGTATAGTATAGTCAATCAAAATCAACAAAATCAGTACGAAATATCAGACTGTACAGTATACAAGCGTACACAGATTATATGTAGGTAAGTAAAGCACGCAAAGTATTTTCTGCGGATTAAATAAAATCGAGATAGCTCTTACACTGATTGTCTTTTTTACAAACATATCTACAGCAGTAATAGGCAGGTACCACAAAATAAATGTACGGTGTATGCGAAAAGTCAACCATAGTTGAGTAGTAGTTATTGTTCATTATTGTTAGCAATAAATTTTATAGCATTGTTCCGTTGTTCGTATATTTTCGTCTTAGATTACATTAGATTTATTTTATTTTTTATTCTTTTATTACAATATACATACTATATATACAACTTTTTTATGTTTTGTATTCAAAATTTGTTAAATAATATCATTAAACAATGTTTATGGTTGATTTAAATACATTTTATATTTTGTAACCATTAATAAGTTCTAAGGAGTTTAAAATTTGAATAAGATCTCATCATGTTTTTATTTTTATTTAATAATTATTAATTTATAAATAATTATTTTTAATTGATAACAATATTATTTATGTTTTGTTTTTCTATAAAAAAATATTTTTAGGTTGTTATAAATATGATAACTAACTGTATATGAACATTTGATAACGATTTAGGTTATTATTTGCATTCATTTTTATAATTAAAAAATAAAAAGTATTTAAAAAAAAATTCAATGTAGTAGATAATTATAAAACTTTTGGAAAAAAAAGTTTTAGTTCATTCTAATTAAGTCCTTTTTTTTTTGTATATGATATATCATACAAATTGTGTTTGAAGAAACCATTTTTAAATTGTATTGAATACTTAAAGTACTTACGTATACACTCCTGTCTCAGGTACAAGCCAAATTTGTACTCCATCCATGTATGTGTCATTAACCACTACCACAGATACAGTTGTATTTGTATATGCAGCTTCACAAGATCGATTACTTGGGCCCAATCTACCTTTTGATCCACAAGTCGTAAATTTATAAACTGAAAATAGAAAAAGTTATTTATGTCATATATTGGTAGTAGGTATTTTGAATTTTTCTGTAGGTAAGTATTTCTAAACTAAAATATATTTGATTTGAATAAAAAATAATATTATTTTAACAAATAAAAGAAAAGTATAGAATGAAGATTGCAATAAGGTATAATATACCTTATCACAACTGATGGTGTGTTTATACATTTTAGAACTATAAATTATATTGAAGTATAATCATTTAAAAAACACACTTTAACAAACAAATATAAAACTTTTTTTTTATAGACAGTTTATAGTTGAGATTGAATTTGGGTGATTCATTGAAAAATATCATAAATAAAACGAATCATACTTTACATAAAACCACGAAAAACACGATTGAGTTCTAATAATACACTAAAACCAAATCCCAAATACCAATTCATAATATGGTATGAATGAGTAGTTTTAGAAAAATACCACAAATAATCTATTCTAGAATTAAAAATCTCTAAAAAAATATTTGAATCGGAACCTCATTGAAACTATTATTAAAATATTTCAGAAACTAAAATTATTATTTTGAAAACATTAAGGGTAGTTTTTCATGTTATTTAACTCATTGATTGTATTGCATTTTTTGTTTTAACAATATGTATGTATAGATTATACTGAAAAGAAATCATAAAAGTATACCAATCCTTAGATATAATTATCAAAAATGATGTTGGATTCATTACTTGTGATTGGTTTTATACGGATTCTCGTACTATATAATCGTATTGAACTTTCACTTAAATATTCAGGTGTTCTTTATTTATTTTTATTGATAAAAATGGAAATATATTAAGTACTTATAATTCTATGTCGATATTTATTATTTAAAATAAAATGCACAATTACATGAAAAACGTGTCATTTGTAACTATTACGTCATAATTAATATTATTAAAATACATAACATCTTATAAAATGTGAGAAATGAAAATTTTATCAAGGCGATCTCTTTTTAAGTCTCTACACTCTTTATTTCAAAGTTTTAATTTTTTATTTGAATACTATTTGTACGTAATTGTTTGTCATTGCAATATAACATTTTTATAAAATATTATAACTTTTACAAATTTTAAGCGTTATTCTTTTTTGAAAAGTATGATTTTATTTTGAATGATAATTTATATATTTAATTTTATAAATTAAAGCAGATATTTTTTTTTTTAAATTTCGATGCATGAAAATTTAATTCATAAATTATAACTAGAAGTTAATTATTTATAGTTATTAAGCTACTGATTCGAAATTATAGAAACATTTCAAAAAACATTTTGCTTTGGAATATGAATTAAAAATAAGCGTTATATTGCAAAAATAAATACAACTTTTCAAAATAATGAAGTTATACATAGAAATATCCCTATTAAGCTTTTTGAGAATAAACTATTTCATCAAATATAAACATTTAATATAATAAGTATATTTATTTTGCTTTTGGATTATAGGAATAAAGCTGGTAAAGAGCGTGTCAATAATATGGACATTTTTTTAAAGTAGATTATAAAGTACTTATCATAGATATTTATCACATGATATGGATCGGATCAGATCGATAAAATGGTATAATATCGATTAAGATTGAGAGATTACGCAGTATACCCATAATAATGAAAAAAACCTTGAGAATATACGGTGTATATGTAGTAATGTAGTATACTCTTAACCCTATGGGAACACTTCTGGTATTACATAATATAAATAATGGATCATATTTTAAAATGGAGAGTAAATATTAAAAAAAAAAAAAGGTTTAGAATAAAAATAATAATATTGATATGATATTAAATAATAAAATAAATAAAAAAAAAATTACATAAACGCTTTGTCAAAACATTAGCAATGTATATTTTTGAGTGAATTGAGTAGGTACGTTTTACCATTCCAGGAATACAAAAAAGTTTGTATTTATTTTCGTTTTAAATTGAACAAAATTCAATTACGGGGGAAAAAAAAAAAGATGACCGTTTGAAATTTCTTGATATGACTTTTGGAAATAATATTTTATAGATATCATAATATTAAAACGGTCCGCCATCACCGCGAGACCAGAGGTTGAAACTTTAAAAACCCAGACACTATTGACACAACAACGTGTGCTTATTAATAACCATTATAAATGATTTAATACGGAATTACACCGGATAGGTCTCGTTATGTATACATTTCCGGTAAATTTTAGTGCATTTTCCACTGCCGTTATTTGTTTCCACCGACGTGTTTTCAGTCCATTTAATATATCAAACAGTGTGTTCGTATACATTAATAATAATAATATGCTTTATAGCCAACTCTTTAGAAATCTCCGGATTATGCCTATGAGACTCATTCGGACAACCCGTAACAGAATTGTTTATCCTCGTTGCTCGGCGTATCGGAAACAACGTAGACCTTATATAAATATACAAAAGCGCGTGCACATCATTAAACGATGACATTTGCATATGAAGTTCTTTATATTTATACCTATCACGCTCGAGAGATTTTACCAATTATCGGGCTATAACTATTTCAGTTATAATGCGTATGGTAACGCATCTGTATAATTTAACAACGTAATGATGTCAGTGTTATTAAAATCTTTCGAGATAGGGAAGTATATCCTTTTGAAGTTATCAAAGTCTCATTTTTACAAACACGCTAGTCCAATTTCCGGATTTGTATGTAGAATTATTCATTCAATGGCGCGTGGTCATTGAACAGTAAAATCCAACCCTAGGATTTATTCTACTACGTAGAGCCATTGTCGAGTGTCTTCGTCATGTCATTGGCATCAATATTACTCATTTTATTAGCTCATAATTCTTATTACGCGGACGAATGTTAAAATGTATTGAGGGGCTCGGACCACGGTCATTTTGGGTAGCTATAATGTATATCATTCGTGCAAGTAAAATTATTTTTATCAACGTGACCGATGTGGATTTTGATGAACGTATGATTTTATTTTATAGTTAATTTTTGATTGTACATTACTATATAATACCTAAATTACTATATTAATATCAATTTAAAGCTAAAATTTATTATAATTTTAATGAAGGATAATGATATAGGTCTTCTATGTGATTTAATTTAATTTTTTTTTTCAATTGACAATACACATGACCGTACAATATAATTATAAATTATGTAATCTGATTGCGCACCGCCGTGGAGCTGTTGAACCGAGATCGTCAGCTGGCCACAGCGATACTCGCGGCGCGTCTATTTCC